>NW_016804706.1:859410-900392 GCF_001698545.2 Rhinopithecus bieti
CTGATACAAAAATTAATTCAAGATGGATTAGAGACTTAAATGTTAGACCTAAAACCATAAAAATCCTAGAAGAAAACCTAGGCAATACCATTCACGACATGGGCATGGGAGAGGACTTCATGTGTAAAACACCAAAAGCAATGGCAACAAAAGCCAAAATTGACAAATGGGATCTAACTAAACTAAAGAACTTTCGCACAGCAAAAGAAACTACCATCAGAGTGAACAGGCAACCTACAGAATGGGAGAAAATTTTTGCAATCTACTCATCTGACAAAGGGCTAATATCCAGAACCTATAAAGAACTCAAACAAATTTACAAGAAAAAAACAACCCCATCAAAAAGTAGGCAAAGGAAATGAACAGACACTTCCCAAAAGAAGTCATTTATACAGCCAACAGACCCATTAAAAAATGCTCATCATCACTAGGTATCAGAGAAATGCAAATCAAAACCACAATGAGATATCATCTCACACCAGTTAGAATGGCGATCATTAAAAAGTCAGGAAACAACAGGTGCTGGAGAGAATGTGGAGACATAGGAACACTTTTACACTGTTGGTGGGACTGTAAACTAGTTCAACCATTGTGGAAGACAGTGTGGCGATTCCTCAAGGATCTAGAACTAGAAATACAATTTGACCCAGTCTTCCCATTACTGGGTATATACCAAAGGATTATAAATCATGCTGCTATAAAGACACATGCACACGTATGTTTACTGCGGCAGTAATCACAATAGCAAAGACTTGGAATCAACCCAAATGACCATCAATAACAGACTGCATTAAGAAAATGTGGCACATATACACCATGGAACACTATGCAGCCATGAAAAAGGATGAGTTCATGTCCTTTGTAGGGACATGGATGTAGCTGGAAACCATCATTCTCAGCAAACTATCACAAGAACAGAAAACCAAAACACCGCATGTTCTCACTCATAGGTGGGAATTGAACAATGAGATCACTTGGACACAGGAAGGGGAACATCACACACCGGGGCCTGTTGTGGGGTGGGGGGAGCGGGGAGGGATAGCATTAGGAGATATACCTAATGTAAATGACGAGTTAATGGGTGCAGCACACTAACATGGCACATGTATACATAGGTAACAAACCTGCACGTTGTGCAAATGTGCCCTAGAACATAAAGTATAATTTAAAAAAGAAAATCAATAATCAGATTCAACAGCTAAGCATATGACATTTTCTCCACTAGAATGAATTAGGGAACTGATATGCACAGTAGTTGCAAAAAACCAAATGTTTCCTAACTTGCTTTGCATTTTACATTTTGTGATTTTTGTATGACACAATTTTTGACACAATCATATTTCATTCATTTATTCAACAAAATTAACTTAGTGCCTACTGTGTGCCAGATATGCTTTTATATGCTGCAGACACAACTTTGATCAAAACAACCCAAGCCCTTGTGCTCATGTGCCTTCCATTCTAGAGGCTCCTTGAGAATGAGATGGAGTCATTTGAGTGTTTTAAGTGAAGAAATGACACAATCTGACTCACATTAGCAGGACTGCTGACCATTGTGGGGAGAACAGTCATGAGCAGCAAGCGAGGGGACAGAGCTAGGGCCACAATTCAGTAGTGAGAGGGTAATAGAGACTAAGGGGAGAGGAGGGCCTGTGGGATGATAGGGACAGAGAGAAGGGCTGGAGAAGCAGAAGGTGAGGTAAAGGAACAGAGAGAAAGAATTCTAAAGCAATGGAATTCTCAGACTTAAAAACAATGTTTTATAGATTTGTAATGCATTTATCCGCAGAGCATGACTCACTGTTATTTGCACCTTGGTCTTTAATACATTCTGTGGGACTGTCCAAAAACGAATTGCCTCCCTATGTTAAACAGGTTAAAAAAGGATATCAAGTGTCCCAATAAAACATGCACATAGCTTAGATGTGAATAATTCATAAAAATTGGCAGGTGCATGGGCCAGCCACTGTGGCTTATACCCATAATACCAGCATTTTGGGAGGCTGAGCTGGGATGATCGCATGAGTCCAGGAGTTCAAGACCAGTCAGAGCAAGATAGGGAGACCTCATCTCTACAGATATTTTTTTAGAAAAATTAGCCAGGAGTGGTTGCACAGGCCTGTGGTGCCAGAAACGTGGGAGGCTGAGGGTGGAGCACTGATCGCATGAGCCCAGGAGGTCGAGGCTTCAGTGAGTCATGAGCGTGCCACTGCACTCCAGCCAGGGTAAGAGTGATACCCTGTCTAAAAATAAATAAATAATAAATGATAAATAAAGACAGTTCATGAGCCCTGGTGAAGGGCACTTTGGCTGCACTGAGCACTTGTAATTTTGAGGTGATTAAATTCTGTACAGGCTCCTGGTGGCAATATATGGTAACACATTGAGGTCTGTATTGAGATGTCTTGGACTCACACACACAAACTCAGGGCTATGAAATAAAGATAATGTAAAAATACAACAGACCAGAGTCACACATACATAGTCTGGGAAAGTGAAACTTAGCTTTGTGAGTCTAATCGCAATTCATTTAGACACACACATTTATATATAAAGGTGCCAAAAATCACCTCTTCTACAAATTAGATTCGTGATAATTCAGGGGTTAGCAACATTGTGCTACCCGCTGTAGCACAAGACCCTCGCGGAGACCCTTGACCCGACAAGAGCCCCAGGTGTCTATACCCAATTCCATTTTCAGTTCTGGCTCAAATCCCGGGGGATTGGGAGGGAGGGAGGCTGGGCTCAGTGGCCTGGGCTGACCGCGGGCGCGGGGACAGTGTCTCACACCCTCCAATACACAGCTGTGACCTGGACCCGGACTGGAGTCTCCTCCGCGGGTATGAACACACCTACGATGGCACGGTTACCTCGTCCTAAACCAGGAATTGTGCTAATGGACCGCAGCGGACAAGGCAGCTCAGATGTCCTGGCTGAGGAACAAGCAGAGCTCCTCAAAACCTACCTGCAGGGAAGGTGAGCGGAGCGGCTCAGCAAAGGCCTTAAGAATGGGAAGGAGACGCTGCAGTGCGCGGGTACCAGCGGCCACTGGGCGCCTCCCTGATCTCCTGCAGATTCCTTGAGCCACCTTCCAAAAGAAGGGGAGGAAAATGAGACCAACTCTAAAATATCCCTCTCCCCCTTGTCCTGAGGAAGAAGAGTCCTCCTGGGTTTCAGATCCTACACCAGAGAGTGACTGAGGGGGCTCGCCCTGCACTCTGGGACAATTAAAGGATGAAGTCTCTGAGGGAAAGGAGGGAAGACAATCCCTGGAATACTGATCCGTGATTCCCTTTGACCCCACAACAGGCTTGGGCACCAGGAATTTTCCTCTCAGGCCTTGTTCCCTGCCTCACACTCAACGTGTATCTGTTGGTCTGATTCCAGTTTTTCTGAGCCCCTCGGCCTCCCTCAGTTCAGGACCAGAAATCTGTTCTAGCCTCAGACACTAGAACTTTCCAAGGAATAGATTACCCAGGTGCCTGTGTCCAGGCTGGTGTCTGGGTTCTGTGCTCCCTTCCCCACCCCAGGTGTCCTGTCCATTCTCAGGATGGTCACATGGGTGCTGCTGGAGTATCCCATGAAGAATGCAAAGTGGCTGAATTTTCTGACTCTTCCCCTCAGATACCCCAAAGACACATGTGACCCAGCACCCTATCTCCGACCATGAGGCCACCCTGAGGTTCTGGGCCCTGGGCTTCTACCATGTGGAGATCACACTGACCTAGAAGCTGAATGGGGAGAACAAATTCAGGACACAGAGCTTGTGGAGACAGACCTGCAGAGTACAGAACCTTCCAAAAGTGGGCAGCTATGGTGGTGACTTCTTGAGAGAAGCAGAGATACACATGCGATGTGCAGCACGAGGGGCTGCCAGAGCCCCTCACACTGAGATGGGGTAAGGAGACAAATGTGGGGTCACGTCTCTTCTCAGGGAAAGCAGGAGTCCTTCTGGGGCCCTTCAGCAGAGTCAGGGCTGAGGCCTGGGGGTGAGGGCTCCTCACGTTTCCCTCCTCTCTTGGAGCTGTCTTTCCAGCCCACCATCCCCATTGTGGGCATCGTAGCTGGCCTGGTTGTTCTTGGTGCTGTGGTCCCCAGAGCTGTGGTCACTGCTGTGATGTGGAGGAATAAGAGGCCAGGTAGGAAAGGGGTAAGCTTGGAGTTTTCTTCCATTGGTGGATTTCGAGCCCCATAATGGGAGTGGGCTGGTATCCTGCCTTGTTGTGAGGCCCCATCTCCACACACATTTACCCTGGTCAGAGGCCCTATCAATACTTACTCTTTTGTAAAGCACCTTTGAAAATGAAGGACAAATTTATCACCTTGACTGGGGTCATGGGAACCTGGCTCCCAACAGTCACAGGTCAGGGGAAGGTCCCTGCTGAGGACAGACCTCAGGAGGACAACTGGTCCAGCTTCAACACATCCTCTTCCCTTGGGTTTCCTGATCCTGACCTGGGTCTGCAGTCACAGTTCTGGAAACTCCTCTGGGATCTCATGGCCCTGCCTCCTGCCTGGCCTCTCACGGTTTGTTTTCTTTCCACAGATGGAAAAGGAGGCAGCCATGGTCAGGGTTCATGCAAGTCTGGTAGGGGTGGGAGAGTGATCCCCGAGATCATTGGGATAGTGTAGACAGGAGCCCATGGGGGAGCTCACCCACCCCACAATTCCTCCTTTAGTCACATCACCTGTGGGCTCTGAACAGATTTTGTTTTTATTCCACCCCAAACAGGGACAGTACCCAGGGCTCTGATGTGTCTCTCAAGGCTTGTAAAATGACACCTTAGAGGGCCTGAAGTGAAGGAGGAGTTGGGGCAGAGGGGACACAACTAGGCTCTAGAGATTCTTTGAATTTTTCAGTGTGTGGTGGGCTGTTCAGTGTCACCACTTACCATGACTGACCTAATTTGTTCATGACTATTTTTTTTCTATGTCTGCCTTGTGAGGGACTGAGATGCAAACTTTGTTCATGCCTCCCCTTTGTGATGTTAAGGGACTCTGGCTTCTCTTTATACCAAGGCATCTGAATGTGTCTACGTCCCTGATGACATGTGAGAAGTGGCGAGATCAGCCCACCCTCACGTCCGTCATAACCCCTGTTATTGTTTGGATCTGTGTCCCCACCCAAATCTCACGTTCAGTTGCAATCCCCAGTGTTAGAGATGGCACCTCATGGGAGGTGATTAGCTCATGAGGATGGCTCCTTCTTGAATAGTTTAGAACCATCTCTTTGGTGCTGTTCTTGTGATAGTTCTCACAAGATCTGGTGTTTAAAAGTGTGTGGCACCTCTGCTCTCTCTCCCTCCTGCTCAAGGCATGTAAGTCATGCCTGCTTCCCCTTAACCTTCCAGCATGATTGAAAGTTTCCTGAGGCCGTTTCATAAGTAGAGCAGATGCCAGAATCATACTTCCTGTATAGAATGCAGAACCATGAGCCAATTTAAACCTCTTTGCTTTATAAATTATGCAGCCTCAGGTATTTCTTTATAACAGTGTGAGAATGAACTAGTTCAGAAAATCAGTACCAGGAGCTGGGTATTGCTGTAAAGGTAGTTGAAAATGTGGAAATGGCTTTGGAACTGGGTAACAGGCAGAGATTGGAAGAGTTTGGAGAGTTCAGAAGACAAGAAAATGAGGGAAACTTTCTAGAGATTTGTTAAGTCATTGTGACCAAAATGTTGATAGTGATACGGACAGTAGAGTCCAGGCTGATGAGGTCTCAGATGGAGATGAGGAACTTATTGGGACCTAGAGGAAAGGCCACTTTTGTTATTAATTGGCAAAGAACCTGGAGGCATTGTGCCCCCTCTCTAGGGATCTGTAGAACTTTGAACTTGAGAGTGATGTATAAAGGTATCTGGTGGAAGAAATCTCTTTTTCTTTTTTTTTTCTTTTTTGAGACGGAGTCTCGCTCTGTGGCCTGGGCTGGAGTGCAGTGGCTGGATCTCAGCTCACTGCAAGCTCCGCCTCCCGGGTTCACGCCATTCTCCTGCCTCAGCCTCCCAAGTAGCTGGGACTACAGGCGCCCGCCACCTCGCCCAGCTAGTTTTTTGTATTTTTTAGTAGAGACGGGATTTCACCATGTTAGCCAGGATGGTCTCGATCTCCTGACCTCGTGATCCGCCCGCCTCGGCCTCCCAAAGTGCTGGGATTACAGGCTTGAGCCACCGCGCCCAGCCAAAATTTCTAAGCAGCATAGCATTCCAGATTTGGCCTGGTTGCTTGTAATAGCCTATGCACATATATTTGAGCAAAGAAATGGCCTGAAAATAAAACTGATATTTAAGGGGGAAATTTAATATCCAGGACAATTCCTAGTGGAGCTGCAGGAGCAGGACCCCTGCCAGGACTATTAAATGGTAGAGCCACTGGCAATGTGCAACCTCAACCTGGAAAAGTCATAGGCATTCAATTTTCACACAGGAGAGCAGCTATATGGGTTATGTTCGGCAAAGCCATGGATGTGGGGCTGCAAATGGTATTGTGAGCCCACTGCTTTTACCAGCCAGTGTGCTCAGGATTCAAGATATAGAGTCAGAGGAGATTATTTTAGAGTTTTGAGTTTTAATGTCCGCTATGATGAGGTTCAGCCTTGTGAGGACATTGCATTCATTTATTTTGGCCCAGTTATTCCATTTGGAAAGGAAGTGTGTAAGAAATGTCTCTTCCACTGTTGTATTAATATTTTAGAAGTAAATAATATTTTTTGTTAATTTTACAGGCTTATAGCTATAAGAACTTACTTTCCATCTCAGATGAGATGACGCTGGAACTTTGGAACTTTGAGTTGACGCTGGAATAACCTAACACATTTGAGACAATTGGGAGAAGATTATTGTATTTTGCAATGTGAGAAGAACCTGAACTTTGGCTGGCCAGGGACAGGATGCAATGATATAAATATTTATCCCCTGATACCTCATGTTAAAATGTGACCCCAATTTTGGACGTGAGGCCTAATGGGTGGTGTTTGGGTCATGGGGGCCAATCTTTTATGAATACAGAGATACTGCCCTCTCTGGGGAGTGAATGAATTGTTGCTCTATTAGTTTCCAGGAGAGCTAGTTGTTAAAAAGAGCTTGGCACCTTCCTACTCTCTCTGTTCCTCTGTTACCATTTGATCTCTGCACAAAGCAGATCCCCTTTGCCTTCTGCCATGAGTGGAAGCAGCCTGAGGCCCTCACTCTTGTCACTCAAGAGATTGTAAGGTTTTTAGGATAAACCACGGAAAAGGACAAAATGTTTTTGTTATATCTCAGATTACCTTTTTTTTTGCCCACATATCTTTTACAGGAAAAGAATTATGACAGTAAAGAGGTATTGGCATATTATCAGAGTCTCATTCAGTCATTCAAAATTAGGCCAGTTTATCATCCTCTTATACGAATATGTGTCCCAGAATGAAGTCACTGAGCTTTGCAGGCACCACTCGATCTTACCAGGTTCCACAAACAAGAATGGTCTCAGGGACATATGGCTTCACCCTTTTAGGCATCCAGTATAATTGACCTAAGAGACAATATCTTCTCTTGCTCACACCACTTTTGAGGAGTTAAGCTAATTTTGAATTTTCCTCATTATATAATCCTTTGATTTATTCACTTACCCTCAGCCACTATTCCTCCTTCTGTCCCTTTATATCAGTCTTTTCAAGTTTTGGAAGTAACATTAGGTTTGGCTGCTATGCTGGCCAAGACTTCAGGCAGCAATAGTATTCTAGCATGTCTTCCCTCAGTCTACTCTTGATCATAGAGGGTAGGTTACACAGATAAGCAACTAGTAGGGGCTATCTGACCATCAGGCTACTTAGCTCTACTTACTGTTAATCTCAACTTTGCCAGATGAAATGAAGGCACAGCACAATCCTTGATTTGCTTGGGAAATCTTACATAAAGGTGTAAAAATATAGTTATAGTTTTTTGCTTACGGATAATTCCTGTTTCTGGCACTTTTATTTGCATCCCTATTCCTGATACCACTGCATCACATATGAAAAAAGAAATTTGAGGTGAAGTGTAGTCATTACTCCAGCATCCTCTCCCCTTAGGAAGAATTGTATGTATAGTCATAACAATATAGCCCTGATGAATCAGGAAAAAGAGAGGATGTGACCTAGTGGAGTCCCTCCTGCAGCCCCACCCATGTTGACAGTGAGCACATTAATGGAGATATAAATTGCCCAACAATTAGATTGGCAGTTTTTAGACAACCAATGTTTCAATTGACCATTTCAATGTTCTATCAAAGTTTTCCCCTAAGGAGGACATCTCCGTGTGCATTGTTGACCGTTTGAGGCTGTAAAGTGTGTTTTCTTGTGTAAAGAAATGGGACTCAGTAGTTCACATTGGTGCAATCTCTTCTTTTCTGGTTCTTTTATAGCCCTTGAAGCACTGACATCTACCCCTGCTTGAGCATAGCCCAATCCAGAGTCAGTGACTTTCCTGTCAAGATCGGTTTGCAGCTCCTTTGGTGTTGCTGGCATCAGTTTGGCTTGTCAGCTCTGTATGATCAAAGTCTTCCCACTAGAGAATCTGTCACAGCCATCTGCTGCCTCTGTCTGTTTTCTTGACCAACAGTCAAAACAGAGGTTATGAGAAATTACCAAAATTGTGAATGAAAGAGAGATCATCACTAATGACCCTTTAGGAATTAAAAAGCATTTTAAGTGAATACTCTAAAAAACCTCAAGTCAATAAGTTAGACCACTTAGATAAAATAGACAGAGTCACACAAAGGTAGAAATTGCCAAAACTGACTCCTCCTCATAGAAAATCTGAATAGAACTGTACACTAAGTCAGTAATTTAAAAACTTTCTCACAAAGAAATGCCAAAGCCCAGATATCTTCACTGGTGAATTCTATCAAATATTTCAAAAGCTCTTTCAGACGAGAAGAGAGGAGTCAAGAGTTTCCAGCTCATTTACAGAACTGGCATTGCTAATATAAAAGTCAGAGCAAGACTCACAAGAAAATAATACCAGAGACCAGCACATCACCAATAAACATAAATGAAAACATCCTTAACAAACATAGGCAGACAATACAACGCCACATAAAAAAGGGTTACACTCCATGACCAATGGGATTCATCCCAGGAATATAAGGTTGGATTAACAACTGGAAATCAACTAATGGAATGCACTATATTAATGGAATAAAAGACATAATTATGTCAAAAGGTGCAGAAGAAACAGTTGACAAAAATGTTAACAGCACTCGTGTTCATAAGTTTCAACAAAACAGGAATGGAAGGGACCTTCCTCACTCTGATAAAGGGAATCTATAAAAACTCCACAGCTAAATTCATGCTTAATGAAGAAAAACTGAAGACTGAATGCCTTCTCCTAAGATGGGGATCAATGCAAGGATGTCCAATCCCATCACTTCTATTTAACATTGTACTGGAGATTGTATTCAGTGCAATAAGGCAAAAAATGAAAAATTAAAGTCATCCAGTCATCCAGGTAAAAACAAAAACATAAAACTCTATTCACAGATAACATGACCTTGTCTGTAGGATTAACAAGCAGGTAAAAGCCTGCTAGCACTAGCAAATGAATCCAGAAGTGCCCATAGGATATAAAATCAATATAAAAATTAATTACTAACATATTTCTCTATACAAGCAATGACAACCTCAACTTTCCTATCACAGTAGTTACAAACAGAGCAAAATGGGAATAAATTTAGGAAGAGAGCAGTGTTTGTTCGCTGAGAAGTACAAAACATTACTGAGAGAAATTAAAGGTCTAAATAAATGGAGAGATGCGGTTGGAAAGCTCAATAATACTGTTAAGATGGCAGTTCTCCTGCAGTAGATCTATGGTTTCAACACAATCTCTATCAAAATCCCAGCAGAAATTTTATAGAAAATTGACAAAATAATCCCAAAAATGTATGTGAAAATGCAGAGGATGCAGAAGAGCCAACACAAATTTGGAAAAAAAAAATGGAATGTCATGGAAAACTACAATAATCCCAGACAGTGTGACTGAGAGACACAGAGATCAATGAACAGAAGTGAGAATCTAGAAAGCTATTACTTACAAATTAATTAAGAATAATACAAATATAGAATTCTCATATCAAAAATGAAGTATAGAACATAGAGTAAAATAATGTGACACTAATTTAAATAACCGCTATCAAAAAAATTTATACCTAAAGAGCTAATGTTTATGACTGTAAAATTTCTCAGGAAAAATTTTTGTGATTGGGTAGTTCGGCAAAACATTCTTAGATAATAAAGCATGATCTAAAAAGCAAAAAAAAAAAAGGAGGAGAGAGAACGTTGGGCCCCTTTGAGTTAAAATTTAGGCCGGGCCCAGTGGCTCACGCCTCGTAATCCAAGCACTTTGGGGAGGCCCCAAGGCAAAGAGAAGCAGTTAGATCGAGACCCACATCATGAACTAACCATAAAGCCCGAAGCACCCGTCGTCTACTAAAAATAAAAAAATTAGCCAGGTGTGGTGGCGGGTGCCGGTAGTCCCAGCTACTTGGGAGGCTGAGGCGGGGAATGGCGTGAACCTGGGAGGTGGAGCTTGCAATGAGTTGAGATTAGGCCACTGCACTCCAGCCTGGGTGATAGAGTGAGACTCTTCCTCAAAAAAAAAAAAAAAAAAAAAAAAAGGAAAACGTTAGTGCTCCAAAACACATTATTGAGAAAATGAGAAGACAAGCCATAGACTAGGAGAAAATATTTCATAATTTATCACAAATTACAGTTGTGATGAGGAACCTGTACCCAGAATATGTGACAAGTTATTAAATTCAACATAAGAAGACAAGCAACTCAACTAAAAATGAGCAAAACACACAAATATGCTCAACTGACTTTTACAAAAGCACAAAAGCAATTCAATGAAGGAAGGAGAGCTTTCCCATCAATGGCGCTGCAGCAACTGGACAAGCACAGTGGAATAAAATAACCTGAGCCCAAACCTCACACTTTATACAAAAAATAACTCAAAATGAATCACAAGCTTTAATGTAAAACACAGAATTAAAATGACAAACATTGAACCAGGTATGGTATCACAGGCCTGTACTCTCAACTACTCAGGAGGCTGAGGTGGGAAGATCCCTTGAGCCCAGGAGTTCAAGGCCAGCCTAGGCAAAATTTTTTTTAAAAAATAAATAATAAATAAATTTAAAATTTAAAATTGCAAATCTTTTAAGAAAAAATCATCAGAACTAAGACTGGATAAATAGTTCTTAGACATAAAACCAAAAGTATGATCCATCAAAGAAAAAATTAACAAATTGGATCTTATCAAAACTAAAAACTATTGCTCTGTGAGAGACCTGTGAAGCGCTAAAGACAAGCTACAGCACAAGAGAAGATACTTGCAGACAACATATTCAATAAAGACTTGCATTCAGAATATATGGAGAAATTTAAAAACTCAACAGTAAAAATGAAATCCAAATACACAATAGGCAATAAGCAAGACACAATCAGACGTTTCACTAAAGAGGATAAACACCGGGCTAACAAACAGATGAAAAGACGCTCAACATAATTATCCAGTAAGAGAACACAAATTAAATCCACAATGATAGGAATGGCTGAAATACAAAATAAAGGTAGCAACAGATGCTGGCAAGGATGCAGAAAAACTGGGTCACTCTTTTATTACTGGTAGTAATGTATTTTAAAATGGGACAGCTGCTCTGGAAATGGATATTGCAGTTTTCTTCAAACTGAACATGCAGTTTACCTTATGACTAGCAATTGCCCTACTAGGCACTTATTTCAAACAAGGGAAAACTTTATGTTCACAAAATACCTGTACACAAACACTCTTGCAGCTTTATTCATAATACCCCCAAACTGGAAATAATGCCATTGTCTTTCCATGGGTGAATGAGATCTGCTGGTTGAACTCATAACTGAGTCACACAAGTGCACTTTCTCAAGGCTACCATCCTGCTTCTCTGTGTAGTAAGTGTTTTATGCATATTTCCCATTTTCTCACAGAAATATTAAAGACATGTACTCAAGGATTAAAATTTAATTAACATAAATTTTTTTCCTTCTCCATCAAAAACATTCTTAGGTGGGAATGCAGTTTGGAGCCACTGCCTTGGTTCTGCTAAGGTGCTGGGTGTGTTACCGACCTTGGCATTTGCAGCATTAATGGAAAAGTCAACATAATGAAACAGGCAGATGGCATCTTGGTATTTCTGTGAAAACAGGTTTCCCTCCGGGACTCTCTGAAGGCAGCTCAGGGGACACACTTTCAAAATGGCAAAGATCGATTATGGTTCCTAGTGGGACACAACCCCTAGCCTATTCCAGTTCAGCTCTCGCTCTCTCTGTCTGTCTCTCTCTCTCTCTCTCTCTCTCTCCCCGCCTCATTCTTCCAACTTATAATTGTATACGTTGCTGTGAATCTGTCCCTCACTGAGAACTGACAGGGCGATGTTGGGGAGGAGGGGAGATTTCTTTGTGCTGTGTCAAGGCATCAAGACAGACCTCTCCTTCTCTCCTGAACCTCACACTCTATCCCTTCCCAGACACTTGAATTAAAACACAGACCAGAAATGTCTGTTTAAGAACGAAATATCAATAGTATAAAATATGAAGACAGAGTAGAATGGGGTAATGCATGAGAGTGTAACAGGGGTGATAGGACCTCAGGTGCCAGGAAAGCTGGTCCTGGGCTCCCCAGGAAGAGCCATCACCAGGACACTCACTCATAAAGGTCACCTATAATAATGCAATTACAGCATATGTAATATATCAAAATATAATAAAATAACAAAAATGATATGGCACAGCTGCAAACACCTCATATATACTAACCCTTTTCATTCATCCAACCACAATAAATAAATGCTGTTAGTTTCCCTATTTCATAGATGAGGAAACTGAGGCACCAAGAGGGAAAGTGCTGGTGAGACCCAGGCAGGGAGTTGAATCCAGGCCGCCTGGCTGCAGAGTCTAGCTGCCCTCAGTAGCGCCAGTGGACCCAGGAGATGACACGGGAGACTGAAATCCCAGTTGTGCACTGCCCTGGTGGTCTCCTGTCCCAACCAGGTGTTGATCCAGGCCTTGTAGGTTCCCATGCTCTGGAGAAAAGAGAAAAACAGTAAATGTTCCACTGGGTGCAGGGCGCTGCTTTTTATTCCCCGAGGACTTCTCCCTCCTCAGTCACTCCAAAATTAGATTCACCCTTTCTCTAAGGGAAGATGACGTCCCCACTTTTTTCTCCCTCCCATGGCACTTTTCCCAGCCCCTGCCAGTCCCCTCCCATGACTCCATCAGCATCAGCACCTGCCCTGTGGCCAGCGCCCATCACGCAGGGAGTGAGAGGACCCCAGGACTAAGGAACAAGACCCAGGAGGAAACTCAGTGCCCTCCCCTCCTCTCACGCCTGACCAGCCCTGACACAGTGGGAGGCCTCCCCAAAGAGAGGCCCTGGCCCTATCTCCATGTCCCTCCAGGCCTGGGCTGGGTCACACACACAGTTCTTCTCCCCACTCAGTCCCCAGGCCCTCCTCATCTGCGGAGGCACCTACACACCAGGGCGGACCCTGCACATTGTGGGTTCTGCAGTCCAGAGGTGGCTCACTGTTCCTCCCCTCCCAGCTCTAAGCAGACAACTCCTAACTGGAGATCCCATCAGGAAGCCCTGGGGCTCACAGGCCCAGTATGGAAATATGTGGCTGCCATGGAGTCTGTACCTGATGTGATGCTGGTGATTCCCTTGCTCAAGGAGGCCCAATCTCCCCTCCCCGTAACCTGCATGTGGGCTGTGCTTGCTCCTGCCTGTCCACTCACCCCTGAAAATGCAGCTCCACCCCAGGGCTACTGCTTGGTGGGACTGCAGGACCTTCCTGCCACATTTCTAGCAGGGATTCCACCCAGGCCACTGCCACTGAAGCCCACAAGGGATCTTCTCCTTTTCCTTGTGGAGTAGGATGTTTCTTCAGACCCCTCAGCCTGAGGCTGCATCCACCCACCCTCTGCACCTGGAGACTGTCACTGCCACAACCATCATCTCCCACATGGACCCTCAGAGAAAGGAAGCTCTAAATTTGAGGTCCTGTTCCATTCAACATGTTTTACATCAGTATCAGTCCCAACTGAAATTATGTTGATGGACATCAACATTTAAAGCAGGAATTTTGAGAAATTGACATGTGATTTTCATACCCTTTTTCTGGCCAATTTTCCCAGTGATCTATGAGGAAACCATTCCTGCCTACACGGAACCAGAGCTGACAATCCCTCTACGGGAGACTCCACAGGTGAGAGCAGGAGCAACCACAGACTTGCACTCCCCCGTGCTGTGGTGCCTCCTGGACGGGGCCCTCTTGCTGCAGGACAAGGAATGAACCATTCCATCTGCCCAGGCCTGAGGGACTGACTAACAGTGCCATTAGGTTCAAGAATGAGACAACACCACCCCACTGGCCAGGCACACAGAAATGGGGAAATGGCAGAAAGACTCGGGTTTCCTGACACCCCAGCCTCTCACTGTCCCCTGCACTGCCTCTGTCTTTGCAGAAACACAAAAATTTCTGCTTTCTCTTTTCCTCACCCCTCAAACAACCTGACTATGGGGGAAATTATTCTCTCTCTTATTTTAAACTTACGAGGCAATGATTACATTAAGAAGAAAAAAATTGGCCGGGCGCGGTGGCTCAAGCCTGTAATCCCAGCACTTTGGGAGGCCGAGACGGGTGTATCACGAGGTCAGGAGATCAAGACCACCCTGGCTAACACGATGAAACCCCGTCTCTACTAAAAAATACAAAAAACTAGCCGGACGTGGTGGCGGGCGCCTGTAGTCCCAGCTACTCGGGAGGCCGAGGCAGGAGAATGGCATGAACCTGGGAGGCAGAGCTTGCAGTTAGCTGAGATCCGGCCACTGCACTCCAGCCTGGGCGACAGAGCGAGACTCCATCTCAAAAAAAAAAAAAAAAAAAAAGAAGAAAAAAATTGGCTCAGGAAAGGCAAGGTGAGACCACAGAACACAGAACAAAGCCCAAAAAACACAGCCCCTGGGGACTATGACCCTCGCGGGCTGGAAAAACTAACAACCCCCTGGACATAGGATGAAAACAGGGACCACAGCTGCCCTGACAGGGGGCTGGTCCGCACTTCCCAAATAGCCCAGGGACATACACTTATCACCTTGTCCATATCATCTGCAAGGAAACACAGGGAGGCAGGGGTCACATGGTGGGAATCTGGAAAAAGCACGGCCTCAAGTGACCCGGAGGACACAACACCCCTGAGAGAGAGCTCCCGGATGAGGTGCATGGGGAGCTGCCAAGTGGAAGAGGATGGCCATGTGCACTCAGGACTCTCCCTGGTACAAGGGAGGACACACAGGGAACTGCGCATGCAGGGGCCCTCAGTCAGCCTCGTGGGCCTTTTTCTTGGTGTCCTTCTGATGGCTGGAGAAACATGGGTGAGGGATGCAGAGAGGGAGGGACTAGAGGCTCTGACTGTCCTCGATTTCTCTCCAGTTTCTAACCCCTCACCAGATCACAGCCGTCTTTACTGTTTGCTCCCTCTGAGATGGTGATCATCCAGGCCCTCAGCAATCAGCAAGCGATTCCCAACTCATCCACTTGGATGCGCCCTGGTCAGCCTGAGAGACAGAGAGAGCGGGATGGGGACAGAGCAGGTGCCACGGCCCTCCCTACTGCCCTCCCCTCACCTGCAGTAGGAAGAGGCCACAGTTGGACAGTGGATTGTCTTGGCTCAGCCCTGGCTTGGGAAGGACATAAGAGTATAAAAAATAGCCTGCATGTGATGGTTTATGTTCAATTCTATGTGCCTCAGTATAGGTTTCAGCAGGGTACATGGTCATAAAGAGATAAAGAAGCAAAATGTACTAAGCCACCACTCCCTCTCCTTCTTGCTTTCCCTTTCATGCACCAGCCAGGTGCCTGTCGGTTGGGGTCCCCTCAACAACCCCCTCCCCAACTCACCAAAAATTTAGTTTAGGCTAGCTTGCAGCGTAGATAATTGTACCCTTTCTTATCAACTAGGTGCAGCCGTTAGGGCCATAAGTCAAATGTTTAAGGAGTCCTGAGACAATCGCAGTGTGTTATGGGCTGCAACAAAATGCAGCAAAAAGACGTGAAGAACATACTCAAAGTCTTAATCAAAGTACCAGTTTATGATGTCCGGGAAGATCATAACCCCACAGTACTCAGCTAATGAGGAACTGGGGGAGGCACTTGAGCACTAGGGAATACACTGTTGAAACTGTCCCTGGTGTGCCTGCATTCCAGACACCTGATATTGCAAAACTGTCACTAAAAGTCTCACTTTTGCTGTTCTCTGGGTCTCTGAGTCCATACTTTGGGTTTGGATGAGTGAGTTTGTTTCTCAAAATCTAGTGGCCTGTATGGGGTTCTCTGTGCTCGTGTGAAGTGAGACTCTGGCTGAAAGGGGATATGCGTACCACTTGACACATGTGGTCCATTCTGTCCGGATGTCCCGGCTTCCCACAGAAGCCATAGACAAACTCGAAACTGTTATTCAGGAGACAACGAAAGTGACACGGCGGGGGGTGGGGAGGGAAAGCAGGCATTGCGGCAATCAGGCAACCTCATGCATGAGCCCGGGTAGGAAGACTGGACTATGCGCACTGTCTTGGTGGTTGGACATTTTCGGAGTTTGAGTGCGTGTGACTGAGACATCTTAGATATGAAGCGAGGGCGGAGTCCTAAACCGCCGTTCCATTCTCCCGTGAGGGAAACAGCCGGAGACTGAAAACGCAGCTGATTCGCAGGGTATGAAGAGACCTCCCGTAAGGGGGGTCGAGTACACAGGGAAACTAAGACACAGGGAGCAGTTGAAAATGGGAAGCAAAAATTCTAGGCCTAGGGAACAAAGAAAGGAGGAAGTCAAGGAGGCCCCCTCCAGCATCCGCCCAGATAGTCCACTGAGGAGGATGTTACAGGCTTGGGGCATAACCCCGAACCAGGAATAAGGAAAAACAAAAAATAATAAAGTATTGCTGTTTTATCCAGCCTAAAGAGCCCATCAGTCAGCCTTTGGTCTTTCAGCCTAAGTTTTGCTCAAATAAGGATTGGGTATGCCATGCTTTAATTCTCTATGTGAATGATATAACCCCATCCTCACAAGAGGAGAAGGGTTATGCTGTTTGTTGGATTAGTGAATTAACCCCTGTGTTCCCCCTAGGGAACTAGCAAGGAGGGCCTAGTAAAGAGCCCTCACCCAGTGAAAAGACGTGGGATCCCGTAACACTTGCTCCCTGGCCCATACATCTCACAAAGTAGAGGACAAGGAGATCAGGGGGTAACAGGAAGGTCGGAGGAAAAGAAATCTAGAGGTCTGAAGGAGCTAAACCCAGTGCTCCCTTAAATCCTTGTACAAACTTAAAGAAAGTATTGGAAGAATGTAAGAAGGACATTAAGAATTTCCCTAATCCTTCTAAACAGCAGGTGTCTAACACGTACCTGCTTAGAAAAGTCCCTATGGGACAGGGAATAATTAGATTTGTGAGTACACCTTTAACAAGTACTGAGGTCAGGAATTTTAAAATGGAAATGATGTCATTCTTAGAAGCTAGCTCTCAGTAAGGCTGCAGCAAAGCAAGGGGGCTACATAAGGAAAATCAGAACTAGGATCATAAACTCAAATGACTACGGGGTCAGCAAATAATAAAAAGGGGGGCTGCAGGGCTGGGTGGGAACTGTGGCGGCTGCTCAGCGGTTCTTACCGTGCCGGCACTGTGTTGCCAGGAATGGCAGGACAGGTCCCAGCTCCGTGGCCTCAACTTTGCCAACCTAACAATGGCTCAAGAAGCGGGGACTCGGCCAGGCGCGGTGGTTCACGCCTGTAATCTCAGCACTTTGGGAGACCGAGACGGGCGGATCACAAGGTCAGGAGATCGAGACCATCCTAGCTAACACGGTGAAACCCCTTCTCTACTGAAAATACAAAACATTATCGGGGTGTGGTGGAAAGTACCTGCAGTCCCAGCTACTCAGGAGGCTGAGGCAGGAGAATGGTGTGAACCTGGGAGGCGGAGCTTGCAGTGAGCTGAGATTGCACCACTGCACTCCAGCCTGGGCTACAGAGCGGGACTCCATCTCAGGAAAGAAAAAAAAAAAAAAAAAAAGAAGCGGGGACTCAGTCGGGATGTAGAGAAAGAAGGCCCCGCTGAAATTTCATCAGTAACCTAGCCCCATCCCAGAGACTGCTCACCCAATGAAAATGGACGCCTGGATCCTAGGACCAATCATAAGCGGGGAGGGCGGGGCCACACACCAAATAGAAAGTTCACGACCAATTATAGATTTCTTTGTTCCTTCTCTACTCCTACTGCTTAAAAAAAAAAAAAAAAAGTCAAATGTCTTCCCAATTAGATAATGGTGACTGGCACAACCACCTGATTATGCTAAAAGCCACTGAACTGTACACTTGAAACTGGTAAATTATGAGGCACATGAATTGTATCCCACTAATAATAACGCTGTCCAGAAAGCCTCTTTCAATTGAGAGAACTGCCTCCTCCCAAACACACACTTCTTTGTGTTCAGAGCATCTAGCCAGGAGTCCTCAAACCTGTCTTCACAGAACCACCTGGAGAGGTTTTAATATCCACGGTCCCAGGCCACAGCCCAAACCAATGGAATCAGTAAGCCTAGGTTAGACCTAAGCCTCAGCATCTTTTAAAGCTCCCTGGGAGGTTCCAATGTGTAGTCAAGTTTTAGAACCACTATTCTAGTCCATGGTTTGAACATCCCTGATGGTACCAACTCAGCCTGCCTTCAACCTCATCTATTATCTTTGCTTTTTTTTTTTTTTTTTTTTTTTTTTTTTAGAATGAGCTGGGGGATCTCACTCTATCACCCAGTTGGAGCGCAGTTGCGTGATCACAGCTCACATCAGCCTCCAATGCCTGGGTTGGAGCAATCCTGCCACCTCAGCCTCCTGAGTAGTTGGGACTAAAGGCGAGTGCAACCACACCCAGCTGTCATTTACCATCTGGTACCAACCCCCGTTAGACAGTGAACCATCCATGATCAGGAACTATGTGTCCCTTCCATCTTCGTCAGCCTGATGAACATTATTTTTTTAAGCGGAACTCTACCTATGATTACTAACCATTCCCCCAAGACCCCTAGCCTGCACTTTTCTGTAGATGAAAATGTCATACATCACAGAGTTTTAACAATTACTCAGTTTTCCCATCCACATTCACTGATTATTTATTTCAATCATCATAATTTATTGAGCACAGCAGGGACTGGGGTCCTGTCCCCACCTTAGAGGGATTATTTACACTGCTAAAGGTCACAAGGGTAGTGAGGGTAGAGAGGGAGATAGACCAAGCTCTCCCGACACTTGTCCCAAGCCCTTCCCTCCCTAGTGTCTACCCTCTGTCAAGGACTTTTTCTCCCTGTGCCAGTTCCAGCAAAGGGTCTCATTCAGCTCACCCCCCAAAAGAGTTTTAATACTTCAATGACGATAATAATAATAATAATAATAATATGCAAAGTTTGTTCCAACGCGTTTAGAGGTGATTGGGACATCAAGACTGTCCCTCCCTTTCTGGGGTAGGGGAGGTTGTGATGATCTTGGACTTTGGGTGAGTCGCTCCCCAGGGCTGCCCCTCCCCAGCCAAACCTCCCAGGTCTTTTCTGTCCAAAGCCCTCCCCCTCTATCCAACCTCCAGCCCCTTCTTCTCAGGCCCATCAACTATGTTTTCTCCTTCAGCACTCGCCTTAGATCCCTGGACTTACCAGCACACAGGCGATTTTCTCCTTGCAGACTTTAGGCGCCACTGCTCGGTCCGGAAAGGAAAGAGAAACGGCCCAGCGCGGTCGCTTGCTGACTCAGGTCAGGGCTGCGCTGGGCGCTCGCGTGCGTTTTCAAGTCTGCGGCCCGGAGTTCACTGCGAGAACTGGCATCACCCGTCACCCCGCCCTAGTCTACGGAAAATGAAATATGTTTACTGATATAGAAACTGAATAACGGCGCTGCGGGCTGGGGAAGGCCAAGCTGCCTTCAGGCTTCTGGTCTCCAGCTGCGGGTCACTCACACCTGCCGCTGTGAAATGCAGACCCGCGGGGCAGGAATTCCGAGTACGGGCTGGAGAGGCATCTGGAATCTGACTCTCTTGAAACAGCACCGCGGAGGATTCGGAGCCAGGTGAGTAGGAAAATGAGCTTCAGCCCCTTCCATGGGCCGCCCATGGATTCTAGGACCCACAAACGCTCCCAGCTGCTCCGCCACCCCAGGAAGGCAGCGCTCGCCTCTGGGCGGTTCTGATGGAAACGGGCTCTGCCGCCCGCAGGAAAACGCACAGCTAAGAAGCCAGGAAAAAGCCTCCCAGGGTCCCGCCACTTCAGTGAGGATCCTAATTTACACCCCGAGTGTGGCCTCCATCAAAGACTACAGCGACGTTCGCTTAAATGATACAAGGTCAGCGGGGCCCAGGGCGCTGCGGCTCACAGAATGCGGTGACAGCGATGTCTCGCGTCCCTTCCCTGACCTTCCCCAAGCAGAAGCGGTGAAGTGTGTTGGTGTTGTGTGAGGCTGGAATACAGCGGGGGTCAAGAGCAGAGAATGGAGAAAGGAGGGAAAGATGGGGTGAGTGTTGAAGAAAGAAAGGGAGGAGAAAAGGGGAGGGAAAAGGTGAAGGTGAGAATAATATTTAAAAGATGTAGTTTTATTATTTCTAACTTTTATTTTGCCCTTTTCTAGTTTTGTTATTTATGGACATTTTTACCATAGCATTTTTTCCCCCTCTGTGTGTGAATCTGTAAATATACGGCTTATTATTCTTATTTCAGACGCTGCCAGGTCAAGTAACACAGAACATGAGCTTCTACCTGCAGATGTGCCAGGGTGTGTCTCTTGGGTACAAGAACAAGGGTTTCATTTTGTTTTACAAAATCAAAGTACAAATCTCAAATAGTATAATATTTTTAAACCTTTATTGGGGCATACTTTGCATGCAATAAATGTATGTATTTGAAATGTACAGCTCATTGAGTTGTACTCTTTGGCTGTTTTACACACCCACGTATCCACTACCACAATGGTTAATAACATTTCCATAGTCTCCTAAAGAACAGCCATGCGATAAAATTCCACGCAGTCATTAAAAAGAGGAGGATGAACTTTTAAGTGAGAAGATCTGTGCCCAGCCTATTTTAACCCATTTTTTAAAGGATAAAGATGTATGGAATTATAATACCAGTAACGCCACTTACATAATATATATTTTAAGTAGGGAAAACCCACAGGATTACTCACCAAAATTTTGACAGGGAACCCAGGGACTGGGATAACTTTGTGACTTTCACTTTCTCTGAAATGCTGGAATTTTATATTATAGTATAAACTTGGATTTTAGCCAGGCACGATGGCTCAGGCATGTAATCAGCTCTGAAAGCTGAAGGATAGCTTGAGCCCAGGAGTTGGAGGCTGCAGTGAGCTAGGATCTGATCACTACACTCCAGCCTGGATGACAGAAAGAGACCTTGTCTCAAAAATAAATAAAGAAAATTTAAAAATAAAAATAATAAACTTGGCTTTGTATGGTGGTTAAGACAAATATTTGTTTGAAAATATTATAAAGGCAAACCGCACACCCAAATAATTACAGGATTTTAAAAACCATAGTGTTAATTAAAACCCAACTCCAGAAACTCACTTTTAAGGGGACTTCATGTTTTCATGTCATTAAATCTTTCTCAAAGTGTCTTTGATAGAGCTGTTTTCAGTGCAGTAGAGAGATGTGTAACCATTTTACAAAAGGGGCGGGCTGTAATAAAAAGGGAAACGCAAAATCCAATGGGGACACGCTGTCCCATTTATTTTCAAAGCGCGTTTGAAAACTGCGCCGCTATAGTGTCTTTGAGTTGAGACAAAGTCGAGGAAAATCTTGTTCCTGGAGTGTTGATTTCCTTTTTCCAAGGGCCAAAGCCTTTTGAAGCAATTCTAAAAATTCAGGCTGACTTTCGGATCTGAAGAAATCTCAAGAATGTTTGTGCGGACCGCGACGCTCTAAGAATCCAGCTCTCTTGGGCTCCAAGCTTTCTGGGGCTTCACCCAGTGACAATGGCCGGAAGGACAGGACACAGTGAAATGGCACCAGTGAGTCAGAGGCCAAAGGAGGATTTCTGACCCGAGCGCGCAGGATGTGCTTTGTCTTAGTGAGGTTGGGGTAGCGGAGCGAAGGCAAGGACACTCTGGGAATAAATGGCAGAGAAAAAGGCGCGCTAGGGAGGATCCAACGCCTTCAGACTTCTCCTTCCTTTCCTTCCAGTTGGAAGAGGGGACCAACACGGTCCCTGAAGGAGAGGTCCCTGGGTTGCAGAGAATGGGGTCACTGCAAAGGGGAGTTGCGAGCCCCACACAAGGCTTCTGGCACCCTTCTCCCAGCTATTACTGATGAATTCAAACTAGGAGGAGACTAAGACTTGTCCTTTGCAATGTAGACTCCGTATCTCGCCTTCCGGCTGGTTTACTAAATCCATCTTAATAAAACACAAAAACCAAGAACCAAATTCTGCGTGTGATATTTCTGACCGCTAGAAGGTCCTCCCCCTCCCCATTCCTCACGTGCTCTCTTCTTGCCCCGCCCCCTCCGCTTTGTCTCCACTTTCCCATCCTTGTCCATCTCTGGACCCCGCTCCTGAGTATCTCCCCCTTCTTCAGAGGACGTCCCCTCATGGAGTACAGACTCCTCCACCTCCAGGAAAAAGAGACAAAGGTCATTGAGAGGGACCTGAGACACTCCTGTTACTCCTTCCCTGAAGTCAGCCTGTCCCACAATGCTCCTTCAGGCTGTGTGTGTGTGTGTGGTGTGCCTGTGCGTGTGTGCCCATGTGTGTGAATGTGTCTAAATATGTGTGCGAATGTGTGTGCGACTGTATGTGCCTGTGTGTATGAGTTAGCATGTGTATCTGTGTGTGAGAGTGTGTGTACACGTGTGTGTGTGTGTGTGAATGGGAGTCAAAGTGCTAAACCTGGCATCCAGGAAACCTTCCCACCTTGGCACTGCATGCAGTAGTCAGTGTTATGTGCACCTGTGCTTTTTGTTCAGGAGCTAGGACAATTATATTAATCAGATGTGCAGAGAGGCAAGGCCCCCTCACTGGAAAGCATTAGAGAGGAGGGTGAGATAGGAGGGTTCCCTGACTCCAAGTCTCCCGATCCCTCTTACGCACAAGGATCTTGAAAAAAAAGTGCAGGACGCTAAATTCTCTCCGGGGACCAAGAGGGAAGCCAGAGCCACCATGCATGTCAAATTCCATCAAAGAAAAACCATTAGAGCAAAATTTCCATGTCACAGTTTTAAGTCTGCACAAAGGCTCATATAGAACCAATATCAAAACATCAAATTTCTAGCTCAGGTGAGATCACTGAAGTTGGCTGCCAGGCATAAGGAAACTGCAGGTATAAAGGACATCTCTAGCTAGGGCTGCAACCCAACTGCCCCTGCATCTTAGGGACCCTGGAAAGGACCCTCTCCATTCAATAGCACAGGGTGAGGACATTTTGGGGGGAGAAATGCAGACTCTCCTTAGACCCCTGGGGTTTGTACATTTGCTTTCTGACTTTTTAGGTGTTGTCTTCATTTTTGAACAAACTGCAGTTACATAATTTGCTCTGACTTTAAGTGCAAAACAGGAAAATGTTCCTGAAACAGGAAACAAGGGCCAGGTGACCTGCACTGTCACCCCCCTCTGTGGCTCCCTGATGCAATAAAATTGTGAGCCAACAAATCCATGGCAAGGTAAACAGTAAAGTCAATTTCGGCAAATGTTTCAGAGGTTCCTTCGTGCCTAGCAGTGTTCTAGCTTTACCCTAGAAAATGTGTTTAAATAACACATGTATATTTATTATTTGGTTGTTGCAGTAAGCCATCTGGAATCAACTGTGGAATGAAGTTCGGCAAATAAATGTGTGGTTCTCTATTAAATAACTGCTAAGACCATCTGAAAAATGTATTAACCCCAAATCCAATCACTTCTCACTCCTCTACTGCTTCCTCCCCAGAGCCATCCTCTGTAGGATAGTAAACAAGAAGGGCATTCCAGCTGGGCTGCCTGCTGCCTCTCACGCAGCTGTTCATCACCCACACAACAGGCAGAGTGAACCTTTCAAATGGGAATTAGAGCACATCCTCAACACCACGTCCCAGAGACGCTCCAGCCTCTTCCATTCCTCTCACCATTTCCTATCAGCCCCTCATCACAGGGCCTCTCTGGCCATTGTGGCCTCATCCCACCAGCCTCAGCCCAGCTCACTCATCTCCACTCGCACCAGTCTCTTGTCACTGCTCCATCCTGTCTCTGCCACCAGCTCCTGCTAGGACTCCCACAGGCACCTGCTCCCCATGGATCCACATGGCTCACTCCTCATGCCATTCAGTTCTCTGCTCAAATGTCCCTCAGTCAAGTTCTCAGGAACCTCTTATCCAACAAAATGTATCTCCTGCCATCCTCACCACCACCAATCTTCTAACCCAGGTATATTTTCTCCATAACAATTATCACTGATATTAGAATAAATATGGAAGTTGTCATCTGTACCACTGAAACATATTCTTTGAGGCCAGGACCTCGTCCAGTCACCACTTGCATCCCCAGCATCTAGAACATCCCAGTACAGAGGAGGGACTTGACAAATAAGGGGTGAATGATGGGTGAATATAATTGGTATGCTGCTTTTGAGAAGTAATTTTATGTGTGTCCAAGGCGGGTGCATCACCTGAGGTCAGGAGTTTGAGACCAGCCTGACCAACATGGAGAAACCCCATCTTTTCTAAAAATACAAAAATTAGCCAGGTGTGGTGGTGCATGCCAGTAATCCTAGTTACTCGGGAGGCTGAGACACAAGAATGACTTGACCCTGGGAGGTGAAGGTTGCAATGAGCTGAAATTGTGGCACTGCACTCCATCCGCAGGGACAGAGTGAGACTCCGTCTCAAAAGCAAAACAAAAAAAAAGTTCATGCACTTTGACCAAATATTGACTTACATTTGAGAAATCTATAATTCTACAATGAAATCCAAAATATAGAAGACTCTTTAGGTATAAGGATATTAATCAGATACTATTTACCATAAGGAAGAAGAACTTGCAAAAGAAGAGTAGCTAGATCATTTATTGAAAATAGTATACAGCCAGGAAAAGTACTGTTTAAGAAGAGTTTGTGATAACATATAAAGTTGCTTATTGATAATAATAAAGTTTGGAAAGCAAGATTCAAAATAACTCATACACTGTGACTACACTAAGTCGTCCTGCACAGACACCACATGCACAGAAACCAGGGGTGGAAACTCAGGGGGCAGCTGCAAGGCACAGCTCCAGGGCCCCTTTTCATTGACATCTTTGAGGCTCTGCCAGGCAAAGATTCATCCTGAGCCTCCCAGTGGGGACACAGGTGTTTACCATCTTTCTGCTTCTCTACATTTTTTATATTTTCTGTAATTGAGCAGATTCCACTTCCTAAAAGGATAAAGTGCTGATTATGAAGTTTTACAACATTTGAAATACAATTTTAATAAAGAAGTTCAAATGTCCTGTTCTAACTCAGGTCACTTTCTTTTCTTTTTCTTTTTCTTTTTTTTTTTTTAGAGATAGGGACTTGCTCTGTCACCCAGGCTGGAGCACAGTGAGTCCATCATAGTTCACTGCTGCTTTGAGCTCCTGGGCTCAAGTGATTCTGCAGTCTCCTGAATAGTCAAGAGAAAGCACCAAAATGACCATCTAATAATTTTTTAAAATTTTGAACAGAATATATCTCACTGTTTCCCAGGTTGGTCTTGAGCTCCTGGGCTCAAGTGATCCTCCTGCCTCAGCCTCCCCAATGTTCTAGGATGACGTGGGTGAGCCACTGTGCTCAGTCCTAACTTACCTCGAAGCAAAGTCTCCTCTCTACATCGCAGGACAAAAACTCCAGCTGATGGAGCCTTCAGAAAGAAGAAATAAACTCTTCCTCCACAATGTCTGATCCATTGCTGGGTTATAGGCATCGGCTGAGTGATAAAGTCAACACTGAGAATATGATCATTTTGATTGCTGATTGTTATTTAATTTTAATTCTACCACACCTGAGAGAGTGGGATGGATTCTTTCTTTTATTATGATGTGAGCATCTGAGTCTCTTCCATCCTGAACATCTGACATAGGTGCTTCAAAACTGTAGGACTTGAGACTTAAAGGGCACTCGGTCTCCTGAACAGGCCCCCTGCATGCACCACACCCACAGAGGCTCCATAACAGTGGGAAGAGCAGCCAAGGTCAGAGCCCAGGTGGGTTCACACTGAGGGACCATCCACATCCAGGGTACCTGAGGAGGGGCTGAGGTGAGAGTCCAGCTCCTGCCTAGGCTGTGGGTGGCAGGTGGGCGGGACAGTCAGCTACTGAATATTACTGGAGTTATTGCCTTTTTTCTCCTGAAGACCCCTGCACACACTAAAGCTTTACATTCTTTGTGGGGCACTTTTCTTTTTAGAAATGTAAACACCCCCAATGTTAAAGCCACCCGATATCACTCATAGTGACACCGCAGTAGGATAAGCTCTTAACTCCCAACAAATTAGCCCCAGAGGTGGGTTTTTGTTTGTTTGAGACAGAGTCTCACTCTGTCATCCAGGCTGGAAGGCAGTGGTATGATCACGGCTTACTGCAGCCTCGAACTTCCCAGCTCCAGTGATCCGCCCACCTCAGACCTCTGAATAGCTGGCACTACAGGCAAACGCCACAAGCCCCAGCTAATGTTTAGTGTTTTTTGTAGAGATGAGGTTGTGCTATGTTGCTCAGGCTGGTCTCTAAGGCCTGGGCTCAAGTGATCTGCTGCCCCGGCCTCCCAAAGTGCTAGGATTAGCATGAACCACCACACTAGGCCTGCAGCTCAGATTTGGAGCTAAGGCAGGAAGTTGTTGTGGAGTTTGGACCCGGCTAATCTGAAAGGGTCCTGAAAGGTAATGTGTGATTAGGTGGACCTTGGCAGCGAAGCACAGATATGCCTCTGAAGAGAACAAGGCAGATCAGATGGGAAGCTTCTAAAAGTGAACGTCAGCGGGCCCTGTCTCACATAGCACTGGGATTTGGAAAACCTTCTCCCAGCCACTTTTGGCTTGTGAGTTTTTATTCCACCTTCTTGTCTTCCAGGTCATTGCAGGGAATCCCTTCATTTGGTAAATATTTATCAAACACCTACCATGTGCCAGGCATTGTGTTAAAGAAGCTGAGGCTGAGGTAAGAGGAACAAAACTCTCCTTGCCTTCAAGGTTGAGCCAGTCTTGCCCAGGGAGAGATCGGTAAGGAAATTCTTTTTTTTTTTTTTTTTTTTTTGAGACAGAGTCTTACTCTGTCACCAGTAAGGAAATTCTTACACAAATGGTTGGCAGAACATGCAACTTGCTTTGCAGATGCACAAGTAGACCATCTGCTCTGACCAAGGAGTCACAGAAGTTTGGTAAGAGACAACATTTGAGCTGTATTTTGAGGTATAAGTAGGAGCCCGACAGGCATCCAGGACAGGAGAGCATTGCTCAGAGCCCAGGACATGAATTTTTCTCCCTTAGGCCAGGCCAGAACTGAGTGTTAACTTCTGATCCAAATACAGGGTGACTTCATATGACACATACTTAGAATGGGCTCATAATGAGGACCTTCAAAATTTGGCAAATGGATTCAATCATGTATTTTCCAGGAGAATTACCCATGTTCTCTTTTCTAAAGATCACATACTTGAACCCACATGAACAGTAGAGGGAGTTCTGAGCCCGCTGAAGCCACAATTGTTGCAGTGGACCCCGTAGAATTTCTTGTAGATTCAGCTTCACCATTTACATCAAGATTTATCAAAATTTCCTTCACCAAACCAATTGTATTTGTTAATTAACCATGCCCTCATTTTGCCTTTTAATGAATGAAAGGCAGACACACACATAAAGAAAGATAGCGCAATGAAAAAGAAAACAACATACTGAATTAAAACGGCAGGAAACATCCTTGTTTAAGGAGTGATATAATTTTAGACAATTTTTTTTTAATTAAGGGAATTAAGAGAATTAATTTCATCAGGCTTTTCTTTTAAGTTTTTTATGTCGAAGGATTTGATTTTGTTTGTTTTGTCTGCCTTGGAATTATCTTCTATTTTATGTTTTGACTTGGCTCAAAACTCAAGAAGTTAAAAGTCTCTCTCTTATGATACCGCATCTTGACAGGCAGCCATTTGTATCAGTTTCTTACTTATTCTTTCAAAGGCATTTTATGCACATGCGAGTCAATCTGAATGTGTATGTATATAATCTTTCTCCCATTTCACACAAATTTTAGCAAACTACATCTGCTTTCCTGCACCTTGCCTTTTCCCTTCACATTGTATCACAAAGACCATCACATGAAGAAATACCAAGAGCTTCGCTACGTCTTCATTTGAAATTTTCATGAGGCACCATTGTATACATATGCGATTTTAAAAAAATAGACATTGCTTCTTTTGAGTGTGGTGCTTTTTAACCAGCCCCCTATTGATAGGCATTTGGATTATTTCTTTCAGAGAACAATTTTGCATCATGTTAGCATCATGTGGAAAAAGAGCAGTGATCCCTCTGAGAGCAGGAGGCAATGTCCCAGGATGTTCATTGCAGTGAGGTCTACAACAGAGATAAACATCAATGAAGAGGGAAAGAGATAAATTGTAGTATATTCCTCCCATGGAATACTATCCAGTAATGAAAGCAAATGAACTATTTGTATGAACACGAATTCATGTCATAGACCACGTTAACTGAAAAAGCAAGCAAATGAATGATAAAATTAGCAAGAAACAATTTACAAGAAATCTTAAAGCAAAGCCAGGCAAGGTGGTGTACACTTGTAATCCTAGCACTTTGGGAGGTCACAGTGGGTGGATTGCTTGAGTTCAGGAGTTCAGCCTGGGAAACATGACAAAAACCCTCTCTACAAAAAATACAAAAATTAGCCCGGCGTGGTGGAGCACAGCAATACTTCCAGCAACTTGGGTGGCTGAGGTGGGTGGATCGCTTGAACCTGGGAGGCTGAAGTACAGTGAGCTGTGTTTGTGCCACTGCACTCAAGCCTGGGTGACAGAGTGAGACCTGGTCTAAAACAACAAGTCTAAAAGACTTCAAGCAAAGAGATTTCCTAAAACTTAGTACAAATATAATACACTAAATTCAAGTCACATCCTCCTGCAATTCTTGATTTGCTCAGTACAGTAGTGACTGAAACACAGGCATATCAGAGCTGTGAAAAATCAAGGCTATCAACGTATATTTCTATTATTTTTCTATGTATACTACATATAGACAATAATATTAAAATGTCACCAATTGGCAAACCCAGGTAGGCCTTCACAGAGATGTTTTAATAATTCTCTAATCTTTCTTCCAGCTAGAACTACTTCAAATTAATAGTTGTGAAGTGAATCCACAGGAACTGAACAAAATAAGAAAATAATTATTGAGTGTGAGGAAAGCTACGGAGAGGTACAGACAGATGGAGAGATGATAACACTGAGCATGTCAGTGACCTTCACAGTAACAGACTTTCTGGAGGAGTGTGAGCTGGAAGCAGAATTAAGTGAATAGAATATAAAGAGGGATGAAGGAATCTGGACTTCAGGGGGCAAATATGGGGTTGGGTGGGTTAGACTGGGAAGTGTGGATGGATTCTGGAAATTCCGCTTTAGGTCTAGCACTTACAGAAAGAGAAATCACGTTTATTTAACTCCTTCCACAATCTTTAGAGAAATCTTCTGAAACATCACAAAAAAGGTATACAAACGGTCAAGAGTCATCAGGGAAAAATGCAAAGTAAAACCACGGTGAGAAACCACTAAGTGCTTATTAGAATGGCTGAAATTTCAATGATCAATACATATAAATGTTGGCAAGGATGTGAAACAGTCTCATCCGTTGCCTATAAGAATATGAAACAGCCACTCTGAAAATCAGTTTTGTATCATCTGATACAGTTAAACAAGCTAGTACTCTATGGCTAGCATTTCCACTCCTAGGTATTTACTCAACAGAAATAAAGATTATGTCCAAGAATCCCTGCACCAGTGTTTCCATAGTTTCTTTATTTGTAACAATAAAAAATGAAGAATAGACCCACAATGTACAAAAAAAGTGATTCAATCTTACAATGGAATACTACCAGCAATAAAAATGAATGAACTACTGATACATGCAACAACCTGGGTGGACCACATAGATATTACACCAAGTGCAAAAAGCCAGATACAAGGGAGGCCATATGGGATGAGTGGATATGTATGAAGTTTTAAAACAGGAAGAGCTACTCTATCATGATAGTCATCAGATCAATGGCTGCTGGGCAAAGGGAGGCTAGGTTGAATGCAGAATAAAAAGAACTTTGTGTATCTTGATAGTGGCATGGGTGATATGACTGTATTTGTCAAAATTCATTGATGAATTTGATGCAGATCAGATCATTTCAGTATATATGTAAATTTTACAAGTTTAAAATGCTTACAATAAAAATTTAAGTACTAGCAATAAAAAATAGTAATTGAAAATATTAGCAAACAAATCCAACAGCAGATCAAAACAATACACCATGATCAAGTGAGTTTTATGTCAGAGATGCAAGGATTGTTTGACATATGTGAATAAAAAATGTGATATACCACATCAACAGAATGAAGGACATAAACCATCTTATCATCTCAATAGATGCAGAAAAAGCACTGGTGAAACTAAACATTGCTTCTTAATGAGAACTCTCAAAGGAGTCCCTTTGACAAAGCCAAGAATATACACTGGGGAAAGAACAGTCTCTTAAATAAATGGTGCTGGGAAAATGCTACCAGATGCAGAAGAATGTCACCAGACCCCTGTCTCTCACCATATACAAAAATCAACTCAAAAGGGATTGTAGACTTAAACGTAAGACCCAATGCTATAAAACTACTAGAAGAAAACATATGGGAAACACTACAGCACATGGGTCTAGGTAAAGATTTTTATGGCTAAGACCTCAAAAGCACAGGCAAAAAAAGTTAAAATAGACAAATGGGACTATACTAAACAAAAAACTTCTGCAAAGCAAAGAAAACATCCAACAGAATGAAGAGCTAACCTGTTGAATAGAGAAAATAATTGCTAAGTATTCATCCAACTAGTATATTCATCCATTAGCATATTCTAGACTAATATCTAGAATGTACAAGGCACTCAAAACTTAGCAGTAAAAAATACAAATAATCCAATTAAAAAGTGGACAAAGGATCTGAATAGACATTTCCCAAGAGGAGGCATACAAGTGGCCAACAGGTGTGTGAAAAACGTCCAACATCACTAAATACCAGGAAAATGCAAATCAAACTACAATGAGACATATCTTATCCTAGTTAGAATTGCTATTGTTAAAAAATAAAAAATAATAGATGCTGGTGAGCATGTGGAGAAAGGGGAACTGTTATACACAGTTGGTGGTATGTAAATTAGTGCAGCCATTATGGGAAACAGTACAGTGATTTCTCAAAAAACTGAAACTATTAATGGAACTACTATCTGATGCAACAATTCTACTTCTAGGTATTTATCCAAAGGAAATGAAATCAATATATGAAAAGAGTACCTGCACACCCATGTTTATTGAAGCACTATTCACAATTGCAAAGATATGAAATCAATGGGTAAATTTATCAATGGGTGAATGAACAAAGTAACTGTAGTATATACACAATGGAATGCAATTTAGTCATTTAAAAAAGAATGAAATCCTGTCAGTTGCAGCAACATGAATAAAACCAGAGGTCATGTTAGGTGAAATAAGCCAGGCAAGGAAAGACAAATATCACATGTTGTCACTCATGCGTGAGGTAAAAACGTTAATCTCATGGAGGTAGAGAGTAGAATGACAGTTACCAGAGGCTGGGAAGAACGTAGGGGTGGGAAGATGTAGAGAGGTAGATTAATGGGTACAAACATTCAGTTATATACAAAAAAAAAGTTCTAATGTTCTAAAGCACAGTAGGCCAACTAAAGCTAACAAAAATGTGTATTTCAAATAGCTAGAAGAGTAGATTTTAAATGTTCCCAACACAAAGAAAAGATAAATGCTTGAGGCGATGGATTCCCCAAACACCCTGACTTGACTACTCCACATTCTGTGCATGTATCAAATGATCACATGTGCCCCATAAACATATGCAAATGTTATGTGTTACTTTAAAAATAAAAACACAATATGGGATATTTTAAATGGTACAAAAAATTATGAGCATGATAAAAATTTGGCAAATATTTTCTTTTTATTAAGATCAACTTTTATCTTCCCAGCAGAGTGAAGCCCATACAGCATCAGAGGAGGTGGCTCTCCTGAGAGAATCTTCTTCCCAGTTAAAAGGCAGAAACAGAATTCCTGGAAAAGTAAGACTTTGGAGAACTGCATACACCTCTTCTTGGTGTCTGGGATTACCCGGACTTAGGGAGGGTTCACCTTCCGGGAAAAACTAAACTTTGGTTCTTGTCCGTTTTTGTTCTTATGGTAAGACCAAAATTTCAGAAAACCAAGATGAAGCACTAAGCTAAGGGGATGTACTCTCTCTCTCTCTTTTATTTTTTTTCGAATACCCACTACCAAGGATGATCCACTCTGTTATGAGATGAATTGTGTCCCTCCCCAACCAAAATTCATATGTTGAAGTCCTGTGTTGAGAAGACAGGGGTGACTATCTACAAGCCAAGGAGAGAGGCCTCCGATAAAAGCAACCCTGCAGCACCTTGACCTTGTACCTGTAGCCTCCAGAACTGTGAGACAACAAATATTTATTATTTTACTCACCCAGCCTGTGGTACTCAGTTATGGCAGCCCTAGCAAATGAAAAGAGAAATATTACCTTTCCTACTCTGTCCTATGTATCAACATGTGATTTATTTAAGAATATGAATTACCTAGGACTCCAAAACATAGAGTGAGTCAATGGAAAATGGATGATACAGGGTCATTTCCAAGCCTTGGTAGGTTTCCTGGCCACCACAAAAACAAGGATGTGTCCCCATTTCTTTTCAGTTTCACACAGAGCAAAAGTTGTGGAGATAAGCTGACATAGAATCACAAACTATATTTAATTTATTTGAGACATTGAGTGAAATAGTTTTGCCCTTATTATAGAAAGATGATGGACAATCATAATTACTAAAAAGGTTTTTTGGCAGGGGATGGCAGATACTATGTTTTCTCATACTTTTAAGGTACATTTTCCTAAAGAGTCTTGTCTAGGAGTAAACGTCATCACTTTGCTTTTTTCCTCTGCATTGATCACTTGGTCCTCCCTGCATTTCAGTAAGGTTGATAGAATGGAGGTGTTTGTCCATGATTCCAGATGAATCAAAGAGGCCCTATGAGTAGAGAGCTTCTCCTGTGGTCACACAGCACATGACTGGTGGAGGAATAATAAGCACACTGCTCTCCAGGTCCCTAGTCCAGTTTTCTGGGTGCCATGAGAATTACAGCCTTTGGTTTCTCTTACATGTGGTTCGTTTCTGAACCTGAGAAGGAGAATGCACCTCAGATGAATAACAGTTTTTGTTGTTCTGCATTCATCTGAGAATGACCTCAGAAGATTTTTAAAGACTAATTCTTTGGCTACCAACCTATTTGGCCAAGTCATGGACATGGAGCAGGTGAAAACTGCCTTTACCTATGACATGCCTGAAGATTCTGAGTCCTACCTGCATCAGGTGAGCTCCACATGCAGAGGGACACCCACTCTCCCACCCACTTATTTTCTGTATCTTTTCATACTTCACATCCTCATCCCTCCCTCTGGGTGTCTTCCTACTTTGAGGTCTTCTAGTTCTACCATCTGTCTCCTTCCAGGTGACTAGAGCAGGCTGGTTTGGAACAGCGCTTGGCCATCATGTTTGTGTCGGATGAGAATGATGCCAGGATGCTCAGTGATGGGCAGTATCGCTTTGAGGTCAGTGATAGTGAGCTGTCTGATGAGACAGCTGTCTCCTCCACAGTAAGTGTTGATCTCATGAAACCCTTAGGTCCTCCCTGTTCCTTAGTGTGTTTGTCTTCAATCCCATCATGTAGGTCATGTGCACCTGATGCATAATGGACACTTGACTGGTTCATGCCCCTGGTTTTTAATACTGTGTTAGGATGTTTTCCTGGCCTCTATGTGGAATCTCTGTCTTCTTTCATCATATTACTTCTCTTCTCCCATCCCCAAGTCCGTCCTCTGAACCCACTCAGTACACTAGCGTCTGCATGTGAGCTGTGTGTTCCCGCCTTGCTTTGTCCTTTTCGTGCCTTATTCTCACTGTGCCATGTCTCCTCCTCAGCTGAACAGACGTGGTAGAGGACTCGCTCATTCTGGAATGTGACCATCTGCCCTTCAGGAGAGGACAGCAGGGTAGGTGTGAAGGAGACCCTGCTGCCCCCACCCCTGACAGCCTCTACCCCCACTCCACAGCTTCCCTCTTCTGCATCAGCACCACTCCTGAACCCCATTCCTGATTGTCAGAATTTTTAACTTAACTAAAAATGAAACACAAGTGCATCTGCATTATGTGTGGGTGCTTTCTCGTTGTATTGTATTTGGGGTGAGGTTATTTTAGGGCATGATCCAGGGTAAATTCCTGTAAGGCCTGGGTGCCCTGCTGTGATATCAAAGGAGGATGGGACTAAGACCGCAGACTCCCCTACTACCTGCCAATTGCCGGCCCTTTGTGGGGGTCTCTTCTGCTTTATCTGGCCTGAAAGAGACTGGGATGTTTCTGATCCCAGGGTTCCAGGGGACGGTACACAGTATTTCCAGGGATGGAGGTTGCTGTGGGCACTGGTGGGAAGCTTGAGTGTCTCCTCCCAGGCTCTCTTGGTGCCTCCTCATCTGTTCCTTCAGCTTCTAGACCTTGAGCACCAGGGCCTGGGCCCCTGACCCCCTCCTCCCCTTCCACCAGGGCCTGGTCCAACTCCACCTGTTGCTCCAGCAACTCCTCAGCCTGGTCTAGCTCAGCTGTGTGGGGGGCCCATGGCCCTGGTGTGGGGGAGTGGTGAAGGGAGCATCAGCCAGGACAGGGGGCTGAGGCCCTTGGGACCTGTGTTGCAGGGTCTGGCTGTAAATAAGGAATTCTACCTCCCTTTCTCTTTTTCTAGCCCATTAGCTTAAGACCCCTGTACTGAGAAGCCCAGAGAGCCCCTTGCCTTGGGCATAGCAGGGGCAAATAGAGTTCCCTGGCTCAGGGAGTGTAACTGGATGCCTTGAATAAGGATATGGGGTCACTGGAAAGAAAGGACTGGCTGCCCTTCCCCACTAAGAAACAATTAACTGTTAGATGAGGGGGAATTCCTGTTCAAGGACTCTGTCACTGTGCTGCTCTGGAGGGGGTAGGGAGCAGGACCCCTGAGGTCTGGGCTTGGGTATGGTTGGGAAGGAGCTGAGAGCTGAGAGCTGTAACTAGGCCAGGAGCTGCAGGGGTGAGGTTGGTGCAGGGTGGGATTTAGAGGATTCCCCACCTGCTCCTGTGCTCATGCCCTTTACATCCTCCACCCCCACCCTTGGTGTCCATCAACATGTGGGGGTGACTTCATCTTCCCACTGCCCCTGGAGCTGTTCTACTCTTCTATGTTTGCCTTGGGGTTTTCAGAGCAGCATATTTCTAAGTCCTAGAGTGCTAGGGACGAGAAGGGCAGAAGGAGGTGAAGACAACAGCACCGAGAGAGCCCCCACCTAACTCCAGAAATCTTTCCACTGCACCCCATGGAATCCACATTCCATGATCAGCAAAACCTCCTTATTCTTTCTCAGGATGTTCCGTCACCTTGAAGCTCTAGCAGGAACCAGGTCTTCCTGAGGATGTGACCCCCTCTGAAGTTCATCCGTATGGGAGAGTTTCCCAGGAACTTGTACCCCTGGGTTCAGAGCTGAGGTGGGGTCCTTGCTCCTCACTGGTTCTGAGACCTTTCTGCCTCCCTCCTCCCTAAAACCCCTAAGCTGTCATCAGACTAGGGCCCCATTCCCCTCATTGTGGTCATTCCCTGTGGGCCCCAGGCCGTTCCTGTCAATCCTGACTCTTGTAGCTCCTGGATCACCATCACCCTCTTCAGCAGGGCTGTCTCCTTAATTATTTGTGACTTCGACATATGCAGATGTGGTGGGTTGAGTACTAGTCCCCAAAGAGGTCCAGTCTAAGTCCTTGGAACTGTGAACAGGTTGCATTACATGGCAAAAGTGTCATTACTCATGTAACGAAGATAAAGGACTTTAAAATAGGGAGATTATCCTGGACTCTGTGTGTGGCCCAATCAAATCACATGAGCCATTAAAAGTAGAGAATCTGCTCTGGATGGAGTCAGATGCTGCAGAGGAGGAAGGCAGAGGTGGCACAGCAAAGGGGAGATCAGAGGTTCCAAGCAGGAGGATTGGATGTGCTTTAGGCACCATATGTGAGTACCAGAGAGAAGTCTCTAGGAGCTAAGGGTGGCTCCCAACAAGAAAGTGGGAAGCTCTGTTCTATCCGCAAGGAGGTGAATGCAGACAAGAACCTGAATGAGCTTGGATGTGGATTCTTCCCTAGAATCTCCAGGAAGGAACACAGACCTGCCCATACCATGATCTTAGCCCCGTGAGACTGTGTGGACTTGCAGCCCACAGGACTGTGGCATGATAATTAGGTGCTGTTTAAAGCTGCTTGGTCTGTGGTAACTTTTATGGCAGCAATAGACACCTATACAGCAGAGAAGATGTCCGTGCTCCCTGGCCTCTCCATCCTGGAACTCCTTTCCTTCATAACCATGGCCTCTCTCTGCCTGAATCTCATGCCCTTCTTATCCCCTAGGCCTCCTTATGGCAAAGAAGCCCAGCCCTTCCACACTCTCAATTTCACACTTTCCACTCTCTGACCATCTTTCCACTCATCCCTTGCAGGGTAGTCACAGGCTCTGAGGACACTGACACTATTATTTTATCATATACTGTGATGTAATATCAGTGAAACATTCATTGCTTATGTGCCTGCTTTCCAGGTGTGGAGTCCATTCTGTAGTACATTGATTCTAACAATCTCTTCACCCCCTTGAGATTCCAAGTCCAGTGATTCTGCCATATCCTCCCTCTCCCTCAGTGCTTGGATTCACCTCCCCACCCATTTTGAAGTCTGTAGTAAATAATTTCCATCCCTCCCTTGGCTCTCCCTTGCATTCACACTTGTTTAGCAAAACTACACAGCTGGTGGCTTCCACCTCTGCCTACACTACACCTGCCCCTATGAGCTGCAGGAGAGCAGCACACTGACTGCTCTCTGTACCTTCACGACCCAAACCTCATGGGGAACCCCCACCATGGCCAGCAATCACTCTCACCCTGCATGGCTCACCCTCAGCCCGCTCTGGGTCTGGGTGACTCTTACACACCTTCTCTCTGTGCTCACACATCCAACCCTCCTTCCCCATTCTTACTTCAGCTGATGACCTTGCTTCCTACTTCACTGAGAAAACTGAACACATTAGAAGACAACTTTCACAGATTCCACCACTGTCTGCTCATGCATTTGCAGCTGCACCGCATGTCAGGGATTTTCCACATGGGGATTGCTGTGTGTTAACCATCCTGCTCCCAGACCGAGCCAGATCCTCTGCTGGTGCCCTGAACATCATCTCTTCTCATCTACTTAAAGGTGTTAGTTCATCAATTAATATCTTTTTTCCCTCTATCATCATCCCTTTTCCTCTTACTCCAGTGCATCATTGTGGCAGTCATGAGGATGTACATCCCAGGCCCTCAGGTAGAGGAAGAATAATTGATGATGCCCTGGTTGTCACGGCCTGAAATCTATTGTCACGTTTGCTCTGAGACCACAACTGCCTTGGCTTTTCCCTGATTGAGGAAAGCAGGGAAACTAAGGCAGGAATATTTCTACCCTGAAGGCTGACTGAGGCTCCAGGGCTCCCTGCCACCTTTACCAAACTTCCCTTAGCCTGCACAGGGTCTAGAATGCTTCCAGCTGACCTTCCTGCCCTCTCTCCTTCACTGGGGCTCAGAGTTGCATTGTGGTCTGATGGCTTTCTCAGTGTTTTCAGTCTCTCTCCTGAATTTCTCTCACAAGCATTTCCCTTAATAAGTCCTTGCACATTTAATACTGTATTAGGGTCTCCTCCTCAGGAGACCATAGCTAACGCAAGTGGCATCAAGGGTGATAATGGGCAAAAACAAGAATTTGAAATAAGCTTTCCCACTGCCTGGCAGGCCAAGAGGATGCCATCTGGGTTAGTAGGGGGACACAGTCTGTAGCACAAGGTGCAGGTGAGCTGCTATGGGTCTCACCAGTGCTAATCTGAGATGTCCTGGTTAAAAGAAGCTATGGCAGGTAGGGTGATAAAAGGCCCTGCACGATAATGACAGAATTGGGGGGAAACCTACAAAGACAGTGGAGTTGGCTGCTTATTTCCCAGCTGTGTTGATGCCCTATAAAAGGATACTGAGAACTTGAAAATTGTTCACAGCTGTCACTGGCTACGTGTGAGAGCCTCTGCAATGTCTCATGGAGGAGCCTTTCTCTCCTGCAGCGAAAGAATACATACCATGGAATGGTAGCTGAAGAAATCACGATGGGGGCCACACTGCTCCAGAGGTGTTGACACTCAGCCAATGCAGGTCTGTTATAGGAAAGTCAGGGCCATGGTAGAGAAACCTGAGATTCTGCAAACTAGAACAAGATCATCCAATTGGCGCTGCCAGGATCCTCTGTGCATGCACCTTCTCTAGTAATGGTTCCCACTTCCTATGCAGAAAGTTGCTGCAGAAGACTCATCCCTATGATGCATTGGGAATCCCACTCAGGAGTTTTGCAGGAACAAGCCGGCATGTCCACATAGGAGCACAGGAAACACTTCTGGGACTGAAATTTGAGGGTGTTGTATCAGGGGTCAGAATGTCAGGCTGGATGAATGAAAATCCTTTGGCTTGGAGGCACTATCTCAGGGCATGGGTTTATCAGACACCCCAGAACTTTGATAAGTGGGGGTAAACCCACTGCTGGGGTGAATCTAGAAAAAATGATTCCCGAATCTCAACAAGGTAGACATGTCTTAGTTGCCCTAGAACATGTAGAGGATGGAATAACGAGACTAAGCGAATTGGGCATGGTGAAGCCCCACCAAGACCATGTTCCACAAGACGGCCCAGTGGGCACACCTACCACCAGGGCCAGAGGTTCATCTTCACAGGGGTAGGCTCCTAGTCCATGGGTGTTTTCATGTCCTGCTCTCAGACACTCAGCAAGCACCACTCTCCAGGTGCTGTTGACATTCTTGGTCTGCAGGCCAGGCGCTGCTCCTAGCCCATTATCTGCCTGAAAGACCCACGTGGCAGGGAAAGTTTTAGTGTTTACATGTCTGTGGGTTCCACTAATCCTATCACCATCTGCACCACCCAGAGGCTGCCAGCCACAAGGAATGCTGGACAGGTCTTCTACAGGCACAGGTCAGTGCCAGCCTGGAGGAAGCACTCTGAGGGGTGGGTGCCATCTTTCAAGACATGGTGCATTCTTTGAATCAGAGACGTCTCTATGGTGCTGTGTTCTCAATTGGAAGAACATGTGTGTCCAGAAATCAAAAGGCAGAAGCAGGTTTGGCTCCATGTCCAATCCCTTAGATTCACCTTATGGGGTATTTTGCATGTTTTATCTTTGAACAGGGTATGAGGTCCTGATTTCCAAGGAGGGTACCTTTAAAAGGCAACAAAAAACAGCCCACTGAACTACACATGACAGTTGTCACCAGAGAAGTTTGGACAGTGTGTGCCCAGAGACCACCTGGTGAAAAGAGGATTCTCCTCCTCTCCAGGTCCAGGTAATACATCCTCATCCCCAGGAGGAGGCATGGCTACTTTCACACAATGAGGGCAGAAGTGTGTGCGGAAACCACATATCCACCTGGGGCCTTCTGGTTCCCCTTGACGCATTGCAAGTGTGAGCAGAATCATCCAGCAATTCAGCCAGAGACAACTTGATTTCAAAGGGCCCAGACCCGTCAGGGCAAAAGGTTTGAGTCACACTCCTGGGTAATCTCCCAAGGCCCTGCTCCTGTGCTCTGACACCCTCAGTAGCATTGGTGCTGAGACCCTGCTTCCCATGGGCAGTTCCCAACCAGTGATGGGTCATGCCAGTGACACTAAGGCAGGACATTCCTGGGAGACAGGGGAGTCCTCTGATGACCAACTGTACCTCGAGGACTCCTCTATGGCCTTGCTTAACTCTCCTTAGATTGCCTGTGGTCTAGGACATGTCCAGTAAACCTTCTCTCCTTCTGTCCATCACGGGGGGGTCACACTCGAATCTTGCTCTGTTGCCTTTCTCAGGGTAACCTGTCTCCCTCACTATATCTTCTGACAGGTGTGTCCCCTATAAAATGCTGTAACTTTAATCCCATGATGGAACTTGCTTTTTGGAGTATCTGGACTACAAAATCATTTTCATCTGCACACCCGTGTCCTCTTACTTATTCCAATTTGTAAAATCCTTTTGTTTATTCAACTTCTTCTATCTGCATTGGCACCATTTTGCTGGTATTTGTACTATGCTTTTGAGTTTGCCAATGTTCGTGGCTTTAAGTCACTAAATTTCGGGGTAGTTTGTTACACAGCAACGGATAACTCATGAAGCCCCCTTATATGTCTATTATTCTATAGAGGTTAACTACACCTGTTTTATTTTCTGCTATTTTGATAATATTAGCCATACATAGGATTTCTAGTTTCTCAACACCTATTCTTTTCTTTATTTTAGTGTCTTCTCTCCTTTGTTCCTTCCCTTTCTCCTTCCTTCTGTCTCTCCCTCCCTCTTTTTCTTCTCTATTTCCATTCAACCTCTCACCCTCCCTCCTTCTCACTCCCCTTTCCTTCCCCTTCCCCCTCCTTCTTTTCTTCTTTCACTTTTCCTTCCATTCCTCCTTCTTTCCCTCCCTTCCTCCATTTTTTCCTTTCTTTTTTTTTTTTTTTTTTTTTT
>NW_016804706.1:900775-906264 GCF_001698545.2 Rhinopithecus bieti
TTTTTTTGAGACGGAGTCTTGCTCTGCCGCCCAGGCTGGAGTGCTGTGGCCGGCTCTCAGCTCACTGCAAGCTCCGCCTCCCGGGTTCACGCCATTCTCCTGTCTCAGCCTCCCGAGTAGCTGGGACTACAGGCGCCCGCCTCGTCGCCCGGCTAGTTTTTTGTATTTTTTAGTAGAGACGGGGTTTCACCGTATTAGCCAGGATGGTCTCGATCTCCTGACCTCGTGATCCGCCCGTCTCGGCCTCCCAAAGTGCTGGGATTACAGGCTTGAGCCACCGCGCCCGGCCCATTTTTTCCTTTTTCTTATTGAATTTTCCTAAATATAAAATAACCCTATGAGATTGTGCTATAAGCAAGCATTTTCTGAATCTATATGCCAAAAGTATAATGCCACGGTATATAAGAAACAAGTAAACAACAGGAAGTTATTAACAGACCCTGAATGAAAATGCCTGCTGTAATTCTACTGCCAAGACAGTGACTTTTAACTCAATTCCTTCAATGCAGTGTTTTCAGAACACATCATCAAGTATTACACATTTATTGTAAAAGTTTAAGTAGCCACAATCACTTTGGAAATCATATTATCATTATCTAGTATGGTTAAAGTCCATACAACGTATCATCCAACCAACCCATTCCTAATCATCCGTTCTAGGGGGCTTTCTTACCCATGTGCACAGGAGACATGCACACTAATGTATATGGCAAAAAGTGGAATCAGTCACACATACATCAATAGGAAAGTAGTGAAATTGTGGTATAACCATAAAATGTAAACCTTCAGCAGTAAAAATGAATGAAGACAGTCTCCCACACCACAAATAATTCCTATAGGTAATGTGCATCATGGGAGAATAAATGCAGTAGGAATTTGCTGTACAGGAAGCTTAAAAACCAGCAAAACTAACTGATATTTGATTTGGGCATATGTGTGTGTGTATGTGTGTGTGTGTGTGTGTGTACTTATTGCACAAATCTTTAAAGAAATAGAAAGGAATAAAAATCACAGGTTCAGGATGGAGTCTCCTTCTGGGAGAAGTGAATGGGCAGCAGCCCAGGAGAGCTTTACAGGTTCTGTGTTTTACACCAGTGCTGGGCACCCTGGTAGTTACTTGTAATTCCTAAATCAAAACTTGTAGTCGATTGTAATTCCTAAACAGAGTTTTCCAAATTAAAATATACCTGTTTTTTATAGAAATGAAACAAAAAAGAATTTCAAATTTCACTACAAGGATCCTTAACAAGAACTACTTACATTCGAAGAAAACCACAGAGAATTGTAAGGAACCATGTGACAGAGAGGACCAGGATGCCATGAAAATGGCCTTGGTTACAAATAGGCCTTTTCATCCTTGGCTCACTGGCATCTCTCTAGATTTTCAATCATACAATGTTCAATTTGCTGTGCAAGGTAATTCAATCTTGCAAAGGATTTGATGTTACAATTTACCAAACATAAAACTGAATTAAACTTTTACAGAATTGGATATGCACGTCATTCACCAAAACAAATGAAACAAGCAAAGAGTAGAAAAGAATATCCAGTGATGGAATAGCAAATATGAATGGAAAACAGAATAGGACTGCTAAAAAGAAAAAAAAATTCAGAAGCACATAATAGAGTGCTATATGGAATCATAGTGGTGTCCAAATCACTTCTATCACATCTCATTGACTACCACAACGAAACATGTTAGGTTTATTATAGAATGCCCACCGAATAGCCAGTTTTTGGGGAAAAAAAAAAAACTTGTTTCTCAATTCGAGCTAACCATTTCAGGCTACAGCATCAAACCAAAGTTACTGGCATCATGTTAAGCTAGATGTGCTGAATAAAGTATGAGATTCACATGGATCCAAAAAGAGCTTATATAGCCAGGAGAATCCTAAGCAAAAAGAAAAAGCTGGAGGCATCAGGCTACCTGACTTAAAACTATACTACAAGGCTACAAAAACAGGCACATAAACCAACGGAACAGAATAGAGAACTCAGAAAAGAGACTGCACATCTACAACCATTTGATCTTCAACAACCCTGACAAAAACCAGCAATGGGGAAAGGATTCCCTATTTAACAAATGATGCTGGGAGAACTGGCTAGCCATATGCAGAAAATTGAAACTGGACCCCTTCCTTACATTTTACACAAAAGTTAACTCAAGATGGATTAAAGACTTAAATGTAAAATCCCAAACTAGAAAAACCCTGGAAGAAAATCTAGGCAATACCATTCCGGATATAAGGATGGGCAAAGATTTTATGATGAGATCGCCAAAAGCATCTGCCACAAAAGCAAAACTTGACAAATGGGATCTAATTAAACAAAAGAGCTTCTGCACAGCAAAAGAAACTATCATCAGAGCAAACAGACATCCTAAGGAATGGGAGAAAATTTGTGCAATTTACTCATCTGACAAAGGTCTAATATTCAGAATCTACAAAGAACTTAAGCAAATTTATATGAAAAAAACAACTTCATTAAAAAGTGGACAAAGGACCTGAACAGACACTTCTCAGACGTAGACGCACATGTGGCCAACAAAAATATGAAAAAAAGGTCAACATCATGGATCATTACAGAAATGCAAATCAAAACCACAAATGAGATACCATCTCATGCCAGTCAGAATGGCAATTATTAAAAAGTCAAGAAACAGATGCTGGCGAGGTTGCGGAGAAATAGGAATGCTTTTACACTGTTAGAGGAAAAGTAAATCGGTTAATCCATTGTGGAAGACAGTGTGGCGATTCCTCAAAGATTTACAACCAGAAATACCATTTGACACAGCAATCCCAATACCGGATATATACCCAAAGGAATATAAATCATTCTATTATAAAGATATATGCATGTTTACACTCATTGCAGCACTATTCACAGTGGAATAGTGAATAGTGAATAGTCTTCAGAGAAGACAAGGAATCAACCCAAATGCCCATCAATGATGGACTGGATAAAGAAAATATGGTACATATACACCATGGAATATTATGCAGCCATAAAAAGGAATGAGATCAAGTCCTTTTCAGGGATATGGATGAGCTGGAAGCCATTATCCTCAGCAAACTCACACAGGAACAGAAAACCAAACAACACATGTTCTCTTTTATAATTGGGAACTGAGCAATGAGAACACATGGACAGTGAGAGGAACAACACACACTGGGGCCTGTTGGGAGAGGGCAGTGGTTGGGAGGATCATTAGCAAAAACAGCTAATGCATGCCAGGGTTAATGCCTAGGTGATGAGTTGATAGGTGCAGCAAACCACCATGGCACACGTTTACCTATGTAACAAACCTGCACATCCTGCACATATACCCTGGAACTTAAAATACAATTAAATTAAAAGACAAGCTTAAAGAGTTAATGAAAAATAATTAGATAAAAGAAGCCTTTGATTTTGAAAAACCAGAAACAATAGTTTTAATTTTGCTTTTAACATATATTCAAATCCTTTGATACTGTTCCCTTCCAGAGGTACAGCTTAATTCCCTCTCTTGAGTGTGGCTTGGACTTAATGAGGCACTTCTGATATGGACTGGCTCTGTGTTCCCACCCAAATCTCATCTTGAATTGTCATTCGAATTGTAATCCCTACCTGTTGGGGGAGGAACCACATGGGAGGTGACTGGATCATGGGGACAGTTCCCCCACGCTGTTCTTATGATACTGAGGGAATTCTCATGAGATGTGATGGTTCTATAAGGGACATTTCCCTGCTTCATTCTGCATTTCTCTCTCCTGCCACCATGTGAAGAAGGACATGTTTGCTTCCACTTCTGCCATGACTCTAAGTTTCCTGGGGCAAGCTCCTCAGCAATGCAGAACTGTGAGTCAGTTAAACCTCTTTCCTTTATAAATCACCCCATCTCAGGCATTTCTTTATAGCAGTGTGAGAATGGACTAATACAACTTCTAACTTATAGAATAATGCTGACATAACAGTTTGTGACTTTGGGTGTAAAACATAAAACTCACTGCAGCTTCCACCTTCTCTCTCTCTCTGTCTCTGGGATCATGAGCTCTGGGGGAATCCAGCTGCTGTGCCATAAGCAGCCCTGCAGGAAGGTCCATGTGACTAAGAATTGAGGCCTTCTGGGACTAGATAACAAGGAACTAGGCCTTTTCCAACAGCCATGTGACTGATCCATCTTTCTTGTGATTCCTCAGCCCCAGTGAAGCCCTCAGATGATGCAGCCCTTGACTGACAACTGGACTGCAACCTTGTGAGAGGTCCTGAGCCAGAAGCACTCAGGGAAACCTCTCCTGGATTCCTAACCATTGGAAACTGTGGGAGATGATGAATATTTGTTGTTTTGAGCTAAGTTTTACATAATTTGTTACTCAATCGTAAATAAATAATACATTTTCACAAGAGAGGATGTATTATTACATGTTAAATTGCATTTGCTCCAAATGTATCATCATTATCATTATTATTTTCGAGACAAGGTCTCACTTTGTAACCCAGGCTGGAGTGTGGTGGCATGATCACCATGCACTGCAGTGTCGACCTCCTGGGCTCAAGGGACCCTCTGATCTCAGCCTCCTGAGTAGCTGGGACTACAGGAATGAACCACCATGCCTGACTAATTTTCTAATATTTTTGTAGAGATGGGGGTTTTGCCCAGGCTGATCGTGAACTTCTGGAGTCAACAAATCTGCCTTCCTCTGCCTTCCACAGTGCTAGGATAGCAGGCGTGAGCCACCACATATGGCCTAAAGTAATTATAAGATATTAAACATGTAATTTAGTTTTAAAAGGTAAGGAGAATTTCCATGGCCAAAGAGGATGTAGTTTAATATCGTTCACAATGATCACTTTACTTGAACTTCAATTTCCTACTGTGTCTCAATTAAACAGAAAAGGAAGATCCAGCCCTTGCTGGGCTGATTCTATGATGGCCCCAACATCCAGCTCCTGGTCATTCACCTTTCCCCAGTGATTCAACCAACTCTAATGTAGGTGCTGCTGTGAAGGGATTTAGCAGATATAAATAAGGGGCTCAATTAGTTGACTTTAGGCTGGGTTTCTCCTGCTTGGACTGTCCTAATCAGGTGAGCCCTTGAAAGGACTGGGTTCTTCCTGAGCATAGAGAAACACTGTGAGAGGGATTCAGCATGAGGGGTTTCCTCCACCATGGGCTTTGAAAATGAAGGGGCTTTGGGCCAGGTGCAGTGGTTCACGCTTGTAATCCCAGTACTTTGGGAGGCTGAGGCAGGCGGATCAAGAGGTCAGGAGATCGAGGCCATCCTGGCTAACACGGTGAAACCCTGTCTCTACTAAAAATACAAAAAAAAAAAAAAAATTAGCCGAGCGTAGTGGCGGGCGCCTGTAGTCCCAGCTACTTGGGAGGGTGAGACAGGAGAATGGTGTGAACCAGGGAGGTGGAGCTTGCAGTGAGCTGAGATTGCACCACTGCACTCCAGCCTGGGCTACAGAGCGAGACTCTGCCAAAAAAAAAAAAAAGGGGGGGGGGG
>NW_016804706.1:906278-913410 GCF_001698545.2 Rhinopithecus bieti
ATGATACTGAGGGAATTCTCATGAGATGTGATGGTTCTATAAGGGACATTTCCCTGCTTCATTCTGCATTTCTCTCTCCTGCCACCATGTGAAGAAGGACATGTTTGCTTCCACTTCTGCCATGACTCTAAGTTTCCTGGGGCAAGCTCCTCAGCAATGCAGAACTGTGAGTCAGTTAAACCTCTTTCCTTTATAAATCACCCCATCTCAGGCATTTCTTTATAGCAGTGTGAGAATGGACTAATACAACTTCTAACTTATAGAATAATGCTGACATAACAGTTTGTGACTTTGGGTGTAAAACATAAAACTCACTGCAGCTTCCACCTTCTCTCTCTCTCTGTCTCTGGGATCATGAGCTCTGGGGGAATCCAGCTGCTGTGCCATAAGCAGCCCTGCAGGAAGGTCCATGTGACTAAGAATTGAGGCCTTCTGGGACTAGATAACAAGGAACTAGGCCTTTTCCAACAGCCATGTGACTGATCCATCTTTCTTGTGATTCCTCAGCCCCAGTGAAGCCCTCAGATGATGCAGCCCTTGACTGACAACTGGACTGCAACCTTGTGAGAGGTCCTGAGCCAGAAGCACTCAGGGAAACCTCTCCTGGATTCCTAACCATTGGAAACTGTGGGAGATGATGAATATTTGTTGTTTTGAGCTAAGTTTTACATAATTTGTTACTCAATCGTAAATAAATAATACATTTTCACAAGAGAGGATGTATTATTACATGTTAAATTGCATTTGCTCCAAATGTATCATCATCAGCATTATTATTTTTGAGACAAGGTCTCACTCTGTCACCTAGGCAGGAGTGCGGTGGCATGATCACCATGCACTGCAGTGTCCACCTCCTGGGCTCAAGGGACCCTCTGATCTCAGCCTCCTGAGTAGCTGGGACTACAGGCATGAACCACCATGCCGGACTAATTTTCTAATTTTTTTGTGGAGATGGGGGTTTTGCCCAGGCTGATCTTGAACTTCTGGAGTCAACAAATTCTGACTTCCTCTGCCTTCCACAGTGCTAGGATTGCAGGCGTGAGCCATCACACCTGACCTAAATTAATTATAAGATACAAACATGTAATTTAGTTTTAAAAGGTAAGGAGAATTTCCATGACTGAAGAGGATGTATTTTATTACCATTCACAATGATCACTTTACTTGAACTTCCATTTCCAACTGTGTCACAATGAAACACAAAAGGAAGATCCAACCCTTGCTAGACTGATTCTATTATGGCCTCAACAACCAGCTCCTGGCCATTCACCTTCCTCCAGTTATTCAAACAACTCTAGTGCAGGTGCTGCTGTGAAGGGATTTAGCAGATATAATTAAGGGCCTCAATTAGTTGACTTTAGGCTGGGTTTATTCTGCTTGGACTGTCCTAATCAGCTGAGCCCGTTAAAGGACTAGGTTCTTCCTGAGCATAGAGATTCACAGTGTGAGAGGGATTCACGGTGTGCATGAGGGGTTTCCTCCACTGTGGGCTTTGAAAATAAAGGGGCTGCATAAGAAAAAATGCTTGTGGGCACCAGGAATTGAGCACAGCCCTCCCTGTTCTCTACAGTGACAGCCAGCGAAGAACAGGGACCTCAGTCTTACAACTGCTAGAAACTGTGTTCTGCCACCTCTGTATGAGCCTGAAGGAGGATTCAAAATGAAAACACAGCTTTGGAAGCCCAGAACAGAGATTCTATCCACATCATGCCCAGATTTCTGACTGAGGAACTATAAACAGATAAATGAGTGTTGTTTGGCCAGGCATGGTAGCACACTCTTGTAATCCTAACATTTGAGGAGCTGACACAGGAGGATCTGTTGCAGCCAGAAGTTTGAGACTAGCTGAGATAAAATAGTGAGACACTCATCCCTACAATTTCTTTTTGATTAGTTGGGCATAATGTCACTTGCCTGCAGTCCTAGCTATTCTAAAGACTGAGGCAGCAAGATCCCTTGAGCCCAGGAGTTTGAGGCTGCAGTGAGCCATGATCATGTGAGTCTACTGCACCCCGGATGACAGAGGGAGACTCTGTCTCTAAAAATAAATAAATCAACAATAATTGGATGTTGTTTCAAGTCAACGTTTGTGATAATTTGTTATGCAATCTTATAAAATTCATACACAGGCTCAGCAGACTCATGGAATGAATTGAATTGATATGCATACTAGTTACATAAAATAAAATCTTAATTTGTCAGTGTTTTACATTTTATAACTTTCTGTGATGCAATTAATACACTCACATTTCATTCATTCAGTCAATAAAAATTAACTTAGTGCCTAAGATGAACTAGGTATGCCCTCATATGCTCATGTACCTGACATTCTAGAAGCTTCACAAGACTGAGGTGGAGCCACTGGAGTGTTTTACATGAGGAAATGACACACTCTGACTCACAGTAGCAGGACCACCGTGGAGAGAACAGTCAAGTAGCAGGTAATGGGACAGTGCTAGAGCCACAATTTAGGAGTGACAGAGTGGTGGGGACTAAGGGGAGAGGAGGGTATGAGGGATGAAAGGGACAGAGGGAAGGGCTGGAGAAGCAGGAGGTTAGGAAAAGGAGCAGAGGGAAGGGATTGGAAAGCAGTAGAATTCTTACGTTTAAACATACTGTTTTATAGATTTTTAATACATCCATCGACAGAGATTGCTGGGTGTTCTTTGCAGTTGGCCTTTAATACCTAACGTAGGACTGCCTAAAACTAATGTTTTTTATGTTAATAAGGTTTAAAAAATACTTGATGTTCCTTCTTTGCAGTTGGCCTTTAATACGGTATTTGGGACTGCCTAGAAACAATTTTTTTTTGTTTTTTTTTATTAATCAGGTTTTAAAAATACTAAGTGTTCCTATAAGATATACATACCACTTAGACGTGAATACTTCCTAAAAACAGGCAGTGCATGAGCACAGGTGAGCGGGACTGTGACTGCATTGAACACTTGAACTGTGAGGTGAATAGTCTGTACCGGCTCCTGGTTGTAACATACAGTAACACAGTGTGCTTCTTTGTATTGAGGCAATGTCTTAGACTCATCCAGTAACTCAGGGCTATGGAATGAAGGTAAATGTAAAATACAACAAGCAGGAGTCACAGATACAGTGTCTGGGAAAGTGAAACTTAGGAACTTTGTGAGTCCTGTTGTAACACTTTTAGACATATTTATATATCAAGGGGGCAAAGTCACATTTTTTACCGATTAGATTCCTGATCATTCAGGGGTTACCAAGATTCTGCTCCTCACTGTAGTTAATAAACAAAGAGCAAACTGGTCTCTATTCTATCTCATACACTCAGGCACAACTTTTCCGGGTTTAAAGAAAAAAAAAAACTGTCTCTACACCTCTATCCCCAGGAGGAGCTCACTCTCTGGCGCCAAGTTCCCTGGGGTGAGTTTTCTTCTAGAAGAGTCCAGGGGAACAGGTAAGGAGTGGGAGGCAGGGAGCCCAGTTCTGGGATGGGGATTCCGGGATGAAAAGTGAAGAGGGATGGAGCCCATGACGAGGGTTTCTCCCTGGTTTCTCAGACGGTTCTTGGGCCAAGACTGAGGGAGACATTGAGACAGAGGCTTGGCACAAGAGGAGCGGGGTCAGGGCGAAGTCCATGGCCCCAGGCGTGGCTCTCAGGGTCTCAGGCCCCAAAGGCTGAGTATTGATTGGAGAGGCCCAGCGTTGGGGATTCCCCATCTCCGCAGAGTTTCTCTTCTCCCTCTCCCAACCTGTGTAGGGTCCTTCTTCCTGGATTCCCTGTTCTGAAGTCCCCGCGAACCCACTGGGACTCAGATTCTCCCCAGACCCCAAGGATGGGGTCATGGCGTCCCGAACCCTCCTCCTACTGCTCTCGGGGACCCTGGCCCTGACCGAGACCTGGGAGGGTGAGTGCGGGATCCAGAGGGAAATGGCCTCTTCGCAGAGGCGGAAGAGGAGCGAGGGGCCCGCGCAGCTGGGGCGTAGGACCCGGGAAGCCGCGCCAGGAGGAGGGTCGGGCGGGTCTCAGCCCCTTCGCTCCCCCAGGCTCCCACTCCATGAGGTATTTCAGCACCGCCGTGTCCCGACCCGGCGATGAGCCCCGCTTCATCGCCGTGGGCTACGTGGACGACACGCAGTTCCTGCGGTTCCACGGCGACGCGGCGAGTCCGAGGATGGAGCCGCGGGTGTCGTGGATGGAGCAGGAGGGGCCGGAGTATTGGGACCGGAGCACACGGAACATCAAGGCCCACGCACAGACTGGCAGAGTGAGCCTGCGGACCCGGCTCCGCTACTACAACCAGACCGAGGCCCGTGAGTGACCCCGGCCCCAAGCACAGGTCACGATCCCTCCCCATCCGCACGGACGGCCCGGATCCTCCCGAGTCTCCGGCTCCGAGATCCGCCACGAGGCTGTGGGATCCGCTCAGATTCTCGACCCGGTAGAGCCCCAGGCGCCTTTACCCGGTTTCATTTTCAGTTTACGCCAAAATCCCCGAGAGGTTGGTCGGGGCGGGGCGGGGCTCGGTGGGCGGGGCTGACTGCGGAGGCGGGGCCAGGGTCTAACACCCTCCTAATAAAGTATGGCTGAGACTTGGGGCTGGAAGGGCGCCTTATCCGCAGTTATGAACAGCAAGCCAAAGATGGCAAGGATTACATCGCACTGAACGGGGACCTGCGCTCCTGGACCGCAGCAGACACGGCTGCTCAGATCACTAAGCGCAAGTGGGAGGCAGAGGAATTTGCAAAGCAGGTCAGGGCCTACCTGGAGGGCATGTGCGTGGGGTGACTCCGCAGACACCAGGAGAACGGGAAGGAGACGCTGCAGCGCGTGGGTACCAGGGGCACGGGACGCCTCCCTGATCGCCTGTAGATCTCCCGGGCTGGCGTCCCACAAGGAGGGAAGGAAAATGAGACCAACACTAGACTGTCGAACTCCCTCTGGTCCTGAGGGAGAGGAATCCTCCTGGGTTTCTTTCCAGATCCTGTACCAGAGAATGACTTTGAGGGTCTACCCTGCTCTCTGATACAATTAAGGGATGAAATCTCTGAGGGAATGAAGGGAAGGCAATCCCTGGAATACTGATCAGGGGTTCCCTTTGACACCGGCAGCAGCCTTGGGCCCCATAACTTTTCCTCTCAGGCCTTGTTCTCTGCTTCACATTCAATGTGTGTGGGGGTCTGAGTCCAGCTCCTCTGAGTCCCTCAGCCTCCCCTCAGGTCAGGACCAGAAGTCGCTGTTCCCTCCTCAGGGACTAGAATTTTCCACGGAATAGGAGATTATCCCAGGTGCCTGTGTCCAGGCTGGTGTCTGGGTTCTGTGCTCCCTTCCCCACCCCAGGTGTCCTGTCCATTCTCAGGAGGGCCACATGCGTGCTGCATTAGTGTCCCATAAGAGATGCAAAATGCCTGAATTTTCTGACTCTTCACGTCAGACTTCCCTCCCAAGACACATGTGACTGACCATCCGCTCTCTGACTATAAGGCCACCCTAAGGTGCTGGGCCCTGGGCTTCTACCCTGTGGAGATCACACCGACCTGGCAGCGGGATGGAGAGGACCAGACTCAGGACATGGAGCTTGTAGAGACCAGGCCTGCAGGGAATGGAACCTTCCAGAAGTGGGCAGCTGTGGTGGTGCCTTCTGGAGAGGAACAGAGATACACGTGCCTTGTACAGCATGAAGCATTGCCCGAGCCCCTCACCCTGAGATGTAGTAAGGCGGGAGATGAGCCTGGAAGGGGAGAGGGGGGCGGTCATGTCTCTTAGGGAAAGCAGGAGCCTCTCTGGAGACCTTCAGCAGGAGCAGGGTCGGGGCTGGGGGCTGGGCATCAGGGATCCTCACCTTCCCCTTTTTTCCCAAAGCCGTCTTCTCAGCCCACCATCCCCATCGTGGGTATCGTTGCTGGCCTGGTTCTCCTTGGAGCTGTAGTCACTGGAGCTGGGGTCGCTGCTGTGATGTGGAGGAAGAAGAGCTCAAGTGGGAAAGGGGTGAGGAGTGGGGTCTGAGTTTTCTTGTCTCACTTGGGGTTCCTAGCCCCAGGTAGAAGTGTGCCCTGCCTGGTTACTGGGAAGCACACTCATGGCCCAACCCAGCCTAGGCCTTTGTGCCAGCACTTACTCTTATATAAAGCACCTGTGACAAGGAAGGACAGATTTATCACCTTGATGATTGTGATGATGGGGACCTGATCCCAGCAGTCACAAGTTGCAGGGGAGGGTCCCTGCTGAGGACAGACCTCAGGAGGGCAGTTGGTCCAGGATGCACACCTGCTTTCCTCTGTCTGGAGCCGTGAGGCCCGGAAATTGCCGCGGCCTCTGTAGCTTAAGCTCCGCATTGTGGAGACAAGATGGCGCACTTCCTGGTTCTTCATCATCAACTTTTCCCGCGTGCGCGAACTTTTCCCGCCCGTGCGTAGATAACCTCCCGCGCCCGGGAAAGACTAAGTCTACCGAGCATGCGCCTGGTGACGTCTCTCATTATTCTCCTCCCCGCCTGCTCTGAGCCCTTCCTCTTCCCTGCCAGCCTATATAAGGCATTGCACCACCGCCATTAAACGAGACTTGATCAGGATACTGTCTTGTCTCCATTTCTTGTGTCTCTTGTCTCTCTAAATTCCCACCCCCTCCTCCAAGGTCTGTGTTAATGATCCCGCTGGACAGGTCACGTGGCACCCAAACGCGGGGCTTGGATACGAGGGAACTGCGTGAGGAAGAGGGCGCATAGAAAGGCCGGCGACTAAAGTGAAAGAAAAATCCCTCCGACCGTGGTGGGAGCCTGCTGCGTCAGAGTTGAGGGTAAGTTACGCGCCCGAAATGGGACAAGAATTAAGCCAGCATCAAATCTACGTAGGGCAATTAAAAGAGGCTTTAAAGACACGGGGAGTAAAGGTTAAAAGTGGTGACTTATTTAGATTTTTTGATTTTGTGAAAGATACCTGCCCTTGGTTCCCACAGGAAGGAACCATTGATATAAAAAGATGGCGGAGGGTGGGAGACGCCTTTCAAGATTATTATAATACCTTTGGGCCAGAAAAAATTCCTGTAACCGCCTTTTCTTATTGGAATTTAATCAAGGATCTAATAGATAAAAAGGAGGCCGATCCACAAGTAATGGCTGCGGTCGCCCAGACTGAGGAGATTTTAAAGGTCAGTTCTCAGACC
>NW_016804706.1:916308-964587 GCF_001698545.2 Rhinopithecus bieti
CTAGCCACTCTTCTGCCAGATATAGACATTATCCCTGGAGATGAACCTGTACCTATTCCAGCTATAGATCACTTTTTGGGAAGAGCCATAAGGGCAATACAATTTATCCCCTTACTTGTAGGACTAGGCATCACTACTGCCGTAACAACTGGGGTTTCAAGCCTAGGGGTCTCTGTTACTCAATACACCAAATTGTCTCGCCAATTGATCTCAGATATGCAGGCCATCTCAAGTACTATACAGGATCTACAAGATCAAGTAGATTCCCTGGCAGAAGTAGTGCTCCAAAATAGGAGAGGCCTAGATTTATTAACTGCCGAACAGGGAGGTATCTGCTTAGCTCTACAGGAAAAGTGCTGTTTCTACGCCAACAAGTCCGGGATCGTCAGAGATAAAATCAAGCGTCTACAAGAAGACCTAGAAAAACGACGAAAAGAAATGACTGATAACCCGTTTTGGACTGGGTTCCATGGACTCCTCCCCTATATTATACCGTTATTGGGCCCCCTGCTTTGCCTATTGCTCTTACTCTCTTTGGGGCCTATAATCTTCAATAAGCTCATGACATTCATTAAGCAACAAATCGAGGCCATCCAAGCCAAACCCATACAGGTCCATTATCATCGCCTTGAACAGGAAGATCACGGTGGTCCATACTTAGGCTTGCCGTAAACCACCTTCCCTGTGCGCTGAACTGGACAGCCAATGACGGGTAAGACAGTGTCATCTCTCACTAACCTAATACAGGAGGGCCGTCATAGCTACTGCTACTAATCCCATGACGGGTACCAGTGAAGAGATGTGTCACTCCAACCTAAGACAGGCACAGTTCCCGAGGGACTATCTTCTAGTCACTAATAACATAAAAAAGGAGGACCTGTCCGGAGCCGTGAGGCCCGGAAATTGCCGCGGCCTCTGTAGCTTAAGCTCCGCATTGTGGAGACAAGATAGCGCACTTCCTGGTTCTTCATCATCAACTTTTCCCGCGCGCGCGAACTTTTCCCGCCCATGCGTAGATAACCTCCCGCGCCCGGGAAAGACTAAGTCTACCGAGCATGCGCCTGGTGACGTCTCTCATTATTCTCCTCCCCGCCTGCTCTGAGCCCTTCCTCTTCCCTGCCAGCCTATATAAGGCATTGCACCACCGCCATTAAACGAGACTTGATCAGGATACTGTCTTGTCTCCATTTCTTGTGTCTCTTGTCTCTCTAAATTCCCACCCCCTCCTCCAAGGTCTGTGTTAATGATCCCGCTGGACGGGTCATTCCTCATGTTTCCTGATCCTGTCCTGGATCTGCAGTTACACTTTTCTGGAAAATTCTCTGGGATCAAAGACTAGGGGGTATGCTATAGGGTCTTATGGCCCTGACTGCCTTCTGGCCTCTCACAGGACATTTTCTTCCCACAGATAGAAACAGAGTGATCTACTCTCAAGCTGCAAGTAAGTATCAAATGGGCTGATCACTGAGATCCTTGGGATATTGTGGTCGGGATCCAATGGGAGAGCTCACCAACCCCAAACTCCTCCTCTAACCAAATCTCCTCTGGGCTCTGACCAGGTCCTGTTTTTGTTCTACCCCAGGCAGCAACCGTGCCCAGTGTTCTGATGTGTCTCTCACGGCTTGTAAAAATGAGACCCTGGGGGGCCTGATGTGTGTGGGGTGTTCAGGAGAACAGTGGATGCAGCTGTGCTATGGGGTTTCTTCGAGTTGGATGTATTGAGCGTGCGATGGGCTGTTTAAAGTGTTACCCCTCACTATGACAGATAGGAATTTCTCCATTAATATTTTTTTCTATAGTGTGAGACAACTGCCTTGTGTGGGACTGAGAAGCAAAATTTGTTCACGCCTTCCCTTTGTGACTTCAAGAATCCTGACTTTCTTTCTGCAAATGCACCTGAATGTGTCTGTATTCCTGCAGGCATAGTGTGAGGAGGTGGGGAGCCCAACCCACCCCCGTGTCCACCATGACCCTCTTCCCACGCTGACCTGTGCTCCCTCCCCAATCATCTTTCCTCCTCCAGAGAGGTGGGGCTGAGATGTCTCCATCTCTGTCTCAACATTATATCCACTGAGCTGTAACTTCTTACTTCCCTATTAAAATTAGAATCTGAATATAAATTTACATTTTCAAATTCTTGCCGTGAGAGGTTGATGAGTTAATTAAAGGAGAAGATTCCTAAAATTTGAGAGACAAAATTAATGGAAGACATGAGAAGCTTCCAGAGTCCACGTGTTTCTTGTGCTGATTTGTTGCAGGGGAGGAGAGTAGACGGGGCTGTGCCCAGTGGGTGCTCAGGCCACCGTGCGCTTTATGTGGTCACTGCTCAGCTGAGTCATCTTTGCTGCTCCATTGTCCTTGGTCCTTCAGTAGAACCTTGTCTCACCATGACCTGTGATCACAGGGACTTGGATGTCACCTAGGGTGGTCCCTGCATACAAGGGTCCTTGTGGTATCAAAAGACAAATTTTCAGAACTTTCAAGCTCTTGCCCTCCTCCCAGGGCTCCTTCCTGGATTGTATTTTCCATCTTTTCTCCAATCTTTTTAAAGGAACCAGATTCTGAAATTTACAGAGAGGAGGGGTCTCATAGTTTCTCATCACAGGTAACTTTCTGTTGGAGCTCCTCTTCTGCACTTCTACTCTTCTTCCTGCCCTGAGTTGTAGTAATCCTAGTGCTGGCTCCAATAGAAATTCATAGATTTATAAAGCAGAGTCTAATTTAGATTCATATGTGTTTGGACAATTGGACCCATAAGTCTAGGGTTATCTTTCCTGAAGAGAAAAATATGTTTGTGTGCTGCAGTGTGCAGGAGGGTTGGTGTGGGAGGAGGGAGGGAGGGAGGACACACGAGCAGCCCTGGTGAGAAAAGCTCTGCTGGCACTGATGTCAGTGTGAGATGATGTTGTTCTGTAGTTGCCACGAAAATAAAGCATTTGTCTGAGGCTACGTTAACAAAGATATTGCCTCTAGAATAGAGGAGTTCTCTACAGTGATCATTCCTTCAGCTGACATTTGTTGTCTCCTAGGGATATGACTGTCTTTGCATTTAGAAGGCGTTATTAAAGTAAAAACAGAAAAATTTCTGGCCTTGTGGTGTGTACGTTCTAGATACAAGCTTGTCCAACCTGCGGCTCATGGGCTGCATGCGGCCCAGGACAGTTTTGAATGTGAGGACTTTTGTTGCTTATCTGTGGTGAACGTGAGACCTGGAGTGAGTGCACCCACCTCCCTCAGGGTCAGGAGTGAATGCTTTAGGAACCCTCCTTTGCAGTGACCTGCAAAAGATAGAGAGCACATTTACTGTGATAACCCAGAGTATCAGCCAAAGGGGCTTGACCTTCAAGGAGTTGTAGGGAAGATGAATAAAGGATGGTGTCCCGGGGTCAGAATAAATGGGCAGCCAGCAAGGGCGCTGCTTCATATATCTATGATAAGCATGCAAGAATTGAGGAGCAAGCTTCAGATTCAGAATCCAGTGACTGAGGAGGTATCCATATCCCTAAAAGAAAGAACCTTGTGACACCATGACAGTTACATGCTGGGACAATTCCATCAGCCCTTCTGCAAAGGAGCCTATAGCCATTTAATCAGGAGATGGTATAAGTATTAACACTGGGTGTGAGCTGATATTGCTGCCCAGATTCCCACAGCACCATTATGTCGCCATCACAGTGGGGCTTACAGAGGCCAAAGAATAAACCTGGACACATTATGACCCACAGTGGAATCACTGGGTCCATAAACCCTGTCCTGGTTATCTCCCCATTCTCCAAGTGCATAATTGGCCTTGATGCACTCAACAGGAGTCACCCCACACTGTGTCCCTAGTCTGGAGAGTAAGGGCTCTCATGGTGCTAAAGCCCAAAGGGAAACATCCCTCATCCAAGCCAAACCAGAAGCAATATTGTGCCCCAGGGTGGGTCTTGTGGAGGGTACTGCAGGTATCATAGGGGTAGCACTGCCATTAGAGAGCTGAAGGATGCCAGGTGGTGTTGGAATTGCCTGTAATCTCCATATAACTCAGCAACCTGTCCCTGAAGAAGCCTGATATGGCTAAAGAATGAATGGAATTACTCCAGACTCGACCAAGTAGGAGTCCTGATTGCAGCTGCCATACTGGCTGGATATCACTGCTTGGGGAGATTAATAATACCTCAGTCACATGGCAAGCAGCTGTGAATTTGGTGAGTGCATTCCCTCCCATTTCATTTAGAAGATGGAAATGGAATGATTCACACTCACATGGGATTTATAATACATTTNAAAGGGAAACATCCCTCATCCAAGCCAAACCAGAAGCAATATTGTGCCCCAGGGTGGGTCTTGTGGAGGGTACTGCAGGTATCATAGGGGTAGCACTGCCATTAGAGAGCTGAAGGATGCCAGGTGGTGTTGGAATTGCCTGTAATCTCCATATAACTCAGCAACCTGTCCCTGAAGAAGCCTGATATGGCTAAAGAATGAATGGAATTACTCCAGACTCGACCAAGTAGGAGTCCTGATTGCAGCTGCCATACTGGCTGGATATCACTGCTTGGGGAGATTAATAATACCTCAGTCACATGGCAAGCAGCTGTGAATTTGGTGAGTGCATTCCCTCCCATTTCATTTAGAAGATGGAAATGGAATGATTCACACTCACATGGGATTTATAATACATTTATTGATAGCTTGCCTCAGGGCTACCTTAACTCCTCAACCTTCTATAAATGTCGCCTTGAGAGATCTGGACAAATCAAATATCTCACATAATACTACATCTGCTCATTTCATTGTCAGTATCACATAAATTGGGATGGATGAGCAAGAGGAGGAAAGTACGCTGAATTCCTTGGCAAAACACGTGCACTATGGAAGGTGAAGATAAACCTCACAGAGCTTCAAGAGTGGCCACTGCAGTGAAGTGTTATGGATCCAGTGGTTACAGGCATGCAGGGCTCTCCCCTCCAAAGTAAAACACACACTTGCATCTTGTATCCTCACCAGAAGGAAGGATGAACACTGCCTGGTGAGCCTCTCTGGGTTCTGGCAACACCACATTCCACATCTAAGTATATTGCTTTGGCCCACACTCTGGGTGATATAGGAGGAGGCCAGCTTTGAGTGGGGCCTGGACAGGAAAGGACACTGCCGCAGACCCAGGCTGTGGTGCAGCTAGTCACCATCCCTCAGACCCCCGGTGCTGGAGGTGGCAGTTTGGGGAAAGATGCAGGATGGAGCTGAACCAAGCTGCAGTGGGAGTCAGAATGGAGTGCCTGGGATCAGAAGTATGGAATCCACAGCAGAGAAACATGCTCCTTGTTAGAAGCAACTTTTAGCATGTTCCTGGCCCTGATAAGATAGAATGTTTGATCATGAGACACCAAGCAAACATGTGATTCCAAGTGCCTGTGTGTATTGGCTTCTATGTGACCCATAGAGTCATAGATGGGACAGACCCAGCGGCATCTATCATGAGATGAAAATGGTCCATGTGGGTTGAGCCTCAATTCCATGTTAACACCCACAGAAAACACCCAGCCCTGACTTGGCCCTGAATCACCAAACAAATTGAAGATAAATTGAAGTTAGCCAGTCCACATCATGGATCAGCCCAGGCCTTATAGGAAGGACCCATGAGTTGAGCAACCACAGTGGTAGGGATGAAGGTACAAATGAGTCCAGCAGCACTGACTGCCCCCTACTAATACCAATCCAGCTACTGCTTCCACTAAATACTCTGCTTGTGAGCATTACAGACCAATGATGGGCACCGATAGGGCACTATTTGTTCAGGTAACTGACTAGCCCCTAAGCGACAAGTTGAATGGCTTGAACCCCATCCATCCTGGCAGGGGCAGAAGTTCATCCTCACAGGGATAGGCACCTATTCGATGTGGTGTGGTTTTCCTCTCTGCTCTCAGACCCTCAGCCAGCATCCCTATTGGAATTCCTGATCCGCTGGCTCAGAATTTCAGTGCCTTATCTGCCTGGGGGACACACCTCATGGGGAAGAGGATGAAGCATGGGCCATGACCATGGGATCCCCTGGTCATATCACCACGTGTGCCTCTCAGATCCTGCCAGGCACACAAGAGTCATGGACAGGACCCTACAGGCACAACTCACTACCAGCTTGGATGAAACCCTCTGAGGAATGGGTGTCATTTTTCAGGATGTGATACATCTATTGAATCAAAGACATCTCTATGGTGCTGTTTTCAGAAGGCAGAATACGTGGGTCCAAAGCCAAGAAGTCGAAGCAAGTGTGTCTCATTCCTTATATTCACCCCTAGGGTGATTGATTTATTTATAAGTAAATAAATACATAAATAACATAAATAAAAGAATTTATTTATTTATTTATTTATTTTATTCATTATATTCACCTCCAAGGTGATTTTGCTCTTCTTACCTCTAAAATCTGGACTCCACAGGGCAGGAGGTCCTGATTTCTCAAAGGGGGCACCCTGGTAAGGAGACAAATGAGAGTCCATGGAACTATACATTGTGGTTGCACCCAGGGATATTTGAATAGTATGTGCCCAGAGACAAGCAGGTGAGAAGAGGAGGAGGCAAGGCTGCTATCACACAATGAGGGCAGGAGAAGTGTGCATAGAAACCAGGAATCCACTTGGGGGTCTCCTGGTTTCCCTTGCCTGTTGTAAGTGTGAGCAGAATCATCCAGCAACGCAGCCTGAGAGGGTTTGATATTCAAGAGCCCAGAACCCTCTGTAAGGAAGGATTGAGACATACTCCTAGGTAATGTACCAAGGCTCTGCTCCTGTGCTCTGACATCCTCAGCAGGATTAGTGCAGAAGCCCTGCTTCCCATGAGTGGTTCCCAGCCAGTGACCGGTCACAGCAGACACACTAAGGTAGGCCATTACCGGGAGACAGGGGACTCCTCTGATGGCCAAATGTGGCTCCAGAACTCCTCCACGCCCTTGCTCAACCCTCCTTAGATTGCCTGTGCTCTTGGGCGTGTCGAATAAACTTTCTCTCCTTCTGTCCAGCACTTGGGGTCACACTTGCATCATTGTCTGCCGCCTTTTCCAGGGATTTCTGGTTCACTACCCATATTCCCTTATAGGTGTGTTCTCTCATAAAATGCTGTAGACTTTAAGCTCCTCTTGGCATCTGCTCCTTGGAGAACTTGGATCAAAAAGCATTTCCATCTGCAAACCAATAACTCTTATTTATTACAACCTGTAAAATCTGTCTCTTTATCCAACTTCTGCCACCCCCATAAAATCTAGTTTGCTTGTGTTTGTAGTGTCTCTTTGAATTAACAGATATTTGTTGTATTAAGACACTAAATTTTGAGGTAGTTTGTGACACAGCAGTTAATAACTATTAAGGCTTTCTTACATTTTTATTATTCCATGGATGTTATCTGCATCTTTTAATTCCCTGCATTTTAATAATGTTAAACATACTTGCTGTTTCCAATCCTTTCCTCCTATTCTTTTTTGAAAATTTTCATTTTGTCTTTCTCTGTCCTTCTTTCCTCCTTTCCTCCCTCAGAGCTTTCTCTGTCCTTCCATTTTTCAGAAACTCTATGTGGTTAGGCTAAAAGGAAGCATTATTTGAATCTTATGCTTAAAGTATAAAACCATAATTTACAGGATAAAAGTAAAGAAAAGAAAGTTATTAATGGAATATGAAAATATGCCTAGGGTGATTCTGTAGCCAAGAGAGTGGTTTTAACATTCAATCTCCATCTTCAACTGAATGTTTTCAGAACACATGAGCAACATGAACTTTTTCCCATTCTTGGTACAAGCACTTGGGAAATCAAATTAGCCTTATCTAGTATGATTAACGTCCATACACCATATAATCCCACCGTCTGCCTCCTGATCATACACTCTGGGGACATTCTTGGCTATGTGTCCAGGAGACATGTACACCAATGTTTATGGCAAAAAACTGGAAACAATCACATATACATCAATGGGAATTAACAAAATCGTGGTATATTCATAAAAAGTAAAACTTTAGCAGAAAAAATGAATGAGCAGCACCCTCCCACATCAGAGATAACTCTCCTACACATAACGCGCATCGCAGAAGAATACACATAGTATGAGTTCTCTGTACCGGGAAGTTCAAAAAACACAAACTGTGATTTGGGTATATATGCACTTATTGTAAAAATCTTTAGAGACAGTGAAAAGGAATAGTAAATACAAGACTCAAGATAGAGGTTGGTTTTGGGGGATATGATTGGGCAACAGTCTAGGGTGGCTTCATAGGTTCTGATTTTTATGCCAGGAGAGGATATCCAGGCAGTTATTTGATCATAAATCTTCATTTATTTATTTATTTATTCATTTATTTTTGAGATGGAGTCTCACTCCTGTCACCCAGGTTGGAGTGCAGGGGTGTGATCTCAGCTCACTGCAACCTCTGCCTCCCGTGTTCAAGCGATTCTCCTACCTCAGCCTTTGGAGTAGCTAGGATTACAGGTACCTGCCATGGCACCTGGCTAATTTTTGTATTTTTAGTAGACACTGTGCTTCACCATGTTGGCCAGGCTTGTCTCCAACTCCTGATTTCTGGGGATCCACCCACTTTGGCCTCCCAAAGTGCTGGCCTTATGATCCCCTGCCCCCGGCCCACAAATCTTTAAAGTGGCATTTTTCAAAATGCACCTCGTGTGCCATTCCTGATTATTTGGAAATGAAAGAGAAAAGAAAGTACAAAAGTTCATTGCAAGGATCCTTAGCGATAACTACATGCGTTAAAACAAAGCCACAGCCAATTGTAAGGAGCCATGTGACAGAGAGGACCAGGATGCCATGAAAAATAGCCTTGGCTAGAAATAGGTCATTTGATTCTTGGCTAATTGGCAACTCTCTACACTCTCTGGTATACAATGTTCAATCTGATGTGCAAGGCAATTGTATCTAGAAAAGAATTTGAGAATTTGATATGTTGCTCACATTTTACCACACACACAAGTAAATTAATCTTTCACAGAATAGAAAAAAAGTATTGTTGAGCAAAATAAATTAAATGAAAAGACATAAAGAAATAACTAGGATGAAATACCAATAAGAATGGAAAACATGAAAGATCTCCTTTTAAAGCAACATTAGAAACACAAAATAACTGTATTTTCAGAATCATACTGGAGTCCAAATCACTTCTACCACATCTAATTAAAAAACACAGCAAAAGATGTTAAAGTGATCAATGGATGCCCACTGAATACCTAGTTATTGAAAAATCTTGTTTCTAGATTGGAGTTAACCATTTCCACCTACCACATCAAACCGAATCATCGTCATGACGCTAAACTAGTTGCACAGAGGGAGATGTGAGACACATTTTCCTAACTGCAAAGCACCCTGATTAGGCACATATTTTTGTAGAAGCTTGAGTAAGACAATTGGCATTTTGGGCATTCTTAAACGGAATTACAAACTTCTGAGGAAAAACAAAGATAGTTATGATTGTAAAGGCATTATTGTATGGCACCAGTCTTGGGACTCTTTGATCTAGCTGCTGTATTTTCTCAACTTCCTTGCAACTCATCAAAGAGAACATTAATATTAAAGGAATTTGCAAAAAAACTGAGATATTGTTGTATCTCCTTTCTCTGTCTCAAATTTTTATTCATTACTTTACAAAAGATAATTTTAAAGTATAAAGAAAATTAGTCAGATACAAGAAGCATTTGATTTACAAAATCCTGAAACAATAATGTTAATTGTAGTGCCAGCTACTTGGGAGGCTGAAGGAGGAGCATTGATCGCATAAGCCCAGGAGGTTGAGGCTTCAGTGAGTCATGAGCATGCCACTGCATTGCAGCCAGGGCAGCAGAGTGATACTTTGTCTAAAACGAACTAACTAAATAATAAAGGCAGTGCATGAGCACTGGTGAAGGGCACTTTGGCTGCATTGAGTGCTTGCAAATTTGAGGTGATTACATTCTGTACATTACTTAACATGCATACTGTACATACTTAACATGCACATAAATTCTTTGATACTCCTCCTTGCAGAGGTGCAGCTTCATTCCCTTCCTATGAGTGTGGCCTGAACTTAATGACTCACTTACAAACTGATAGAGTAATGCTGACATAATAGTTTGTGACTCTGGGTATAGATCATAAGACTCACTAAGTCTGGGAGTGGTCGCTCACGCCCGTAATTCCAACACTTGGGGAGGTCAAGAGGGCAGATCATGAGGTCAGAAGTTCGAGACCAGCCTGGCCAACATGGTGAAACCCCATCTCTACTAAAAATACAAAAATTAGCCGGGTGTGTTGGTGCATACCTGTAATCCCAGTTGCTCAGGACGCTGAGGGAGGAGAATTGTTTGAACCTGGAAGTCGGAGGTTGCAGTGAACCAAGATCCAGTCACTGCATACCAGCCTGGGCGACAGGGTGAGACTCTGTCTCAAAAACAAAACAAAACAAAACAAACAAACAAAAAAAAAACCTCACTGCAGCTTCTACTTCGGTTCTGGTTCTTTCTTTCTCTGGGATCATAAGCCTTGGGGGAAACCGGCTGCTATGTCACAAGCAGGCCTGTGGAAAGGTCCAGGTGACAAGGAAGTGAAGCTGGGGCCAGACAATAAGAAGATGAAGCCTCTTCCAACAGCCACGTGGGGTATTCTTGTGTTTTGTGAATCCCCAGCCCCATTTGAGCCCTCAGATGATAAAGCCCTGGATGACAACTAGTCTGCAACATTGTGAGAGGCCCTGAGCCAGAAGCACTCAGAGAAACCGCTCCTGGATTCCTGACCACTAGAAACTGTGGGACATGATAAATATTTGTTGATTTGAGTTGCTAAGTTTTAAGTGACTTGTTATGCAGCAGTAGATAACTAATACACCTTCACAAGAGAGGATGAATCATTGAACTTTTTCATTTGCTCTAAATTGATTATAAGATATTAAACATGTCATTTGCTTTTAATATTTAAGAATTTTCATGACTATATAAGATCTATTTTATTATCATTAACAATGACCTATTTTTTTTTTACCTTCAATTTGTACGTTCTATTCAAACACAAAAGGAAGATCCAGGCTATGCTAGGCTGATTCTATGATGACACCCCAATAACCACCCTTGGTTATTCACGTTACCCCAGTTACTCAGTTGACACTAATGCAGGTGCTGCTGTGAAGGGGTTTTGCAGATAGATTTAAGGTCCCCTGTCAGTTGACTTTAAGATGGAGATTATCCTGCATAGACTGTCCTAATCAGGTAAGCTCTGAAAAGGACTGGGTTCTTTCTGAGAATAGAGACTCACAGTGTAGAGGGGTTCAGTGTAAGCGGTTTCCTCCACTGTGGGCTTTCAAAATCGAGGGATTATGGGTAAAGAACACTGGTGGCCAATAGGAATTAGAGGCCCTCCCCACTGTCTACTCTGATAGCGTGAAGGAAACAGGGACCTTAGTCCTACAATTACCAGAAACCGAATTCTGCCAACGAGCTCTATATAAGATTGGGGGAGAACCCCAATCTTAAGATAAGCATACAGCTTTGTGAAACCCTGAACAAAAATCTCTCACACTAGGCCTGGATTTCTGATGAAGGAAATGTAGACAAATAAATGAGTGTTCTTTTAAGCCACTAAGTTTGTGGTCATTGGTTATGTACTAATAGAAAATTGATAAACAGATTCAACAGCTAAACATATGATATTTTCTCCATTGGAATGAATTTATGAACTGATATTCATAGCAGTTGCATAAAACCAAATGTTTCCTAACTTGCTTTGCATTTTCATTTTGTGATTTTGTGTGATGCAATTTTAACACAATCATATTTCATTCATTTATTCAACAAAATTAACTTAGTGCCTACTAGTTATGGGTCAGATATGCTTTTATATTCTGTAGACGCAACTTTGATCAAAACAACCCAAAGCCTCTGTGCTTGTGCCTTCCATTCTAGAGGCTTCTTGAGAGTGAGATGGAGCCATTGGAGGGTTTTAAGTGAAGAAATGACACAATCTGACTCACATTAGCAGAATTGCTGACCACTGTGGGGGAAACAGTCATGAGCAGCAAGTGAGAGGGCAGAGCTAGGGCTACAATTCAGTAGTGACAGGGTAATAGAGACTAAGGGGAGAGGAGGGCCTGATGGGTGACAGGGACAGAGAAAAGGGCTGGAGAAGCAGGAGGTGAAGTAAAGAAACAGAGAGAAAGAATTCTAAAGCAATAGAATTCTCAGACTTAAACATAGTGTTTTATGGGTTTTTAATCCATTTATCTGCAGAGTCTGGCACAGTGTTACTTGCACCTTGGTCTTTAATACATTCTGTGGGGCTGTCTAAAAACGAATTGCCTCCTTATGATAAACAGGTTAGAAAAGAATACCAAGTGTCCCAATAAAATATGCACATAGCTTAGATGTGAATAATTCATAAATACAGGCAGGTGCATGGGATGGCCATTGTGGCTCGTGCCTGTAATACCAGCATTTTGGAAGGCTGAGGTGGGAGGATCACTTGAGCTCAGGACTTCAAGACTAGCCAGAGCAACATAGGGAGACCTCATTTCCACAAATATTTTTTTAGAAATATTAGCCAAGGTTGGTGGCACAAGCCTGTGGTGGCAGCTACTTGGTAGGCTGAAACAGGAGCATTGATCATGTGAGCCCAGGAGGTCGAGGCTTCAGTGGGTCATGAGCGTGGCACTGCACTCCAGCCAGGGCAACAGAGTGATACTCTGTCTAAAAATAACTAACTAACTAAATAAATAATAAATAAATAAAGGCGTTGCATGAGCACTGGTGAAGGGCACTTTGGCTGCATTGAGTACTTGCAATTTTGAGGTGATTAAATTCTGTCCAGGCTCCTGGTTGCAACATAGGGTGACACATCGTGCTTTGTGTTGAGATGTCCTGGACTCGCCCACACAAACTCAGGGCTATGAAATAAAGATAATATAAAAATACAACAGACCAGAGTCACAGATACACAATCTGGGAAAGTAAACTTTGTGAGTCTAATTGCAATGCGTTTAGACACATTTATATACGATGGGGCCAAAGATCACCTCTTTTACAAATTAGATTTATGATCATTCAGTAGTCACCAAGATTGTGCTACCTGCTGTAGCACAATCGGAGACGCACCCGAGGCTGCTGCGAGACCAGCGGAGGTCCTCGACCCCACAAGAGCCCCAGGCGCCTATACCGGATTCCATTTTCAGTTCAGGCCCAAATCCCCGGGGGTTGGTCGAGGCGGAGGCGGGGCTCAGTGGCCTGGGCTGACCGCGGTCACTAGGAATGGGTCTCACACCGTCCATTGTATACACAGCTGCGACCTGGACCCGGACTAGAGCCTCCTCCGCAGGGATGAACTCACCCTACGACTCCGCCAGTTACCTCCTCATAAACCAGGAACTGCGCTCTTGGACAGCACCGGACAAGGTGGCTCAGATGCTCTGGCAGAGAAACATGCAGAGCTGCTCAAAACCCACCAGCAGGGAAGGTGGCCGGAGCGGCTCAGCAAAGGGCTTAAGAATGGGAAGGAGACGCTGCAGTGCGCGGGTACCAGCGGCCGCGGGGCGCCTCCCTGATCTCCTGCAGATCTGCCCGAGTCACCTTCCAATAGAATGGGAAGAAAATGGGACCAACGCGAAAACATCCCTCTCCCTCTTGTCCTGAGGAGGAAGATTCCTCCTGGGTTTCAGATCCTATACCAGAGAGTGACTGAGGGCCCGCCCTGCACTCTGGGACAATAAAGGATGAAGTTTCTGAGGGAGAGGAGGGAAGACAATCCCTGGAATACTGATCAGCTGTCCCCTTTGTCCCCGCAGCAGCCTTGGGCACCAGGAATTTTCCTCTTAGGCCTTGTTCTCTGCCTCACACTCAATCTGTATTTGTGGGCCTGATTCCAGCTCTTTTAAGTCCCTCGGCCTCCACTCAGGCCAGCCCATGGGGGAGCTCACCCACCCCACAATTCCCCCTTTAGTCACATCACCTGTGTGCTCTGAATAGATTTTGTTTTTATTCCACCCCAAACAGGGACAGTACCCAGGGCTCTGATGTGTCTCTCAAGGCTTGTAAAAGTGACATATTAGAGGACCTGAAGTCAAAGAGGAGTTGGGGCAGAGGGGATACAGTTAGAATTTGGAGTCTTTGATTTGCTATTCTTGAGGGTGTGGTGGGCTGTTCAGTGTCACCGCTTACCATGACTGACTTGAATTTGTTCATGACTATTTTTTTTCTAAGACTGCCTTGTGAGGGACTGAGATGCAAGATTTGTTCATGCCTCCCCTTTGTGACTTCAAGAGTCTCTGGCTTCTCTTTCTGCCAAGGCATCTGAATGTGTCTACATCCCTGGTATCATGTAAGAAGAGGGGAGACCAGCCTACCCTCATGTCCACCATGACCCCTGATATTGTTTGGATCTGTGTGCCCACCCAGATCTCATGTTCACTTATAATCTCTAAGGTTGGAGGTGGCACCTCAGGGAGGTGATTGGCTCATGAGGATGGATCATTCATGAATGGTTTAGAACCATCTCTTTGGTGCTGTTCTTGTGATAGTTCTCACAAGATCTGGTGTTTAAAAGTGTGTGCCACCTCCCTGCTTTCTTTCCCTCCTACTCCAGGCTTGTAAGTCATGCCTGCTTCCCCTTAACATTCCAGCATGATTGAAAGTTTCCTGAGGCCCTCTCATAAGTTGAGCAGACGCCAGAATCATACTTTCATATAGCCTGCAGAACCATGAGCCAATTTAAACCTTCTGTGTTTATAAATTATCCAGTCTTAGGTATTTCTTCATAACAGTTGAGAATGAATAATTCAGAATATTGGTACTAGGAGTTGGGTACTGCAATAAAGGGAGCTAAAAATTTGAAAATGTCTTTGGAACTGGGTAACAGGTAGAGGTTGGAATAGTTTGGAGAGTTTAGAAGACAAGAAAATGGGGGAAAACTTGGAACTTCCTGGAGGTTTGTTAAATTATTGTGACCAAAATGCTGACAGTGATATGGACAATAGAGTCCAGGCTGATGAGGTCTCAGATGGAGATGAGGAACTTACTGGGACCTAACTGGGACCTAGAGGAAAGGTCACTTTTGTTATGCACTAAATAACTTGGAGGCATTGTGCCCCCTCCCTAGGGATCTGTGGAACTTTGAACTTGAAAGTGATTAAGGGTATCTGATAGAAGAAGTTTCTAAGCAGCATAGCCTTCAATATTTGGCCTGGCTGTTTGTCATAGCCTACGCACATATCTGTGAGCAAAGAAATGATCTGAAACTGGAACTGATATTTAAAGGGGAAATTTAATATCCAGGACAATTCCTAATGGAGTTGCAGGAGCAGGACCCCTGCCAGGACTACTAAATGGTACAGTCATTGGTAATGTGCAAGCTGAGCTTGGAAAAGCCACAGGCATTCAATTTTCACCCAGGAGAGCAGCTATATGGGTTAGGTTCAGCAAAGCCAAGGATGTGGGGCTGCAAATGGCATTGTGAGCTCACCACTTGCACCAGTGTGCTCAGGATTCAAGATATAGAGTCAAAGGAGAATATTTTAGAGCTTTAAGTTTTAACATCTTCCATTATGAGTTTCAGCCTTGTGAGGACACTGCATTCATTTCTTTTAGCCTATTTATTCCTTTTGGAATGGAAATGTATAAGAAATGTCCCTTCCACTCTTGTATTAATATTTTAGAAGTAAATAACATTTTTAAAACTTTACAGGCTCACAGCTATAGAGATTTACCTTGAGTCTCAGATGAGACTTCGGAATTTTGAGTTGATGCTGGAACAACCTAGCACATTTGGGACAACTGGAAAATTATCGTATTTTGCAATGGGAGAAAAACATGAGCTCTGACTGGCTAGGGACAGGATGTAATAGTATAAATATTTACCCCAGCCAGGCGCAGTGGCTCAAGCCTGTAATCCCAGCAGTTTGGGAGGCCGAGACGGGCAGATCACGAGGTCAGGAGATCGAGACCATCCTGGCTAAGATGGTAAAACCCCGTCTCTACTAAAAAAAATACAAAAAACTAGCCGGGCGACATGGCGGGCGCCTGTAAGCCCAGCTACTCGGGAGGCTGAGGCAGGAGAATGGCATAAACCCAGGAGGCGGAGCTTGCAGTGAGCTGAGATCCGGCCACTGCATTCCAGCCTGGGAGGCAGAGCGAGACTCCATCTCAAAAAAAAAATAAAGAAATAAATAAATATTTACCCCCTGATACCTCATATTAAAATCTGACCCCCAATGTTGGACGTGGGGCCTAATGGGTGCTGTTTGGGTCATGGGGGCCAATCTCTTATGAATAAAGAGCTACTGTCCTCTCTCGTGAGTGAATAAATTGTTACTCTTTTAGTTTCCAAGAGAGCTAGCTGTTAAAAAGAGCCTGGCAACTTCTCACACTCTCTGTTCCTCTCTTACCATGTGATCTCTGCACATACCAGCTCCCCTTTGCCTTCTCCCCCTCCTTACCCACCTCAGGGTGAGGGGCTCTGGCAGCCCCTTGTGCTGCACATGGCATGTGTATCTCTGCTCCTCTCCAGAAGACACCACCACAGCTACCCACTTCTGGAAGGTTCTGGACCCTGCAGGTCTGGTCTCTATAAACTGCATCCTACATTTAGTCCTCCCCATCCCGCTACTGGGTCAGTGTGATCTCCACAGGGCAGAAGTAGGAGCAGTCTGAGGCCATCACCAAATGCTCAAACATTTCCAGACTTCAAAATGCCAAGCCACATGAAACTTGTTTATATAAATTAGTCAGTGTCAGACATTTCTTTATAGCAGCACAAAATGGAATAAGACAGCACTCTCATCACAAGTATGTGTCTCTGGCAGCCAGCCCCCATTCTCAAGATATCCAGGGTCCACTCAGCCATGAGTCCTCTCATCAGTATTCTAATTCTTTTCACTCAAGAGATTCTAAGGTTTTTAGGAGAAACCAGGGACAAAGACTAAATGTTTTTCTTATAACTCAGATTACCCACTTTTCTTTGACCACATATCTTTTAAAGGGAAAGGATTACAAAAGTAAAGAAGTATTAGCATATTAACAGAGTATCATTCAGTCATTCAAAATTAGAACAGTCTATCATCCTCTTGTATGAATATGTCTCCCAGAATGATGTTACTCATGTTTGCAGACACCACTCAACCTTGCCGGGTTCCAAAAACAAGAGTGGTCTCAGGGACATATGGCTTCACTCGTTTAGGCATCCAGTATAATTGACCTAAGAGACAATATCTTCTCTTGCTCACAGCACTTTCGAGGAGTTAAGCTAATATTGAATTTTACTCATTTCATAACTCTTTAATTTATTCACTTAACCCTCAGCCACTATTCCTCCTTCTGTCCCTTTATATCAATCTTTTCCAGTTTTAGAGGTGACATCAGGTTTGGCTGCTGTGCTGGCCTAGACTGCAGGCAGCAATAGTATTCTAGCATGTCTTCCCTCAGTCTACTCTTGGTCATAGAGGGTAGGTTATGTAGGTAGGGAACTACGGGGGCCATCTGACCACCAGGCTAGATAGCTCTATTTAGTGTTAATCCTGACTTTGCCAAATGAAGTGAAGGCATAGCACAATCTTTGAGTTGCTTGGGAATTCTTACATAAAGGTGTAAAATTATAGTTCTGGTTTTTGGCTTAAAGATAATTCCTGTTTCTGGTACTTTTATTTGCATCCCTATTCCTGGTACCACTGCATCACATATGAAAAAAGAAATTTGAGGTGAAGTGTAGTCATTATTCCAGCATCCTCTCCCCTACAGAAGAGTTGTATGTATAGTCATAACAGCATCATCTTGATTCTTCAGGTAAAAGAGAGGGAGTTACCCAGTGGAGTCATTCTTGCAGCCCCACCCATGTTGATAGTAAGCACATTCATGGAGATATAAAAGCCAGTCCTTCATGTTTATATTGCCCAACAGTTAGATTCACAGTTTTTAGACAAACAATGCTTTAATTGACTGTTTCAATTTTCTATCACAGTTTTCTTCTGAGGAGGACATGTCCCTGTGTATTGTTGGTTGTTTGAGGCTGTAAAGTGTGTTTTCTTGCATAAAGAAATGGGACTCAGCAGTCCAAATTGGTGCAATCTCTTTTTGTCTGGTTCTTTTATAGCCCTTGAAGCACTGACATCTACCCCTGATTGAGCATAGTCCAATCCAGAGTCAGTGACTTTCCTGTCAAGATCCATTGGCAGTTCCTTTGAGGTTGCTGGCATCAGTCTGGCTTGCCAGCTATGTATGATCAAAGCCTTCCAACTAGAGAATCACAGAGCCATCTGCTGCCTCTATCTGTTTTCTTAACCAACAGTCAAAACAGAGATTATGAGAAATGAGATAAATTACCAAAATTGTGAACAAAAGAGAGATTATCACTAGTGACCCTTTAGAAATTAAAAAGCATTGAAGTGAATACTCTGAAAAACCTGAAGTCAATAAATTAGACCACTTAGATAAAATGGACAGATTCATACAAAGATAGAAATTGCCAAAACTGACTCAAAAATAACTAGAAAGCCTGAAACAAGGAAAAACAAAAAATAATAAAGTATTGCTGTTTTACCTGGCCTAAAAAGCCCGTTCGTCAACCTTCAGTCCTTTGGCCTAAGTTTAGCTCAAATAAGGACTGTGTATGCCAAGCTTTAATTCTCTATGTGAATGATAAAACCCCATCTTCTCAAGAGGAGACGGGTTATGCTGTTTGTTGGAAGAGTGAATTGACCCCCGTTTTCCCCCTTGAAGAGAAATAAAAGAGCATAGTAAAGAGCTCTCACCCAGCGAAAAGCCCTGGGATCCTCTAATACGTTTGCCCTCCACCCTATACATCTCACGAAGTAGAGGACAGGGAGATCAGGGGGCAAAAGGAAGAGTGGAGGAAAAGGATTTTGGAGATAATGAAGGAGCTAAACCCAATGCTCCCTTAAATCCTTATCCAAACTTGAGGAAAGAATTAGAACAATGTAAGAAGGACAAACCTGACAAAAGCAAACAATGGGGAAAGGATTCCCTATTTAATAAATGGTGTTGGGAAAATTGGCTAGCCAAATGCAGAAAACTGAAACTGGAGCCCCCTCCATACACCTTATACAAAAAATCAACTCAAGGTGGATTAAAGACTTAAACATAAGACCTAAAACCATAAAACCCTAGAAGAAAACCTAGGCAATACCATTCAGGACATGGGCATGGGCAAAGACTTCATGACTAAAACACAAAAAGCAATGGTAACAAAAGCCAAAATTGACCAATGGAATCTAATTAAACTAAAGAGCTTCTGCACAGCAAAAGAAACTATCATCAGAGTGAACAGGCAACCTACAGAATGGGCGAAAATTTTTGCAATCTGTCCATCTGACAAAGGGCTAATATCCAGAATCTACAACAAACTTAATTTACATGAAAAAAAAAAACAACTCCATCAAAAAGTGGATGAAGGATATGAAAAGACACTTCTCAAAAGAAGACATTTATGCAGTCAAAGAACATATGAAAAAAAGCTCATAGTCATGTATCATTAGAGAAATGCAAAGCAAAACCACAATGAGATACCATCTCACTCCAGTTAGAATGGCAATCATTAAAAAAGCAGGAAACAACAGATGCTGGAGAGGGTGTGGAGAAATAGGAACACTTTTACACTGTTGGTGGGAGTGTAAATTAGTTCAACCATTGTGGAAGATAATGTAGCAATTCCTCAAGGATCTAGAACCAAAAATACCATTGGACCCAGCAATCCCACTACTGAGTATATACCCAAAGGATTATAAACATTTTACTATAAAGATACATGCACACGTATGTTTATTGCAGCACTGTTCACAATAGCAAAGACTTGGAACCAATCCAAATGCCCATCAATGATAGATCGGATAAAGAAAATGTGGCACATATACACCATGGAATACTATGCAGCCATAAAAAGGAAGAGTTCATGTCCTTTGCAGGGACATGGATGAAGCTGGAAACCATCATTCTCAGGAAACCTTCAGCTATGTGTTCTCAGGCTCTCTCAGAGAGAGACTCACAAGAACAGAAAACCAAACGCCGCACGTTCTCACTCATAAATGGTAGCTGAACAATGAGAACACGTGGACACGGGGAGGGAAACATCACACACCAGGGCCTGTCTGGGGGTGGGGGGCTTAGGGGAGGGATAGCATTAGGAGAAATACCTAATGTAGATGATGAGTTGACGGGTGCAGCAAACCACCCTGGCATGTGTATACCTATGTAACAAACCTACATGTTCTGCACATGTATCCCAGAGCTTAAAGTATAAAATAATAATAATAATGGGTTTGTAAGTGTGCCTTTAACAAGTACTGAGGTTAGGAATTTTAAAAGGAAATGAGGCCACTCTTGGAAGATCCCCTCAGTTTAGCAGAGCAGCTAGATCAAATTTTAGAACCCAATTTTATACTTGGGCTGAGATAATTCAATCATGAATATTGTTTACCAGGAAAGACAGGGGAACAATTAGAAGGGGAGCCATAATAATTTGGGAGAGACAGCAGCATCCTCCTGGGTAAGGAGTCCTGCCAGCTAAGCAGAAATTCCCAAATGCAGATCCTGGATGGGATAATAATGACCCCGGGAATCGGGTCTAAATACAAGACCTTAGGGAGCTAATAATTAGAGGGATTACACAGTCCACTCCTAGGACACAAAATGTCCCAAAAGCATTTGAGATCCAACAAGAAGAAGAGGAGACTCCCTCTGCATTTCTGCAGAGGCTCAGGAATCAAGTGGAAAATATTCAGGATTAAATCCAGAAGACCCAGTAGGGCAAGGTCTTTTAAAGGTTACTTTTGTAACTAAAAGCTGACCTAATATTACTAAGAAACTGCAAAAGATTAATGGATGGAATAAAAAAACAATTAAGGAAATACTGAGGGAAGCTCAGAAAGTTTGTGCGTGTATGTGTATGCGTGTGAGAGAAAGAGAGAGAGAGAGAGTTAAGCTGCTATATCTGAAGGAAGAGAGAGCCAGTGGCACAGCTGTGTGTGGCAACTGGCTTCTAAAAGCTGTTGATAAAGGTTACTGCTGAGTCATTTCCGCAGAGCTGCCTGTTTTGCAGACAGACGAGGGGAGCCAGGGCACAGCATGGTTCGGCTCATGCCCAGAGAGAGAAAGAGGAAGAAACTGAGTGTTAGAGAGAAAGGAAACAGGGGATGACAGAGAGAGAATAGATGAGGAAAATTAGCGAGAGAGACTAAAAGAGACAGAGATCAAAGAGAAACACAGAAGGTAAAACTGGGGAGACAATGTAAAAGGAAAAAAGAGTACACGACGAAGTGAGAGAATGCAGAGAGGTTGGCAGGGCTGGGGAGGTTTCTGGGGGGTTAAGCAACAAGGAGTTGCAAGGAAAAGGTGCATGCAGTGCAACCACTGAGGAAGGACAGAGCCTGGGAACTGGGGATGTAAGGGAGAAAGGCATGTGGAAGAGTTTAGGATCAGGCTGCTTGAGGTGTAATGGGTTGCCTACAGCAAAACTAGATGGCTATTTGTCAGGAGGTGGTCAAAAGGATTCAAGTTATGGAAGAGTAAATGAATAAGATGACATTAAGGTTTTGTTGTTGTTTTACTGAGAGGCTGTAAGGGCACCAGGGGCAGTTAGCTGTCAGTAAGGCTGCAGAAGAGCTGGGGACGCTACATAAGGAGAATCAGCATTAGGGTTGTAAACTCAAATGACTACAGGGTCAGCAAACAACAAAAGGAGGGCTGCAGGGCTGGGTGGGAACTGTGGCAGCTGCTCAGCTGTTCTCACGGTGCCGGTCCCGCGTTGTCAGATTGTCTGCTTTGTCAGAGGACAAAATTCTGACTTTTATGTAAAATATAACTTTTAAATACTGATAATCAGTTCAAATAACTCAAAACCCAACACAGGCAAAAGAGGATGCCAGTTTGCAATCCCTGAAGTAGAGAGAGTTCATGCTGGGGAAAAGTCTGCCAAAACGTTTCAAGGAGTCATGTATAAAAGTTCTGTTTAAACAGAGCTGGGCTGGGCCAGGGAAGGGTCCTTGCAACCCAGGAGGAGGAAAAGCAGTAAGTCCCCTCCCAGGGCGGGACAAACTGGAGACACTTTGCAGTTGCTGGGTCACCAGTGGGAGTTGCATGAAGCACAAACAGGGTAGCTCTAGGCCTGCCAAGGAGAGGAATGGTGCCTTTGAAGCAAAAAAAAAAAAAAAAAAAGGAAGGGAGGGCGGAGCCAGAAATGCCTTTGCTAATGAGAGTGCCCATCAGGGAAGGCACCACAGGCTGGCAGCTCTTCAAACCAGCAGCTGTTGGCCCAAAGCCAAACCCAGCAGGGCCGGGCCAAGGGCACTCTGGGATGCCAGCTGGTCAGTCTCTTGCCCTCCCCAAGTTCCTCCTGGGGTCCATGGACCCTGGGGAGGTTCCTAAACTAACGCCAACCAGTTTCTTATGAAAAAGAGAGGAGAATAAGAAGGCATCAGACCATAACTGTTTAGAGATCATAGAGTATCAAACTCAAGTTAGTAGCAAACCTTAAAGAAACTCTGCTACGTAATGGGATGAGGCTGTTTGTGAATGGGACATCCTGAGGAATAAATGGTAAAGGACACAATGGTTGTGCTGTCATTAATAAAAACAAACAATCCTTACGTGAAAAAGATAAATTACTCAATAACTGGTCAACCCAAACCTGTAAATTATATGCTCTTAACCAGACCCTAAAGCTCCTAGAAGACCAAGGAAACACTATATATACTAATTCACAATATATTCACTAATTCACAAAAGGTGTGCCTATAAAGTAGTACACACCTTCGAAAAAATCTGGACAGAGCAGGGACTAGTCAATAGCAGGGCAAAAGAATTGGTACGTGGAGAACAAGTTTTAGAAAGCCTCCTGCTTCCAGCAGAGAAGCCATAGTTCATGCAAATGGCCATCAGAAAGAAAACACTATGGAAGCTGTAGGGAACAGACTTGTAGATAAGGCTGCTAAGTAAGTCTTCCTGGAGGAAAAATTTAAACTGTTTAGCTCAGATATCCCTAAGGTGATATTAAAACCCCAATTTTCAAAAGAGGAGGAAAAGCTAGGCAAGATAAGGAGCCACTCATACTAAGAATGGAAGGTGAGTGCTCCCTGATGGGAGAGAAATAATAAATAAACCCATAATAAAAAATCAAATGTCTATATTGCATAAGGGAAGTCATTGGGGTCCCCAGGCCATGTGTGATGAAATACGAAAGAATTATGGGTGTGTAGAAATGTACACCCTTGCTAAACAAGTGTGTGGGAATTGTGTGAACTCCCAGGAAACAACTTCGGTTAAAAGAAATTGTAACTCAAACCCCACCTCTTGAGTTCACAGTTCACCATTTCCAGCCAGGCAACTCAGTGCTAATTAAGACTTGGAAAGAAGACAAGCTCCACCCAAGCTGGGAAGGTCCCTATCAAGTGAGACAGCTGTACAAACAGCTGATCGGGGTGGACACGTTACACTCGGGTCAAGAAACTGGTAAAAAAAAAAAAAAAAAAAAAAACAGAAGGAAGGTAAATTGGAAGTGTATAGATCACCTAAGATACCCTTTAAGCTAATTCTAAGGAAAACCCTTTAAGCTAATTCTAAGGAAAACCTAAAAGGAAGCTATACGCAGGCTCCAACATTGGGGGCTGATATGGTTAGAATTAATCCTAACACAAGGGGTGAAAGGAAACTTAAGTATTGTATAGGAACCACATGCCACCTAACTGTAAAAATTTAAAATGCAATCCTATATTAATTACCATAAAGAACCCAGCTACTCTAAACCAGAAAACTTGAAGGTATAAATTAAAATAAATATCTCAAAAGCAACTCCATGGAACAGTTAGATTTTAGGTTAGTCACCAACTCTACCCCAAGCCCACCCAGAATTACTATAACTCCCAGTCCCATTAACTTCCTTTAACCTACCAAACAATAACCCTAAGAGAGTAAAAATAATTAAAATAACTGACTTAAGGCAGACTTTAAAAATTAAAAGGATATAGAGACATAAATGCCTGGGTTAAATGGGTGAAATTTTCAGCACAAGCCCTCAATAAAAGTAACTGTTATGCGTGCGCCGCTGGTCAACCTCAGGCACAGGTGGTCCCGTTTCCCCTCGGATGGGATACTAATCCCAAAGGAATGCATTCCATGTTGGCTGTATACCAAGACGAGGATGCATGGGGAAATAAGACTTGTAAAATCTGTCATTGCTCTTTCCCACTTTGCAGAGATCAGATCCCCTCGTTCTCTATAGGGAGTATAAATCACTCCTGTGTCTCTCTAGACAGAAGGTGAATTTCGATAAACCCGTGGGAAAACTCTCAACCTGCACCCACGTCCTAAATGTCACTGGGAACCCAGAATGAGGCAACCACTCATCGGGAAAGGGACCCTCCGTAACTTGTTACCGTCCAATTGGGCCGGGACTTGTGCTTTAGTACAATTGGCCATTCCGTTCACCCTGGCATTCCATAAAATAGCTAAAAATACACATGGTCATCGAGATCAGAGAAATTTAGCAATTTATTTTAACCCATATATATACACATATATATACACACACACACGCATACACACACACACACACACACACACACATACACACAAGGCTTCTGGATCAGGGGATGAAAACTTTGTATATCTATCTATTCATCTATCTATCCATCTATCATCTATCTATCTATTTATCTATCTATCTAAACTCCATAGGGGTACCTAGAGGACAGCCTAATAAACTTAAAGCATGAAACCAAATACCTGCTGGATTTGAGTCAGCACTTTTCTGGTGGTCAACTATTAACAAGAATGTAAATTGGATTAATTACATGTCTTATAATCAGCAAAGATTCATCAATTACACTCCAAATGCCCTTAAGGAAGAAGCCAGATAACTAAAGGCCACTAGCTAAATGGCTTGGGAAAACAGAATTGCACTGGACATAATATTAGCAGAGAAACGTGGTACATGCGATATGCTGGGCAGAAAATGTGACACTTTCATTCACAACAGTGCTGCCTCAAATGGAAGCATCATAAAGGGACTGCAGGGACTAACGACTCTAGTCAATGAGTTGGCAGAAAACACAGGAGTAAACGACCCTTTTACTAACTGGTTAGAAGGTTGGTTTGAAAAATGGAAAGGAATGGTAGCTTCAGTTCTTACATCTCTCATAATTATGGCTGGGGTCTTAACAGCCATAGGATGTTGTGTCATCCCTTGTGTGAAGGGCTTAACACAAAGGTTAATGAAAGTAGCTATTAATAAACAAATGCCGCTAATGTCCCAACAGAATGTCTTACTATTATTAAAAGTCAAACTAAACTCCTCCTCCTATAATGAAGAAAGTAAAAACTTCCAGATATCTAAGTGAAAATAAGACCAAAAGGATAAAAGAAAAGAGGAGGAAACTGTAAAAAATAACGTACACATGATGGTTCATTTTCATAAGTGCCTTAGAATCTGTTTAAGCAGGCCACATGGAAATGAAGAGATAAAGAAGCAAAATGTACTAAGCCACAACCCCCTCCTTCCTGCTTTCCCTTTGACCCAGTGTCCAGGAGCTTATTGGTCGGGGCCCCTTCAATGACCCCCCTCCCCACCTCACCAAAGAATTTAGTTTGGGCTAGCTTGCTGTCACCTAAGTGCAGCCACTAGGGCCATAAGTCAAATGCCAAAAGAGTCCTGAGACAGTCACCAGGCATTATGGGCTGCAACAAAATGCAGCAAAAAATGCAGCAAAAAGACCCTGAAGAACATACTTGAAATCTTAATCCAACTACCAATAGGTGATGCCCAGGAAGACTGTAACCCCATATATTTAGCTAATGAGGAATTGGGGGAGGGACTTGCACATTAGGGAATAAATTGTTTTTTGAAACTGTCCCAGGTATGCCTGCACTCCAGACACCTGATCTTGCAAGACTGTCATTAAAAGTCTCTCTTTCGCTGTTCTCTGGGTCTCTGAGTCTATTCTTTGGGTTTGAATGGGTGAATTTCTTTCTCACAGGGGTGTAGATGGCAACGTGGCTCTCATTCCCCTCCCAAATACCCCAACTTTCATCGCCTGTTCCAGAAACCTTGTCACCTACATGCCTATCTGTACAGAAGGTATGAGGGGTCCCTACTGCCCAGCCAGGGACCTTCCCATCTCTAGCAACTGTCCCCTTTTCTAACCTGGACCCGTTGCACCTGATAATTGTCTTCTTCTTGTATCAAAGGACACAGAGAATAATACTACTAATAATAATACTAATGATGATGAAAGTAGCAACAGCAGCAACATATGGAATGGCTTGTCATCAACTCTGAAGCACCAGGGCCATCCCTGGAAAAAAGGGCCTGTTACATACCGGGTACCCAAAGCCACAGTCGTTCCTGCTTCCCCCACCCTGGCCTGATCCTCCTTATGTTGGAACCCTCAAGGGTGGTCCCAGGTTCACTAGAAGACACAAGGTGAGTGCTGTGATTCCTACTGTATCCGATGGAGCAGATGACCCTCTGCTCCTCTCCTTGGGGAATCCTGCAGGCCACCTCTGTCTAGTAGGTCCCATCCCATTGGACAGAATACCCCCAGACTGCTGGGCATCCTGGCTCAAAGACGCCCCATCCTGACACCAGGTCAGAGAGATATTCTGGAGATAGAAGCCAGAGCCCAGCATATCAGGGTCATGTTGCCCTCCAGGGCCTCACTGCGGGTCACATTGATGGTGGGGGAGAGGAGGCTGGAGAAGAAAGGGCAGAGACAATGAAGCACGTGGCCAAACCCTCCTCCCCTCTAATGGAGATGCAGGGAACAGAGCTGGTCCACTCCACTGTTCCAACTCTGGCAGAAGTCCTCACAGACCCCAGACCTTCTGCAAGTCTGTCCTCACCCTGGGGCCCAATTCCTCTAGGCTGGCAGAAGGATGGGCCTCAAGACTGTGTCTTTATGCTCTGGGATCCCTGCATTGATGCTGAGGAGGGGAAGGTCAGGCGTGGGCTCCTGGTACGTGGGGCCAGAGGAACTCTTTGGAATGGGCAGGCTGGGAGGCAGACGGGGCAGCCTTGGCCCTGGGGCTTCCTCTCCTGCCTGACACCCACCCAGGTTCAGGCTTCTGTCAAAGGGCCCACTGCTTTCCCAGATTATGACACTGGACTCTTCAATCCTTGACCTGCTGTCTTTTTCCAGTGGCTCTAACAGGAGGGAAAAATCAGGATATAACACACCAACAGAAAACACATGCATCCATAGCACAAGGAGAGTTTCCCTGACGGAGCTGGAGGTAGGGGTGACTCTAGTGGAATAGCGGAGAGGAAAGCCCCTACCCAGGCCCAGTATCTGTTCTCCTGACACCCACACAGGATTCCAGATGCACTGTAGTTTCTGCCTGAAGTCTCCCCATACAGGGCGGGAGTGTATCTTGGCCTGCATAGCATCTTCCTTCTAGATATTTGTGATGTTCATAGCAAAGGTCTGAGCTCTGGAGGACTGGGATACTGTCCATTCCTGAGTCTCCAGGTTGAGAGAGAGGAAGAGCTACCCATAAGAGTAGGAATGCCTAAAGCCCCTGGTGCTGCTGGCTTCCTGATCTCACAAACCCTAATCTCCCGGAGGGAATGCAAGTCTACCCCCACCCAGCAGTGACTTCTCCATTCCAGCCCAAGTAAGGAACTCAGACCAGAGGGGACCCCTTGCTGGCCCTCCTCCATGCCTTTCTGTGTGGGCTGAGTGCTAGCTCACCTCCCCGCTGAGCTCCGCTGACCCCCATTCCTCACCCCTACCCCCAGCCAGATCCAGTGGGAATAGACAGGTCCCTGCTCTCTGCCCCCAGCTCTCCTGGAAAAGGCTTCTCCCATCACTCTTGCCCGCTGCCTACTCTCACCTCCTTTCTGGCCCTTGATATATACCAGAGCCCTTCTGAGGTCCGGCCCGTTCTCTGTCAAGTCCTCAGTCTCTGTGTCCCAGGTCTCAGCTCCCAGAACCGCTTCTGCCCACTGTCCCTGGGACCTTGCCCTGCATTTCTGCCTGTCATAGAGCAGGAAGGGCTGACCATCCAGATGTCCCTCCGCAAGAAACCCTGACTGCACAGATCCATCCTGGGACAGCACTGTGAGGTTGTAATGAAGACTGTGGGGCCCTGGGGAAGAGGAAACCACAGATGAAACTTCTTCCTGGAAGCAACTTTACATCGAAGTTAACACACAGGTCTGCGGTCCCAACCTTCCTGAGGAGGCAGGAAATGCACACAGGCAAAGGGACAAGCATGAGGATTTTAGATACAAGGAAAACTGGGAGGGCACGAGGATGGAGGAGCGGACTGAGGAACGGAAGATGGGGGAAAGGAGATGGCAAACATGTAGGCCAGGTGCCAAGGCGGGGCAGCCACAGGCCACCTAAGGGTATAGGGAGGAGGCCAAGGAGAGAGGTTGCCCTGCAGTGGTGAGGGAGGAGCTTGAAGGCAGTGGTGGAAGGAAGGTCTTGCCAGAGAAGAGGGTGGAAATGGGAAGGGACCCAGGCTCAGGTGACCCATGACCAGCATGGCTGTGCTGCACAGGTGAGGGTGAGATGGAGTCGAGGGCCGCTGCCTTTGAGGAAGGCTCATCGTGGACAAGGTGGGAGTAAGGGAGGGTCAGTACATCTTTTCAAGAAACAGTGCTAGGAACACTGGACATTCACATACAAAAAGAAATGAAGTTGGACTCCTAACTTACACCACATATACAAGTTAACTCCAAATAAATCAAAGACCTATACTCAGGAACTAAAACTGAAAAATTCTTAGAATGAAACATTGGGAATAATCTTCATGACACAGGTTTTGACAAGGCATTTATGGATATAACACCAAAGCACAGACAACAAAGGAAAAATTGGTAGGTTGGACTCATCAAAATAAAAAAAAATTGAGCATTAAAAAACACAATCTGCAGAGTGAAAAAGCGGCCACCAGAATGGAAGAAAATATTTGCAAATCATTTATCTAATAAAATATTAATATCCAGAATACATAAAGAGCTCCTATAACACAAAAACAAGACTCAAAAAAACTATGTAGGCAAAGAATTTGAATAGCCAGTTCTCCAAAGAAGATATACAAATGACCAACAGACACATGAAAATACGCTCAACATCAGTAGTTATTAGGGAAATGCAAATCAAAACCACAATGGGCTACTACTTCACACCAACTAGGATGGCTATAATCAAACATACACACAAGTACACACACACACAGAGAAAGACAGAGAGAGAGAGAGAGAGAGAAACAGCAAGTTTGGCAAAGAGGTAGAGAAACTAGAATGTCTGTGTACTACATTGGGAAAGACAAAATGGGGCACCTGCTATGGAAATCAGTGTGTTGGTTCCTCCAAAAACTAAACAATGAATTACCATATGATCCAGAAATTCTACATCTGGGTATTTACCCAAAAGAAATGAAAGCAGAACATTAAAAAGATATTTGAACACTCATGTTCATAGCAGCATAATTCCCAATAGCCAAATTCATAGAGACAGAAAGTAGAATAGTGGTTTCAGGGGCCAGGGGGAAGGAGGAATGGGGAGTTACTGTTTAATGGGCACAGAGTTTCAGGATGCACAAAAATGAGAATGTACTTAATACCATTGAACTGTCCACTTTTAAATGGTGAAAATAGTGAAGTTTATATGTATATTTTACCACAATTAAACAACAAAATGAAATTGTCACAGTGTACCAAACAATAATATAGAATTAGAAAGAGGTTGGGGTCCTGGTCAGAGAGAAAAAAACCAAGGCAGAGGTGAGATTCAGGCCTGAGGAAGGGCCTTCAGAGGGGAGTGGTGCTGGAAGGGGAGTGGTCACACTCCAAAAGAGAGTTCAGGTTACAAAACCCTCACTGGAGGAAGGTGGTGCTGGGAGAAGGCCCAGAGGAGGAGACCACAGCCCACTATGTGGTAAGTGAAGATTCTGGATAAGTCCAGGAACTGAGAGCCCACTGGGGTCAAGGAACCAAAAGAGGATGAAGGTCAAGGAGCCCTTGGACCAGAGCCTGTGTTGGGTCTGGGTGGGGGTGAGGAGATGGGCAGGGCAAAGACTAAAGGATGGCATGAGCATGGAGTGGGGGTGACCCTGGGAGAACTTGGGGTAAAGTGAGAACAAGAAGGGAGGGGTTCTGTGGGGGAGGGTGGGTTTTGGGGAAGGTGAGAACTTGCTGAGGGCCCAAGGCAGCTGGGCAAGAGGTGGGAGCAACACAAGGTCCCAAGGTGGAGAGGGGCAGAGGGACCAGGGAGCGATGGTCCAGCACCTGTGTGCTGCAGGGTGGGGTCAAGAGGGTGAGGCTGAGGATGGAGTGGGCAAGGGGCCACCGTGAGGCAGGGCCCAGAGCAGGCACTTGTACTGGAGGAGGGGAAGCATCTGTGCTGCCCTGTGCCCTGCCTAAGGCCCAACTTTCATTAGCACCAGGGCTCCCCTCAAGTGGCCTGGAGGGAAGTGGGATGGAGGGAAGTCCACGGGACAAAAGACAGCACCAGAAAGTTAGGGTCAGGGACAGTTGGGAAGGGGGAGGCATACGGGCAGCACTGGGTGAAGGCTGCTTGTAGGAATGGCCCATAAGGGAGGCAAGAGGGGCCTGCGGTGGCAGGGCAGGGAATGAGGGCAGAGGATATCCTACAAATAGATCAGAGAACTGTAGACAGAAAGGAGTAGCAGGAAGCAGGGAGGACAACAGGACCCAGGGGGCCCTGAGATGGGACGGGGAGGAGGTTGGAGGGAACCTGGTGTCCTTAGATCATTGGAGTCCACAGCAGCGGGGAGGGTTGCCAGAGAGGAAAGAACCCTGGGAAGGGCAGGCCAGGGGAGAATGAGCTGGGGATGGGAGAAGTCGCATGAAGAATCTTCTGCCCGGAGCCTGCAGACTCCAACCCCTCAGCTTGAGAGTCAGGAGCCCCACAGTCCCCACAGCAACAGGAAGCACCAGCTCCTGGTCCCCAAAAAAAGGAAGGCCCCAACTCCAGGGACTGCGGCCCCCCACCCCCGGGAGATGAGAACACGCGGATTCTAGGGAAAGGACAGGGCTTCAGGGACCCGAAAGTCGCTCCGAGCACCGGGAAATGTGGCTGCCTCTGCGGCACAGCTGGAAGGGCCCTCGAATGCCATTCACAGGAACAGCCCGAGGACCCAGGGACATCAGAAGGGCTGGTTTGTCCGAAAAGTGAGAGGAGGCGGAAGAGGGGTGAGGAGACCAAATGCAAGAAGAGACCAGAAAGTGCAAGGGGCGGGTGATGCGCGACCCCGAGGAGGACCGAAAAGAGACGAGAAAGCAGGGCTGAGGAGTGGCGGCAACCAGCCGCGTTCAGTTCCGCCACCCCCGACATCGCACCTGAGCCCCGAGGCGACCGCAGAGCGCTCGCAGCAACACATTCGGACACCCCAGAAACGCCACGCCGCTCCCGCTCCGCCGAGGGCTGGAGCAATCCTGCCACATCAGCCTTCTGAGTAGTTGGGACTATAGGCGAGTGCCACCACGTCCAACTGTCATTTACCATCTGGTACCAACCCCCATTAGACAATGAACCATCCATGATCAGGAACTGTGTCCATTCCATCTTTGTCAGCCTTACGAACATTATTTTTTAAATGGAACTCTACCTATGATTACTAACCATTCCCCAAGACCCCTAGCCTGCACTTTTCTGTAGATGAAAATGTCATACATCACAGAGTTTTAACAATTACTCAATTTTCCCATCCATATTCACTGATTATTTATTTTGATCATCATAATTTATTGAGCACAGCAGGGACTGGGGTCCTGTCCCCACCTTAGAGGGATTATTTACATTGCTAAATGTCACAAGGGTAGTGAGGGAAAGAGAGGGAGACAGACCCAGCTCTCCCGACACTGGTCCCAAGCCCTTCCCTCCAGAGTGTCTACCCTGTCTCGAGGACTTTTTCTCCCTGTGCCAGTTCCAGTAAAGGGTCTCATTCAGCTAATCCCCCAAAAGAGTTTTAATACTTCAATGACGATAATAATAATAATAATAATAATAATAATATGCAAAGTTTGTTCCTACGCATTTAGAGGTGATCACGACAAGACGGGAAGCCAATCCCTCCCTTTTTGGGGTAGGGGAGGCCCTGATAATCTTGGACTTTGGGTGAGTCGCTCCCCAGGTCTAGGCCTGGCTGCCCTCCCCAAACAAATCTCCCAGGTCTTTTCTGTCCAAAGCCCTCCCCCTCTATCCCATCTCCAGCCTCTTCTCTTCAGGCCCATCAACGACGCTTTCACCCTCAGCACTTGCCTTAGATTCCTGGACTTACCAGCACACAGGAGATTTTCTCCTTGCAGACTTTAGGCGCCACTGCTGGGTCCGGAAAAGAAAGAGAAACGTCCCAGCACGGTAGCTTGTGTAACTCAGGACGAGGCTGCGTTGGGCGCCCGCGCGCGTTTTCCAGTCTGTGGCCCGGAGTTCACTGCGAGGATTGGGATCACCCCTCACTCTGCCCTGGTCTACGGAAAATGAAATGTGTTTACTGATATAGAAACGGAATAACGGCGCTGTGGGCTGGGGAGGGCGGAGCTGCCTTCAGGCTTCTGGTCTCCAGCTGCGGGTCACTCACACCTGCCGCTGTGAAAATGCAGACCCGCGGGGCAGGAATTCTGAGTTCAGGCTGGAGCACGATCTGGAATCTGACTCGCTTGAAACAGCACCGCGGTGGATTCCGAGCCGGGTGAGTAGGAAAATGCCCCTCAGTCCCTCCCACGGGCCGCCCACGGATTCCAGGATCTGAAAACGCTTCCTGCTGCTCCGTCTCCCCGGGAAGGCAGCGACCGCCTCTGGGCCGTTCTGATGGAAAGGGGCTCCGCCGTCCGAAGGAAAACCTACAACCAACAGGCCAGGAAAAAGCCTCCCAGGGTCCTGCCCCTTCAGTGAGGATCCTAATTTACTCCCCGAGTGTGGCCCCATCAAAGAGTGGAGAGAAGGTCACTGAAATGATACAAGATCAGTGGGGACCAGGGCGCTGCGGCTCGCGGAAAACGGTGATAGCTCTGCCTCGCGTCCCTTCCCTGACCTGCCCCAGGCGGACGCGGTGAAGTGTATTGGCCTCCAGGCTGGAATACATGGGGATCGAAAGCAGAGAATGGAGAAAGGAGGGAAGAAAGGGGGGGCGGGGGACGTTTCGCAGACAGAGGAAGCGGCGGGAGGGGAGAGGGGAGAGAAAAGTGCAAAGTGAGAATAATATTTGAAAGATGGTAGTTTTTATCTATTTCTAACGTTTTAATTTTGTCCGTGTCGGTATTCTCGCAGTTTTGTTATTTATGAACATTTTACCATAACGTTTTTTTTCCCTCTGGGTGTGCTGAATCTCTGCCCTAACAGCGTATATGGCTTATGTATCTATTATTATTCATTATTTTTTTTTTTTGAGACGGAGTCTCGCTCTGTCACCCAGGCTGGAGTGCAGTGGCCAGATCTCAGCTCACTGCAAGCTCCGCCTCCCGGGTTCACGCCATTCTCCTGCCTCAGCCTCCCAAGTAGCTGGGACTACAGGCGCCACCACCTCGCCCGGCTAGTTTTTTGTATTTTTAGTAGAGACGGGGTTTCACCGTGTTAGCCAGGGTGGTCTCGATCTCCTGACCTCGTGATCCGCCCGTCTCGGCCTCCCAAAGTGCTGGGATTACAGGCTTGAGCCACCGCGGATTATTCTTATTTCAGAGGCTGCGAGGTGGTCAAGCTGCAGAGAACACGAGCTTCTACCTCCAGATGTGCCAGGGTGTATCTCTTGGGTACAAAAACAAGGGTTTGGTTTTGTTTTACAAAGTCAAAGTGCAAACCTCAAATAGGATAATATTTTAAACCATTATGGGGACATACTTTGCATACAATAAATGTATGTATTTGAAATGTACAGCTCATGGAGTTGTACTGTTTGGCTGTTTTACACAACCACGTATCTGCTACCACAATGGAGATAAAGAAATAACATTTCCATAGTCCTCTAAAGAACAGTCATGCGTTAAAATTCCATGCAGTCCTTAAAAAGAGGAGGATGAATTTTTAAGTATTGTTATGAGAAGATCTGAGCCCAGACTACTTTTACACATTTTAAAAAGGATAAGGATGTATGGATGTAAGGATGTACCAGTAATGCCACTCACATAATATATATTTTAAGTAGGGAAAACCCGGAGGATTACTCACCAAAATTTTGGCAGGGACCCCAGGAACTGGGGTAACATTGTGACTTTCACCTTCTCTGAAATGTTGGAATTTTATATTACAGTATAAACTCGGATTTTGCTCAGGCACAATGGCTCAGGCCTGTAATCCCAGCTCTGGAAGCTGAAGGATAGCTTGAGCTCAGGAGTTCCAGGGGGCAGTGAGCTAGGATCTCACCACTACACTCCAGTCTGGGTGACAGAAAGAGACTTGTCTCAAAATAAATAAAGAAAATTTAAAATAAAATAATAAACTTAGATTTGTATGGTGGTTTAGAAAATATTTGTTTGAAAATATTATGAATGTAAGCTGCACACCTAAATAGTTACAGGATTTTAAAAACCGAAGGGTTAATTAAAACGCAACTCCAGAAACTCTCTTTTAAGGGGACTTCATATTTTCATGTCATTAAATCTTTCTCAAAGTGTCTTTGATAGAGCTGTTTTTAGTGCAGTAGGGAGATATGTAACAATTTTACAAAAGGGGGGGCTGTAATAAAAAGGGAAACGCAAAATCCAGTGGGGACACGCTGACTGTCCCATTTATTTTCAAAGCACGTTTGAAAACTGCGCTGCTATAGTGTCTTTGGGTTGAGACAAAGTCGAGGAAAATCTTGTTCCTGGAGTGTTGATTTCCTTTTTCCAAGGGCCAAAGCCTTTCGAAGCAAGTCTAAAAACTCAGGCTGACTTTCAGATCTGAAGAAATCTCAAGAACGTTTGTGCGGACAGCGACGCTCTAAGAATCCAGCTCTCTCGGGCTCCAAGCTCTCTGGAGCTTCACCCAGTGACAATGGCCGGAAGGACAGTACACAGTGAAATGGCACCAGTGAGTCAGAGGCCAAAGGAGGATTTCTGGCCAGAGGGCACAGGATGTGCTTTGTCATAGTGAGGCTGGGGTATCGGAGCAGAGGCAAGGACACTCTGGGAATAAGTGGCAGAGAAAAAGGCGCACTAGGAAGGATCCAACGCCTTCAGACTTCTCCTTCCTTTCCTTCCAGTTGGATTGGAGGGGACCAGCATAGTCCGTGGGGTGCAGAGAATGGGGTCGCTGCAAAAGGGCATTGCGCGCCCCACACAAGGCTTCTGGCACCCTTCTCCCAGCTACTCCTGATGAGTTCAAACTAGGGAGAGACTAAGACTCGTCCTTTGCAATGTAGACTCCGTATCTTGCGCTTCGGCTGGTTTACTAAATCCATCTTAATAAAACACAAAAACCAAGAACCAAATTCTGCATGTGATATTTCTGATCGCTAGAAGGTCCTCCCCCTCCCCATTCCTCACGTGCTCTCTTCTTGCCCCGCCCCCTCCATTTTGTCTCCACTTCCCCATCCCTGTCCATCTCTGGACCCCGCTCCTGAGTATCTACCCCGTCCTTCAGAGGACGTCCCCTCTTGGAGTACAGACTCCTCCACTTCCAGGGAAAAGAGACAAAGGCCACCGAGAGGGACCTGAGACATTCCTGTTACTCCGCCCCTGAAGTTAGCCCATCCCACAACACTCCTTCAGGCTGTGTGAGTGTGTGCCTGTGTGTGTGTGCCCGTGTGTGTGAATCTAAGTATGTGTGTGAATGTGTGCGCGACTGTGTGTGCCTGTGTGTATGAGTTAGCGTGCGTGTCTGAGAGAGAGAGAGAGAGAGTGTGTGTGTGTGTGTGAGAATGGGAGTCAAAGTGCTAAACCTGGCATCCAGGAAACCTCCCCACCTTGGCACTGCACGCAGGAGTCAGTGTTATGTGCACCTCTGCTTTTATTTCAGGAGCTGGGACAATTATATTAATCAGATGTGCAGAGAGCCAAGTCCCCCTCACTGGAAAGCATTAGAGAGGAGGGTGAGATAGGAGGGCCCCTGACTCCAAGTCTCCTGATCCCTCTTACACACAAGGATCTTGAAAAAAAGTGCAGGACACTCCATTCTCTCCTGGGACCGACAGGGAAGCCAGAGCCACCATGTATGTCAAATTTCATCAAAGAAAAAAAATTATAGCAAAATTTCCATGTCACAGTTTTAAGCCTGCACAATGGCTCAAATAGAACCAATATCAATAAATAAATAAATAAATAAATAAATAAATAAATAAATAAATAAACTCCTAGCTCAGGTGAGATCACTGAAGTTGGCTGTCAGGTTTTAAGGAAACTGCAGCCATAAAGAAGGTCACCTCTAGCTAGGGCTGCAGCCCAATCGCCCCTGCATCTTAGGGCCCCTGGAAAGGACCCTCTCCATTCAATAGTGCAGGGTGTGGACATTTTGGGGGAGAAATGCAGACTCTCCTTAGACCCCTGGGGTTTGTACATTCACTGTCTGACTTTTTAGGTGTTGTCTTCATTTTTGAACAAATTACAGTTACATAATTTGCTTTAACTTTAAGTGTAAAACAAGAAAATATTCCTGAAACAGGAAGCAAGGGACAGGTGACCTGCACTGTCACCCCTCTCTGTGGCTCCCTAATGCAATAAAATTGTGAGCCAACAAATCCATGGCTAGGTAAACAGTCAACTCCATTTCAGCAAATGTTTCAGAGGTTCCTTCTTGCCTAGCAATGTTCTATCTTTACCACTGCTTTAATATTTTAAGTCTATCTTTTCCTAACTGTTGGTTTTTAAATAATTCATGTACATTTATTAATTAGGTTTATTGGAGTAAGCTACCTGGAATCAATTGTGGAATGAAGATCAGTAAATAAATGTGTGGTTCTCTATTAAATAACTGCTAAGACCATCTGAAAAATGTATTAACCCCAAATCCAATCACTTCACACTCCTCTACTGCCTCCTCCCCAGAGCCATCATCTCTAGGATAGTAAACCAGAAGGGCATTGCAGCTGGGCTGCCTGTGGCCTCTCATGCAGCTGTCCAACCCCCACACAACAGGCAGAGTGAACCTTTCAAATGGGAATTCAAGCACATCCTCACGACCACATCCCACAGACACTCCAGCCTCTTCCCTTTCTCTCACCATTTCCTATCAGCCCCTCATCACAGGGCCCTTCTGGCCATTCTGGCCTCATCTCATCACTCTCAGCCCAGCTCACTCATCTCCACTCGCACCAGTCTCTTGTCACTGCTCCATCCTGCCTCTGCCACTGGCCCCTGCTGGGACTCCCACAGGCACCTGCTCCCCAGAGATCCACATGGCTTATTCCTCATGCCACTAGTTCTCTGCTCAAATGTCCCTTGGTCAAGTTTTCAGGAACCTCTTACTCAACAAAATACATCTCCTGCCATCCTCACCACCACCAATCTTCTAACCCAGGTATATTTTCTCCATAACATCACTGATATTAGAATAAATTTGAAAGTTGTCATCTGTACCACTGAAACATCTTTGAGGCCAGGACCTCGTCCAGTCACCACTTGTATCCCCAGCATCTAGAACATCCCAGTACAGAGGAGGGACTTAACAAATAAAGAGTGAATGATGGGTGAATATAATTGGTATGCTGCTTTTGAGAAGCAATTTTATAACATGTGTGTTCGAGGCATGTGCATCACCTGAGGTCAGGAGTTCGAGACCAGCCTGATCAACATGGTGAAACTCTGACTTTTCTAAAAATAAAAAAATTAGCCAGGTGTGGTGGTGCATGCCTGTAATCCTAGCTATGAGGGAGGCTGAGACACAAGAATGGTTTGACCCTGGGAGGTGGAGGTTGCACTGAGCTGAGATTTTGCCACTGCACTCCAGCCTCAGCGACAGAGTGAGACACCGTCTCAAAAACAAAACAAAAAAAAAGGTCGTGCACTTTGACCAAATAACTTATATTTGAGAAATCTATAATTCTACAATGAAATCCAAAATACAGAAGAATCTTTAGGTATAAGGATATTAATCAGATATTATTTACAATAAGGAAGAAGAACTTGCAAAAGAAAAGTAGCTAGGTCATTTTTTGGAAATAGTATACAGCCAGGAAAAGTACTGTTTAAGAAGAGTTTGTGATAACATATAAAGTTGCTTATTGATAATAACGAAGTTTGAAAAAGCAAGATTCAAAATAACTCATACAGTGTGACTACACTAAGTCGTCCTGCGCAGACACCACATGCACAGAAACCAGGGATGGAAACTCAGGGGGCGGCTGCAAAGCACAGCTCCAGGGGCCCTCTTCACTGAAGTCTTTGAGGCTCTGCCAGGCAGAGGTTCATCCTGATCCTCCCAGTGGGGAAGCAAGTGTTTTCCACATTTCTGCTTCTCTACATTTTTTATATTTTCTGTAATTGAGCAGATTCTACTTTCTAAAAGGATAAAATGCTGATTATGAAGTTTTATAACATTTGAAATACAATTTTAATGAAAAAGTCCAAATGTCCTGTCCCAAGTCAAGTCACTTTCTTTGTTTTTTAGAGATAGGGACTTGCTCTGCCACCCAGGCTGGAGTGCAGTGAGTTGATCATAGTTCACTGCTGTCTTGAGCTCCTGGGCTAAAGTGAAGAATCAGTCTCCAGAGTAGCCAAGACTACAAGAAAGCACCAAAATTACCATCTAATTAAAAAAAAAATTGAACAGAATACATCTCACTGTTTCCTAGGCTGGTCTTGAACTCCTGGGCTCAAGTGATCCTCCTCCTTTAGGCTCCCCAATGTTCTAGGATGACATGGGTTAGCCACTGTGCTCAGTCCTAACTTACCTTGAAGCAAAGTCTCCTCCCAAAATCACGGCACAAAAACTCCAGCTGATGGAGCCTTCAGAAAGAAGAAATAAACTCTTCCTCCATAATGCCTGATCCATCCCTGGGTTATAGGCGTCGGCTGAATGATAAAGTCAACACTGAGAATATGATCATTTTAGATTACCGATTGTCATTTAATTTTAATTCCACCACACCTGACAGAGTGGGATGGAGTCTTTCTTTTATTATGTTTTGAGCATCTGAGTCCCTTCCATCCTGAACATCTGACATGGGTCCTTCAAAAATGTAGGCCTTAAGACTTAAAGGGCACTCGGTCTCCTGAGCAGGCCCCCTGCATGCGCCACACCCACAGAGGCTCCATAACAGTGGGAAGAGCAGCCAGGGTCAGAGCCCAGGTGGGTTCACACTGAGGGACCATCCACATCCAGGACACACAGAGGAGGGGCTGAGGTAAGAGTCCAGCCCCTGCCTAGGCTGTGGGTGACAGGTGGGTGGGACAGTCAGCTACTGAGTATTACTGGAGTTATTGCCTTTTTTCTCCTGAAGACCCCACCCCTGCACACACCAAAACTCTACATTCTTTGTGGAGCATTTTTCTTTTTAGAAATGTAAACACCCCCTCATCTTAAAGCTACCCAGTATCACTCATAGTGACACCGCAGTAGGATAAGCTCTTAACTCCCAACAAATTAGCCTCAGAGGTGTAGTTTTTGTTTGTTTGAGATGGGGTCTCACTCTGTCATCCAGGCTGGAATGCAGTGGTATGATCATGGCTTACTGCAGCCTTGAACACCCCGGCTCCAGCGATCCGCCCACCTCAGACTCCTGAATAGCTGGCACTACAGGTGTGTGCCACAAACCCCAGCCAATGTTTTGTGTTTTTTTGTAGAGATGAGGTTGTGCCATGTTGCCCAGACTGGTCTCTAAGGCCTGGGCTCAAGTGATCTGCTGCCCCAGCCTTCCAAAGTGTTAGGATTAGCATGAAGCCCCACATCAGGCCTGACGCTGAGTATTTGGAGCTAAGGCAGGAAGCTGATGTGGGGTTTGCACCTGGCTAATCTGAAAGGTGGTCCTGAAAGGTAATGTGTGATTAGGTTGGCCTTGGCAGGGAAGCATAGATGTCTCTGATGAGAAGAGAACAAGGCAGATGGAAAGTTTCTAAAAGTGAAAGTCAGCGGGCCCTGTGCTCACACAGCACTGGGATTTGGAAAACGTTCTCCCAGCCACTTTCGGCTTGTGAGTTTTTATTCTACCTTCTTGTCTCCTAGGTCATTGCAGGGAATCCCTTCATTTGGTAAACATTTATCAAACACCTACTATGTGTCAGGCATTGTGTTAAAGGAGCTGGGGCTGAGTTAAGAGGAACCAAACACCCTTGTCTTCAAGGTTGAGCCAGTCTTGCTCAGGCAGAGATCAGTAAGGAAATTCTTACACAAATGGTTGACAGAACATGCAACTTGCTTTGCAGATGCACAAGTAGACTAACTGCTCTGACCAAGGAGTCACAGAAGTTTCATAAGAGACAACACTTGAGCTGTGTTTTGAAGTATAAGTAGGAGCCCGACAGGCATCCAGGATAGGAGAGCATTGCTCAGAACCCAGGAACATGAATTTTTCTCCCCTAGGCCAGGCCAGGACTCAGACTAAGCTGACTGAGGAGCCAGAAGCTTCCTGAAAAGGAAGTGTGTACCGCATCTGACCATCCAGAAGTCACAGCTGCTCAATATTGAGTCTTGAGACAGAGAGAGAGAGCCCTGATTTGAAATGCAGAATTCTGTTGGGGGCCTGTTAAAATGCAGTTTCTGATTCATAGGTCCGAGGCAGGGCCTGAAAATTGTATTTCTAACAAGTTCTCAGGTGATGTCAATGCTACTTGTCCCAGGACCACACTTTGAGAATCAGTACCCTATGGCAATCCATATTGGTTTCTAATATCAGAAGAGGGCTGACAGGCAGAGGTATAGGATACACTAGAACATGCTTGGCCCATCCTGGACAGCATCCCACCCAAGGCTGCAGCATTTGATTTCCTTGGGATCCCGGGAATGGCAGACATCCAGGAATGAACCAAATGTGGGATTACAGAGCAATCCAGAGGCTCAGTTTCACACAGCATCTGGGGCTCCCACTACTTCACAACTGGCCCCCACACCCTCAATCCTTCACACCCCTTATGAAACTGACCTATGGGCCTTGCTCTGCTGTCCTGGGATGTTTGGGCCTGGGATGTGACCCTAGGAGCTCTGACTGTACCTTCTGATCCAAATACAGGGTGACCTCATATGACACATACTTAGAATGGGCTCATAATGAGGACCTTCCAAATTCAGCAAAGGGTTCAGTCACATGTTTTCCAGGAGAATTACCCAAGTGTTCTCTTTTTTAAATATCACATCCTTGAACCCACATGGACAGTAGAGGGAGTTCTGAGCCCGCTGAAGCCACAATTGGCGCACTGGACCCCGTAGAATTCCTTGTAGATTGGGCTTCACCAATTGTACATCGAAGGATTTGGTCTAAATTTCCTTCACCAAGCCAATTGCATTTGTTAATTAACGGCAGTTGCCCTCATTTTGCCTTTTAATGAATGAAAGACAGACACACACAATAACAGAGAGATAGTGCAATGAAAAAAGAAACCAACATACTGAATTAAGAGTGGCAGGAAACCAGGTAAGTAGATTAAATTCTGTCAGGCTTTTTTTTTTTTTTTTTTTTTCTTTTGAGAGCGGAATCTCGTCTGTCGCCCGGGGGCTGGGAGTGCAGTGTCCGGAGGCTTTTTTTTTTTTTTTTTTTAGTTTTTTATTTTGAAGGTGATTTTGTTGTTTTGTCCCCTGGGCCTTGGAATTATCTTCATTTATGTTTTGAACTTGGCCAAAACTCAGAAGTTAAAAGTCTCTCTCATATGATACGCCTATCTTGGAGCAGGCAGCATGTTATATCAGTTTTCTTGCTTATTACTTTCAAAGACATTTTATGCAATGCGATGTCAATCTAATGTATAGGTATATAATTCTTTCTCCCACTTGACACAAATTTTAGCAAACTACAGTCTGCTTTCCCTGCACCTTCCCTTTCCTTTCACATTGTATCACAAACAAAAGACGAATCACATGAAGAAAATACCAAGAGCTTCGTATATCATTCGTTGAAATTTTCATGATCCTCCATTGTATACATATGTAATATTTTTTTAAAAGTAAGGATTGGCTTCTTTTGAGTGTGGTGCTTTTTAACCAGGCCCCCTCTTGGGGCCATGTGGATTATTTCTTTCAGATAACAATTGCATCATGATAGGCATCATGTGGAAAAAGAGCAGTGATCCCACTCCCACATGCATACCCTAGGGGAGCTCACATATCCCTGAGAGCAGGAGGCAATGTCCCAGGATGTTCATTGCAGTGAGGTCTACAATAGAGACAACCTGAAGGTCAATGAAGAGGGAAAGATATAAATTGTACTATATTCCTCCCATGGAATACTATCCAGTAATGAAAGCAAATGAACTATTTGTATAAACATAGATTCATGTCATAGAACATGTTAACTGAAAAAGCAAGCAAATGAATGATAAAATTAGCAAGAAACAATTTCTAAGAAGTCTAAGAGCAAAGCCAGGCAAAGTGGTTTACACTTGTAATCCTAGCACTTTGGGAGGCCATGGTGGGTGGATTGCTTGAGTTCAGGAGTTCCAGACCTGCCTGGTAAACATGGCAAAAATCCCTCTCTCCAAAAGATACAAAAATTAGCCCTGCATGGTTGAGCACAGCTATACTTCCAGCTACTTGGGTGGCTGAGGTGGGTGGATCGCTTGAGCCTGGGAGGTTGAGGTACAGTGAGCTGTTTTTGTGCCACTGCACTCAAGCGTGGGTGACAGAGTGAGACTCGGTCTAAAAAACAACTCTAAAAGACTTCAAACAAAGAGATTTCCTAACACAGTACAAATACAAAGGCATGCACCACATTCAAGACACACATCCTCCTGCAATCCTCCTGCAATTCTTGCTTTGCTCAGTACAGTATTGACTGAAGCACATGCATATCAGAGCTGTGAAAAATCAAGGCTATCTACATACATTTCTATCATTCTTCTGTGTATACTACATACAGCCAGTAATATTAAAATGTCACCAATTGACAAACCTGGGTGGTGCCTTCACAAAGATTTTTTTATAACTCTCTATTCTTTCTTCCAGCTACAACTACTTTGAATTAATATTTGTGAAGTGAATCCACAGGAACCGAGCAAAATAAGAAAAGAGTTATTGAGTGTGAGGAAAGCTGTGGACAGGTACAGACAGATGGAGAGATGACAATACCGAGTATGTCAGTGACCTTCACAGTAACAGACGTTTTGGAGGAGAGTGAGCTGGAGCCAGAATGAAGTGGATAGAATATAAAGAGGGATGAAGGAGTGGGGACTTCAGGGAGCAAATATGGGGTTGGGCAGGTTAGACTGGGAAGTGTGGATGGATTCTGGACATTCCGTTTTTGGTCTAGCACTTACAGAAAGAGAAATCACGTTTATTTAGCTCCTTCCACAATCTTTAGAGAAATCTTCTGAAACATTACAAAAAAGATATACAAACAGCCAACAGCCATCAGGGAAAAATGCGAAGTAAAACCACGGTGAGAAACCCCTAAGTGCTTATTAGAATGGCTGAAATTTCAATGATTAATAAATATAAATATTGGCAAGGATGTGAAACAGTCTCATCCATTGCCTATAAGAATATGAAACAGCCACTCTGAAAATCAGTTTTGTATCATCTGATGAAGTTAAACAAGCTAGTACTCTATGGCGAGCATTTCCACTCCTAGGTATTTACTCCAGAGAAATAAAGTTATGTCCAAGAATTCCTGTACAAGTATTTCCATAGTTCCTTTATTTGTAACAATAAAATAAAAAGAATAGCCCCACAATGTACAAAAAAATTGTGATTCAATCATACAATGGAATACTACCAGCAATAAAAATGAATGAACTACTGATACATGCAACAACCTGGGTGGACCACATAGATATTACACCAAGTGCCAAAATCCAGACACAAGGCAGGCCACATGGCATGAGAGGATACATATGAAGTCTTAAAACAGGAAGAACTACTCTGTCATGATAGTCATCAAATCAATGACTGCTGGGCAAAGGGGGACTAGGTTGAATGCAGAATAAAGAGAACTCTGTATCTGGATAGTGGCATGGGTGATATGGCTGTATTTGTCAAAATTCATTGATGAATTTGATACAGATCTGATCATTTCAGTATATATGTAAATTTTACAAGTTTAAAATGCTTACAATAAAAATTTAAATGTTAGTAATAAAAAAGAGTAATTGAAAATATTAGCAAACAAATCCAATAACAGATCCAAACAATACACCATGATCAAGTGAGTTTTATATCAGGGATGCAAGGATTGTTTGACATATGTGAATAAAAAAATGTGATATACCACATCAACAGAATGAAGGACATAAACCGTATTATCATCTCAATAGATGCAGAAAAAGCATTTGGTGAAACTAAACATTGCTTCTTAATAAGAACTCTCAAAGGAATTCCTTTGACAAAGGAACCAAGAATATACACTGGGGAAAGAACTGTCTCTTAAATATATGGTGCTGGGAAAATGCTGCCAGATGCAGAAGAATGTCACCAGACCCCTGTCCCTCACCATATACAAAAATCAACTCAAAAGGGATTATAGACTTAAACGTAGGACCCAATACTATATAACTACTAGAAGAAAACATATGGGAAACACTAAAGGACATGAGATTAGGCAAAGATTTTATGGCTAAGACCTCAAAAGCACAGGCAGAAAAAGTAAAAATAGACTAATGGGACTATACTAAGCTAAAAAGCTTCTACACAGCAAAGGAAACCTCCAACAGAATGAAGAGATAACCTGTAGAATAGTGAAAATATTTGCTAAGTATTCACCCAACTAGTATATTCATCCAATTAGTATATTCTAGACTAATATCTAGAATATACAAGGAACTCAAAACTTAGCAGTAAAAAATACAAATAATCCAATTAAAAAGTGGACAAAGGATCTGAATAGATATTTCCTAAGAGAAGGCATACAAGTGGCCAACAGGTGTGTGAAAAACACCCAACACCACTAAATACCAGGAAAATGTAAATCAAACTACAATGAGATATATCTCACCCTAGTTAGAACGGCTATTATTAAAAAATAAAAAAGAATAGATGCTGGTGAGCACGTGGAGAAAGGGGAACTGTTATACACTGTTGGTGGTAATGTAAATTAGTGCAGCCATTATGGGAAACAGTAGAGTGATTTCTCAAAAACCTGAAACTATTAATGAAACTACTATCCCATGCAACAATTCTAATTCTGGGTATTTATCCAAGGGAAATGAAATCAATATATGAAAAGAGTACCTGCACGCCCATGTTTATTGAAGCACTATTCACAAAAGCAAAGATGTGAAATCAATGGGTGAATTTATCAATGGGTGAATGAATAAAGTAACCGTAGTATATACACAATGGAATGCAATTCAGCCATTTAAAAAAGAATGATATCCTGTCAGTTGCTCCAGGATGGAACCAGAGGTCATGTTAGGTGAAATAAGCCAGGCAAGGAAAGACAAATATCACACATTGTTACTCATATAAGTGAGCTAAAAATGTTAATCTCATGGAGGTAGAGAGTAGAATGACAGTTACCAGAGGTTGGGAAGAACGTAGGGGTGGGAAGATGTAGAGAGGTAGATTAATGGGTACAAACATTCAGTTATATAGAAAAAATAAGTTCTAGTGTTCTAGAGCACAGCAGGCCAACTAAAGCTAACAAAAATGTATATTTCAAAATAGCTAGAAGAGTGGATTTTAAATGTTCCCAACACAAAGAAAAGATAAATGTCTGAGGCGATGGGTTCCCCAAACACCCTGAGTTGATTATTCCACATTCTGAGCATGCATCAAAGATCACATGTGCCCCATAAACATGTGTAAATGTTATGTATTACTTTAAAACAAACTCAACACAATATGGGACATTTTAAACGGTACAAAAATAATGAGCATATTAAAAATTTGGCAAATATTTTCTTTTTATTAATATCAACTTTTATCTTTTGTAAGTCCCAGCAGAATGAAGCCCATACAGCATCAGAGGAGGTGGCTCTCCTGAGAGAATCTTCTTCCCAGTTAAAAAGGCAGAAACAGAATTCCTGGAAAAAGTAAGACTTTGGAGAACTGCATACACCTCTTCTTGGTGTCTGGGATTACGCAGACTTAGGGAGGGTTCACCTTCTGGGAAAAACAAAACTTTGGTTCTTGTCCATTTTTGTTCTTATGGCAAGACCAAAATTTCAGAAAACCAAGATGAAGCACCAAGCTAAAGGGATGTACTCTCTCTCTCTCTCTCTCTCTCTTTTTTTTTTTAGAATATCCACTACCAAGGATGATCCATGCTGTTATGAGATGAATTGTGTCCCTCCCCAACCAAAATTCATATGTTGAAGTCCTGTGTTGAGAAGACAGAAGTGGCTGTCTACAAGCCAAGGAGAGAGGCCTCAGAAAAAAGCAACTCTGCAGCAGCTTGACCTTGCACCTGTAGCCTCCAGAACTGTGAGACAATACATATTTATTATTTTACTCACCCAGCCTGTGGTACTTTGCCCTAGCAAATTAAAACAGAAGTATTACCTTTTCTACCCTGTCCTATGTAACAACATGTGATTTTTTTTAAGAGTATGAATTGCCTGGGATTCCAAAACACAGAGTGAGTCAATTGAAAATGGATGATACAGGGTCATTTCCAAACCTTTGTGGGTTTCCTGGCCACCACACAAACATGGATGTGTCCCCAGTTCTTTTCAGTTTCACACAGAGCAAAAGTTGTGGACATAAGCTGACATAGAATCACAAACTGTATTTAATGTATTTGAGATACTGAGTGAAAGTTTTGCCTTTATTTTATAGAAAGATGATGAACAATCATAATTACTAAACTAAAGAGGCTTTCTGGCAGGGGATTGCAAGTATACTATGTTTTCTCCTGCTTTTAAGGTACATCTTCCTAAAGAGTCTTGCCTAGGAGTAAATATCATCACTGATTTTTTCCTCTGCATTGATCACTTGTTCCTCCCTGCATTTCAGTAAGGTTGCTAGAACGGAGGTGTTTGTCCATGATTCACAGAAGAATCGAAGAGGCCCTAGGAGTGGAGAGCTTCTCCTGAGGTCACATAGCATGTGAGCGGTGGAGCAATGACAGGCACATGACTCTCCAGGTCCCTAGTCCAGTTTTCTGGGTGCCATTACAGCCTTTGGTTTCTCTTACATGTAGTTCATTTCTGAACCTGAGAAGAAGAATGCACCTCAGGTGACTAACATTTTCTGTTTTTCTGCACTTGTCTGAGAATGACCCCAAAAGATGTTTAAAGATTAATTCTTTGGCTACCAACCTATTTGGCCAAGTCATGGACATGGAGCAGGTGAAAACTGCCTTTACCTATGACCTGCCTGAAGACTCTGAGACCCATGTGAATCAGGTAAGCTCCACACACAGAGGGACACTCACTCTCCTATCTGCTTATTTTCTGTACCTTTTCACATTTCACATCCTCATCCCCCATCTGGGTGTCTTCCTACTTTGGAGTCTTCTGTTTCTACCCTCTGTCTCCTTCCAGGTGACTAGAGTAGACTCGTTTGGAATAGGGCTTGGCCGTCATGCTTGTGTCAAATGAGAATGATGCCTGGATCCTCAGTGATGGGCAGCATCGCTTTGAGGTCAGTGATAGTGAGATGACTGATGAGACAGACGTCCCCTCCACAGTGAGTGCTTATCTCACGAAACCCTTAGGTCCTCCCTGTTCCTTAGTAGGTTTATCTTCAATCCCATGATGCAGGTCATGGGCATCTGATGCATAATGGACCCTTGACTGGTTCATGCCCCCTGGCCTTTGATGCTGTGTTGGGATGTTTTCCTGGCCTCTGTGTGGGGTCTCTGTCTTCCCTCACCTTATTACATCTCATGCCCCATCCCTAAGTCCATCCTCTGAACCCACGCAGTACACCAGCATCTGCATGTGTGCTGTGTGTTCCTGCCCGGCTTTGCCCTTTTCATACCTTATTCTCACTATGCCATGTTTCCTCCTCAGTTGAACAGATGCAGTAGGACACTTGCTCATTCTGGAAAGTGACCATCTGCCCTTCAGGAGAGGATGGCAGGGTAGGGGTGAAAGAGACCCTGCAGCCCCCACCCCCGACAGCCTCCACCGCTACCCCACTATCAGGAGAACCCGCTCCCGATGTTTAACGTGGGTTCTTTTCTATTTCCTAAGTGTCTCAGCTGGGTTGAGAAATGAAGGGAAAGAGCACAAGAGAGAGAAATTCAAAGCTGGGTGTCGGGGGAGACATCACGAGCAGGATCCCTGATGTTCCCTGAGCCAGCCGTAAAACCAGCAAGTTTTTATTAGCAATTTTCTTTTTTTTTTTTTTTTTTTTTTTTTTTTTTTTTTTTTTTTTTTTTTTTTTTTTT
>NW_016804706.1:965381-975295 GCF_001698545.2 Rhinopithecus bieti
AAAAAAAAAAAAAAAAAAGAGAGATTAAAGTAAAGACAGGCATAAGAAAACACAGGGGTATTGATTGGGGAAGTGACAAGTGTCCATGAAATCTTCACAATTTATGTTCAGAAATTACAGTAAAGACAGGTATAAGAAATTATAAAAGTATTAATTTGGGGAACTAATGTCCATGAAATCTTCACAATTTATTTTCTTCTGCCACGGCTTCAGCCGGTCCCTCCGTTCGGGGTCCCTGACTTCCCGCAACACCCCACGGCTTCACACTTCTGCATCAGCACCACTTCTGAACCCCCATTACTGATTGTCAGAATTTTTAACACAACTAAACATGAAACACAAGTGCATCTGCATTATGTGTGGGTGCTCTTTCGTTGTATTGTATTTGGGGTGAGGTTACTTTAGGGCATGGTCCAGGGTAAATTATTTTAAGGCCTGGGTGCCCTGCTGTGAGGTCAAAGGAGGATGGGACTAAGACTGCAGAGCCCCGGCTCCCCCATTACCTGCCAATTGTCGGTCCTTTGTTGGGGTCTCTTCTGCTTTATCTGGCCTGAAAGAGATGGGGATGTTTCTGATCCCGGGGCTCCTGGGGGATGGTGTGCAGTATTTCCGTGGATAGAGGGTGCCATGGGCACTGGTGGGAAGCTTGAGTGTCTCCTCCCAGAATCCATCAGTACCTCCTCATCTGTTCCTTCAGCTTCTGGACCTTGAGCACCAGAGCCGGGGCCCCTGATCCACTTCTGCCCTTACACCAGGGCCTGGTCCAGCTCCACCTGCTGCTCCAGTAACTCCACAGTTTGATCTAGATCAGCTGTGTGGGGGATTCAAGGCCCTGGTGAGAGGGAGTGGTGAAAGGAGCATCAGCCAGGGCAGGGGGCTGAGGCCCTCAAAACCTGTGTTGCAGGGTCTGGCTCTAAGGGAGGAATTCTACCTCCCTTTTCCTTTTTCTAGCCCATTAGCTTAAGGCCCCCCGTACTGAGAAGCCCAGGGACCTCCTTGCCTTGGGGATAGGCCGGTGTGGACAAATAGAGCTTCCTGGCTCAGGGAGTGTAACTGGATTCCTTGAACAAGGATATGGGGTCACTGGAAAGAGAGGACCGGCTGTACCTCCCTGCTAAGAAATAAATGTTAGATGAGGGGGAATTCCTGTTCAAGGGCTCTGTGGACTGTGCTGCTCTGGAGAGGGTGGGGAGAGGGAGCCCTGAGGTCTGGGCTGGTGTGGGGGTAGGAAGGAGCTGAGAGCTGTAACTAGACAAGGAGCTGCAGGGCTGAGGTTGGTGCAAGGTGGGATTTAGAAGATACTCCCCTGACTTCTGTGCTGATCCCCTTCACATCCTCCACCCCCACCCTTGGTGTGCGTCAACATGTGAGGGTGACCTCATCTTCCCACTGCCCCTGGAGCTGTTCTGCTCTTCCATGCTTGCCTTGGGGTTTTCAGAGCAGCAACTTTGTGAGTCCTAGAGTGCTAGGGACCAGGAGGGCAGGAGGAGGTGGAGACAATACCACTAAGGAGCCTTGAAGAGGGAAAACCATGGTGTGTGAGGCCCAGGAGCAGTCTGAGTTGCCCAGAAGACAGTCGGAGACTGCTCTCTCCAGGCCTTGGCTTTACTTCAGTGCCTGGCCCTGCAAAGGCCCCACGCCTGCCCTGCTCTGCTGCCTCCACCTCCCTCTCAGCCTGGTCTCAGACACAATCCAGACCAACTCCTGTTTCTGATGTGAAAAATGTTCCTGTCAGTTTAGACAGAACTTGCTTCAGAGCACTGGAGCCCAGCCTTCCACAGGTCTTGTGTCTGTTTTTCTTGGCACTGTGTTTCTTCTCATTTATTCTTCTGAATTGGCAAGGCAGGAATTACATCACTGGTTTGCAGATGAGGAAACTGACTCAGATGGGTTCATTCAGCACTCACTCACTGGGCAAGTGTCTGTCAGGGCCAACTGTGGGCCAGATGTGCCAGGGCTCTATAGCTAGCTGGTGGAAGGGCCTGGAGGGTTCATATTCAGGTTCACCAGATTGAAAACTCATATTGACCTTACTTAAGCACTGATTCCCGCTTTACAATCCATGCTACAAACTTTACTGTCTTAAGAAGTTGCCACAGCAGCCCCCGTTGTGGTCAGTCAGCAGTCATCAACATTGAGGCAAGACCCTCGTCCAGCAAAAATATTAGTATTAGCTGAAGCCTCCGATGACTGTTTGCATTTTTTAGAAGTAGTATAAGTTAAGGTATGTACATATCTATTTTATACATAATGTTATTGTACACTTAATAGTCTATAATAGAGTATAAATATAATTTTTATATGCACTGCAAAACCAAAACAATTGTGACTTGTTTTGTTGGCATGGTCTGAAACCAAATCTGCAATAACTCTGAGGTATGTCTGTAATTTCCCTTTCCCTCTTCTTGCTGGCCCAGAATCACCTTGTTTCTTGTCCCTGTCTAGCCCTGCATGCTGCAGGGGTTTGCTTTCTCTGGTAGGTCTGGACACTTTGTGTCCTTTGTAACCTAGGCTCTTGGCATATGACACTGGTACTAGCCTCAAGCTCTGTTGGACTAGTGAGCCTCCCTCCACACCTCCTGAACTAGAACTGAAGCTCTGTGCACACACCGTGCATGTGGGTCTGTATAGAGATGTCGGCTTCCTGCAGGGTGTTCTGAAAGGGTGTTCTGTTGTGACTGGAGGGCATAGCCACAGGTCTCTGGGCAGAGGTGGCTCAGAAAAGAGTGGATGACCCCAGTTTTGGTCATCTGGGAACAGGAAGATCCTGAGACCCCATGCCTTAGAAGACAACACTGCCCCAAAGCTGGCAGCAGCTAAACAGCTTGCTATCTGGGACATCACTCTGCATTGGAGGGGAAGATGGCCTCTGCCATGGTGTAGGGGTCCAGGAACCAGGCAGGGAGCCCTTCTTATGGGTCAGTGCTTCTCACAGTTGGGAGCTGAATCACCTTTAGATGAGGCCTAAGACCTCATGTTCCTCACTAGCTGACTTATTCCCACTCAGTGGAAAAAGAACCCAGAACCTTTGCAAAATTTTAGGAGAGAGAAACTTTCCCACTTGTCTCATAGTGCTAAGGTTATGCATGACTCATGCTTGAATGGCAACGTGTACACAGCTTACAGTCTTAATTATTAGAATATAAGAGGCCAAAACTACTGTTGTTATAGATATGTAAAACTACACAGTACAAAATTAAACAATCCACAACCAATTAACAGTGGAGATAAATTAACTCCATTTGTAAATTTAAAACAAGATCAACAGCCAATTAGAAAAAAAAAATACAAATGAGACTTTTGCAAGACAGCCTATATGACAGGCTAATAACAAAGCTTCATGAAAATGACATTTCATCCATCTTAGTTTTGGCTTTAGGTTATAGACTCCAAAATGGACTAACCCCAAATAATTCACAGTAGGGAGCCCTAAGCCAGAAAGAAAGGTGTCAGGGCAGACCTGGGACCTGGAATGAACACACACCCTCCCTCAGGGTCACAAATGGATCCTCTAAGACCCCTCCTCCCTCAGACACTCCATCCAGCCATCAGAAGGTCCACACAGCACTAAGACCCAACCACCTCACCATCCTCACCTCCATGGACAGAGCCCAGGTGAGAGCCACCCCTGCTCCTCCTCCCTCATCTCCCATAGCCTCAGCACCATCGTCTGCCTCAAGTCCACCAGGACTGAGCTCCTCATGCCCTTTCCCTGTTTGTGTCAGTCACACTGGGTCTCCCACATTCCCTGCACTAGCATCCCCACAAGGCTCCGCACACTCCTATTCTGTCCCCACAGCATGTCCCCTACCTAACTCCAGAAATCTTCCCACTGCACCACTTGGAATCCACAGTCCACGATCAGCAAAACCTTCTCATCTTCTCTCAGGATATTCCCTCACCTTGAAGCTCTAACAGGAAGGGGGTCTTCCTGAAATGTGACCCCTTCTGAAGTTCCCTCACATGGGGGAGTTTCCCAGGAACTTGTACTCCCGGGTTCAGAGGTGAGGTGGGATCCTTGATCCTCACTGTGGTTCTCAGACCTTTCTGCCTCTCTCCTCCCTAAACCCCTAAGCTGTCATCAGACTAGGGCCCCATTCCGCTCTTGTAGCCACTCCCTGTGGGACCCAGACCGTTCCTGTCAATCCTGAATCTTGTAGCTCCTGGATCACCATCATCCTCTCCAGCAGTGCTGTCTCCTAGATTCTTTGTGACTTTGACATATGCAGAGGTCGTGGGCTGAGTACTAGTCCCCAAAGAGGTCCAGTCTTAGTCCTTGGAACCTGTGAACAGATTGCATTACATGGCAAAAGGGATATTATTCATGTAATGAAGATAAAGGACCTTGAAGTAGGGAGATTATCCTGGACTCTCTGTGTTGGCCCAATCAAATCACACGAGCCATTAAAAGTAGAGAATCTGCTCTGGATGGAGTCAGATGCTGTAGAGAAGGAAGGCAGAGGAGACACAGCAAAGGGGAGATCAGAGGTTCCAAGCAAGAGGATTGGATGTGCTTTAGGCACCAGAGAGAAGTCTCTAGGATCTAAGGGTGCTCCCAAAAAGGAAGTGGGAAGCTCAGTTCTATCTGCAAGGAAATGAGTTCAGACAAGAACCTGAATGAGCTTGGATGAGGATGCTTCCCCAGAATCTCCAGGAAGGAACACAGACCTGCCCATACCATGATCTTAGCCCCATGAGACTGTGTGGACTTGCAGCCCATAAGACTGTGGCATGATAATTAGGTGCTGTTTAAAGCTGCTAAGTTTGTGGTAATTTTTATGGCAGCAATAGTCACCTATACAGCAGAGAAGACGACCATGCTCTCTGGCCTCTCAGATCCTGGAACTCCTTTCCTTCATAATCATGTCCTCCTCTGAATCTCATGCCCTTCTTATCCCCTAGGTTTCCTCATGGCAAAGAAGCCCAGCCCTTCCACACTCTCAATTTCACACTTTCCACTCTCTATCTTTCCACTCATCCTTTGCAGGGTAGCCACAGGCTCTGAGGACACTGATACTATTATTTTATTATATGCTGTGATGTAATATCAGTGAAACACTCATTGCTTATGTGCCTGCTTTCCAGGTGTGGAGTCCATTCTGTAGTACATCAATTCCAGCAATTCTTCCACCCCCTTGGGATTCCTAGTCCAGCGATCCTGCCATATACTCTCTCTCCCTCAGTGCTTGGATTCAACTCCTCACCCATTTTGGATTCTGTAGTAAATAATTTCCATCCTTCCCTTGCCTCTCCCTTGCGTTGTCACACTTGCTTGGCAAAACTACATAGCTGGTGGATTCCGCCTCTGTCTACACTGCACCTGCCCCTTGAGCTGCAGGAGAGAAGCACACAGCACACTGACTGTTCTCTCTACCTTCATGACCCAAATCTCACGGGGAGCCCCCACCATGGCCAGCAATCACCCTCTCCCTGCATGGCTCACCCTCAGCCTCCTCTCGGCCTGGGTGACTCTTACACACCTTCTCCCTGTGTTCACATACCCAACCCTCCTTTTCCATTCTTTCTTCAGCTGATGACCTTGCTTCCTACTTCACTGAGAAAACTGAACACATTAGAAGACAATTTCACAGATTCCACCACCGTCTGCTCATGCATTTGCAGCTCCACCGCATGGCAGGCATTTTTCCACATGGCAGACTGTTGGGTGTTAACTATTCTGCTCCCAACCAGAGTCAGTTCATCTGTGGGTGTGCTGAACATCATCTCTTCTCATCTACTTAAAGGTGTTAGTTCATCAAGTAATACCTTTTATTCTGTCTATCATCATCCCTTTTCCTCTTATTCCAGTGTTTCATTGTGGCACTCATGAGGATGCACATCCCAGGCCCTCAGGTAGAGGAAGAATAATTGATGATGCTCTAGCTGTCGCAGTCTGAAATCTATTGTCACGTTTACACCTGCCTTGGCTTTTTCCTGATTGAGGAAAGCAGGGAAACTAAGGCAGGAATATTTCTACTCTGAAGGCTGACTGAGGCTCCAGGGCTCCCTGCCACACTTACCAAATTTTCCTTAGGCAGCACAGGGTCTAGGGTGCTTCCAGCCAACCTTCCTGCGCTCTCTCCTTCACTGGGGCCCAAAGTTGCATTGTGGTCTGATGGCTTTCCCAGTGTTTTCTGTCTCTATCCTGAATTTCTATCACAAGCATTTCCCTTAATAAGTCCTTGCACATTTAATACTGTATTGGGGTCTGCTCCTCAGGAGACTATAGCTAACACAAGTGGTATCAAGGGTGATACCACAAAGAGGTATCAAGGGTGATACCACAAAGAGGTATCAAGGGTGAAAATGGGCAAAAATTGGAACTTGAAATAAGCTTTCCCACTGCCTTGCAGGCCAAGAGGATGCCATCTGGGTTAGTGGGGGACACAGTCCGTGGCACAAGGTGCAGCTGAGCTGCTGCGGGTGTCACCAGTGCTAACCTGAGACAATGTCCTGGTTAAAAGAAGCTATGGCAGGTGTGGTGATTGAATGCCCTGCACAATAGTGATGGAATTGGGGGGAAACCTACAAAGACAGTGGAGTTGGCTGGTTACTTCCCAGCTGTGTTGATGCCCTATAAAAGGATAACGAGAATCTGCAGATTGTTCACAGCTGTCACTGGCTACGTGTGAGAGCCTCTGCAGTGTCTCATGGAGAAGCCTTTATCTCCTGCAGCGAAAGGATAGATACCATGGAATGGTAGCTGAAGACATCATTATGAGGGCCACAGTGCTCCAGAGATCTTTGACACTCAGCCAATGCAGGTCTGTTATAAGAAAGTCAGGGCCATGGTGGGGAAACCTGAGATTCTGCAAACCGGAACAAGATCATCTGATGGGTGCTGCCCAGATCTTCTGGCCATATAGAGGAGGCTCACCCTTCTCTGGTAATGGTTCCCACTTCCTATGCTGGAAGATGCTGCAGAAGCCTCATCCCTATGATGCATTGGGAATCCCACTCAGGAGCTTTGCAGGAACCAGCCGGTGTGTCCCAATAAGAGCACAGGGAGCACTTCTGGGATTGAAATTTGAGGGTGTGTGATCAAGGGGTCAGAATGTCAGTCTGGATGAATGAAAATCCTTTGGCTTGGAGGCACTTTCTCAGGGCATGGGTTTATCAAACACCCCAGAACTTTGATAAGTGGGGGTAAACCCACTGCTGGGGTGAATCTAGATAAAATGATTCCCAAATCTCAACAAGGTAGACATGTCTTTGTTGCCCTAGAACATGTAGAGGATGGAATAACGAGGCTGAGCAAATTGGGCATGGTGAATGCCCCTCAAGACCATGCTCCACAAGAGGATGCAGACGGCACACCTTCCACCAGAATCTCAGGAACGAGATGGTGAGAGGGACCTGCATCACTTCGGGGTGTTGTCCTGTGCAGGCTGGGGGTGATGGTAGTAAACATGGTCCCAGAGTTGCATTTATTAATATCCCTGGGGAGGGTGTGGCCCTGAAGAGACAAAGACTAAGTGGTGACAGTGACCTGAAAAAGCCATAGAGCACCGTTACTATGGCAGCCTCAGAGTAGCAGCCAAGAGCACACAAGCTGCAGGGAATGTGAGGAAGCTTAATAGGGGGTAGTGTCACAGGGTTAGGACAGGCAGTCAACAAGGGCACTTGTTGATATTTGTGATAACAAAGCAAGAATTGAGGAACAGGAGGGTAAAGGTTTTTGACCCAATACAAAGTCATGATCCCATCCTCAATGCCTAGACCTCAGCCAAGATTCAGATTCAGATTTCAGTGACAGAGGAAATGACAGAGGAAGACCCTGCAATCCCATGGAAGTATATGCCGGGACAATTCCCTCAGTCCTTCAGCAAAGGAACCTATAGCCATTTACTCGGGAGACTATACACTGGGGAAAGGAAACAGGCAGAACTGGGGGGATTATTGACACTGAGTGTGAGGGGACACTGATGCCCAGATGCCCACAGCACTATCATGTCTCCCATCATAGTGGGGCTTACAGAGGTCAGGGAGTAAACCTGGACACATTATGGGCCACAATGGGACCACTGGATCCATAGACCAAGTCCTGGTTATCTTCCAATTCTCTGAGTGCATAATTGACACTGATGCACTGCTAAGTGGAGCCACCCCCACAATGGGTCCCTAGTCTATAGAGTAAGGGCTCTCATTGTGCTGTAAGACAAAGAGAAACCTCTGACACTGACTCCATCCTGGCCAAATCAGAAATCACAGTGTGTCCCGGGGTGGGTCTTGAGGAAGACACTGAAAGTACTGTGGGGGGTCGCACCAACATTACAGAGCTGAAGGAGGTGGATGATGTTGGAGCTATCTATCGTCTCTACGTAATCCAGCAACCTGTCCCTTAGGAAGCCTGACGAGGCCTAAAGAATGAATGAGATTACTCCAGGTACGGCCAAGTAGGAGTTATAATTGCAGCTTTTATGTTGTCTAGATATCACTGGTAGAGCAGATTAATAAAACCTTGGGCACCTAGCGTGCAGCTGTGGATTTGGTGAGTGCATTCCTTTCCTCTCCAATTAGAATGTGAATCACATTCATGTGGGATCCACCACACATTTATTTATAGTTTGCCTCACGGCTATTGTAACTCCCCTACCCACTATAGTACAAAGACTACACTAAACATACTGGATATCCTATAGGATATTAAAGCAGCTCATTTCATTGACAATTTCATGTTGACTAGGGTGTATGAGCAGCAGGTAGAAAGTGCACTGGAGTCCCTGGCAAAACAAGCGCACCCCAGAAGGTGAAGGTAAACCTTACAGAGCTTCAAGAGTGGCCACTGAAGTGAAGTTTTATGGGTGAACAAGGGCCAAGTGTTTAGGGGAATGCAGGTGTGTCCCCTGCAAGGTAAAATACAAACTGTTTCATCTTGCATCCTCACCAGAAGGAAGGAAGCACACTGCCTGGTGAGCCTCTTTGAGTCCTGACGACACCACATTCCACATCTAGGCATGTTGCTTTGGCCCACACTCTAGGTGACATAGGAGGAGGCCAGGTTCAAGTGGGGTCCACACAGGGAAGGACCCTGAAACAGATCCAGGCCATGGTGCAAGCAGCCAGCATCCCTCAGACTCCCTGGGGCTGGTGGTGCCAGTGGTGGGGAAAGATGCAGGATGGAGCTGAACCAAGCACCAGTGGGAGAGTCACATTGAAGGGCCTGGAATCTGGAGTAAGATCATGTCATCCACAGCAGAGACATAGCCCCATGTTAGAAGCAACTTTTAGAGTTCCTTGTCCTGATTAGATAGAATGCTTGACCTCAGGACACCAAGCAACTATGTGATTCCAAGTGCCTGTGTGACCCACAAAGTCATAGATTGTACAGACCCAACAGCATCCACCATGGGGGAAAATGGTCCACCTGGATTGAGCTTGAATCTCATGTTTACACCCACAGAAAGCAGCCAAGTCTCAAGTGGCACTGAACAGCCAAACAGACAAATGGCAGTTAGCCAGCCTTCACCATGGGTCAGCCTCGGCCTAGTAGGATGAGCGCATGAATGGAGCAACCATAGTGGCAAGCATGAGGCTACGTATGGGGCCAGCAGCACTGACTCCCCCATGCCAAGGCAGATCCAGCTGCTGCCACCTCAGCACCTCTGAATGCCCAACTCAACAGCATTTGAGGCCCATGATGTGCCCTAGTGGGGCAATATTTCTTCTTCTCCTTCTCCTTCTCCTTCTCTTCCTTCTTCTTCTTCTTCTTCTTCTTTTTTTTTTTTTTTTTTTTTTTTTTTGACAGAGTCTCGCTCTGTTGCCCAGGCCGGAGTGCAGTTGGCACGATCTCGGCTCACTACAAGCTTTGCCTCCTGGGTTCACGCCATTCTCCTGCCTCAGCCTTCCAAGTAGCTGGGACCACAGCTGCCCACTACCATGCCTGGCTAATTTTTTTGTATTTTAGTAGAGAC
>NW_016804706.1:975584-1047198 GCF_001698545.2 Rhinopithecus bieti
CCCTTCCCTTCCCCCCTCTTTCCTTTTTTTTTTTTTTTTTTTTTTTTTTTTTTTTTTTTTTTTTTTTTTTTTTTTTGACAGAGTCTCGCTCTGTTGCCCAGGCCGGAGTGCAGTTGGCACGATCTCGGCTCACTACAAGCTTTGCCTCCTGGGTTCACGCCATTCTCCTGCCTCAGCCTTCCAAGTAGCTGGGACCACAGCTGCCCACTACCATGCCTGGCTAATTTTTTTGTATTTTTAGTAGAGACGAGGTTTCACCATGTTAGCCAGGATGGTCTCGATCTCCTGACCTCGTGATCTGCCCATCTCGGCCTCCCAAAGTGCTGGGATTACAGGCTTGAGCCACCACACCTGGCCGTGGGGCACTATTTCTTTAGGTGACTACCTAGCCACTAAGTAACAGGTTGACTACATTTAGCTACTTCCATCCTAGAAGGGCCAGAAGTTCATCTTCACAGGTACAGGCTCCTATTCCATGGATGTTTTCATGTCCTGATGTCAGACACTCAGCCAGCACCACTCCCTGGGTGCTGTTGACATTCCTGATCCACATGCTAGGCGCTGCTCCTAGCCCACTACCTGCCTGAAAGACACACGTGGCAGGGAAAGTTTTAGTGTTTCCATGTCTGTGGGTTCCACTAATCCTATCACCATCTGCACCACCCAGAGGCTGCCAGCCACAAGGAATGCTGGACAGGTCTTCTATAGGCACAGCTCAGTGCCAGCCTGGAGAAGCACTCTGAGGGGTGGGTGCCATCTTTCAAGACACGGTGCATTATTTGAATCAGAGACGACTCTACAGTGCTGTGTTCTCAATAGGAAGAACATGTGGGTCCAGAAATCAAAAGGCAGAAGCAGGTTTGGTTCCACGTCCAATCCCTTAAATTCACCCACTGGGGTATTTTGCATGTTTTATCTTCAAACACTGGGTTGTGCAGGGTACGAGGTCCTGGTTTCCAAGGAGAGTACCCTTAAAAGGAGACAAAAGTCAGTCCACTGAACTACACATTATGGTTGTCACCAGAGAAGTGTGGACAGTATGTGCCTGGAGACCACCTGGTGAAAACAGGATTCTCCTCCTCTCCAGGCCCAGGTAACAGATCCTCATCCCCAGGAGGAGGCATGGCTACTTTCACACAATGAGGGCAGAAGTGTGTGTGGAAACCAGAGATCCACCTGGGGGCCTTCTGGTTTCCCTTACCTCATTGTAAGTGTGAGCAGAATCATTCAGCAATTCAGCCTGAGGCGACTTGATTTCCAAAGGCCCAGACCCATCAGGGCAGAAGGTTTGAGTCACACTCATGGATAATCTCCCAAGGCTATGCTCCTGTGCTCTGACATCCTCAGTAGCACTGGTGCTGAGGCCCTGCTTCCCATGGGCTCTTCGTAACCGGTGACTGGTCACACCAGTGGCACTGAGGCAGGACATTCCTGGGAGACAGGGGACTCATATGATGACCAGCTGTAGCTTGAGGACTTCTCCTTGGCCTTGCTTAACTCTCCGTAGATTGCCTGTGGTCTAGGACCCGTCTAGTAAACCTTCTCTCCTTCTGTCCATCACGGGGGTGGGGGTCACACTTGCATCTTGGTCTGTTGCCTTTCCCAATATCTGCCTTCCTCGCAATATCTTCTGACAGGTGTGTCCCGTAAAAAATGCTGTAACTTTCATCCCATGTTGGAACTTGGTTTTTGGACTATTTGAACTACAAAATCATTTTCATCTGCACACCAGTGTCCTCTTACTTATTCTAATTTGTAAAATCCTTTTGTTTATTCAACTTCTTCTATCTGCATTGGCACCATTTTGCTGGTATTTGTAATATGTTTTTGAGTTTGTCGATGTTTGTGGCTTTAAGTCACTAAATTTGGGGGTAGTTTGTTACACAGCAATGGATAACTAATGAAGCCCTCTTATGTGTCCATTATTCTATAGAGGTTAACTACACCTGCTTTATTTCCTCCCATTTTGATAATATTAGCCATACATGGGATTTCTAGTTTCTCAACACCTATTCGTTTGTTTATTTTAGTTTCTTTTCTCCTTTGTTCCTTCCTTCTGTCCCTCCCTTCCTCTTTTTCTTCTCTATTTCCATTAAACCTCTCGTCCTCCCTCCTTCCAACTCCCCTTTCCTTCCCCTTCCCCTTCCTTCTTTTCTTCTTTCACTTTTTCCTCCATTCCTCCTTCTTTCCCTCCCTTCCTCTGTTTTTTCCTTTTTATTATGAAATTTTTCTAACATATAAAATAATCCTATGTGATTGTGCTATAAGTAAGCATTTTCTGAATCTATATGTCAAAAGTATAATGCCACAGTATATAAGAAACAAGTAAACAACAGGAAGTTATTAACAGAATCTGAAGAAAAATACCTGCTATAATTCTACCACCAAGACAGTGGCTTTTAACTCAATTCATTCAACGCAGTGTTTTCAGAACACATCATTAACATCAAGTATTGCACATTTATTGTAAAAGTTTAAGTAGCCACAATCACTTGGAAATCATATTATCATTATCTAGTATGGTTAAATCCATACAACCTATCATCCAACCAACCCATTCCTAATCATCTATTCTGGGGGGCTTTCTTACCTATGTGCACAGGAGACATGCACACTAATGTTTATGGCAAAAACCAGAATCAGCCACATATACATCAATAGGAAAGTAGTGAAATTGTGGTATAACCATAAAATGTAAACCTTCAGCAGTAAAAATGAATGAATGACAGTCTCCGGCACCACAGGTAACTCTTATACGTAATGTGCATCATGGGAAAATAAATGCAGTAGGAATGTGCTGTACAGGAAACTTAAAAACCAGCAAAACTAACTGACACTTGGTGTGGGGATATATATATATACTTATTGCAAAAATATTTAAAGAAATACAAAGGAATAATAATCACAGATTCAGGATGGAGTCTCCTTCTGGGGGATGTGAATGGGCAGCAGCCCAGGATAGATTTACAGGTTCTGTGTTTTACACCACTGCTGGGCACCCTGGTAGTTACTTGATCATAATTCCTTAAACAGAGTTTTCCAAATTAAAATATACGTGTTTTTTATAGAAATGAAAGAGAAAAGAATTTCAAAGTTCATTACAAGGATCCTTAACAAGAACTACTTACATTGGAAGAAAACCACAGAGAACTGTAAGGAGCCATGTGACAGAGAGGAACAGGATGCCATGAAAATGGCCTTGGCTACAAATAGGCCATCTGATCCTTGGCTCACTGGCATCTCTCCAGATTTTCAATTATACAATGTTCAATCATGCTGTGCAAGGTAATTCTGTCTTGTAAAGGATTTGATGTTACATTTTACCACACATGAAACTGAATTCAACTTTTACAGAATTGGAAATGCACATCATTGATCAAAACAAATGAAGCAAGAAAAGAGTAGGAAGGAATACCCAGTGACAGAATAGCAAATATGAATGGAAAACAGAATAGGACTGCTAGAAAGAAAAGAAAAATTTCAGAAGCACATAATAGAGTGCTATATAGAATCATAGTGGTGTTCAAATCACTTCTATCACACCTCATTGAATACCACAACGAAAGATGTTAAGTTTATTATAGAATGCCCACCGAATAGCCAGTTTTTGGGAAAAAAAAAAAAACTTGTTTCTCAATTCGAGCTAACCATTTCAGGCTATGGCGTGAAACCAAAGATATTATCATCATGTTAAGCTAGGTGTGTTGACTGAAGTATGAGATTCACATTTCTGTAAATGAAAAGCAATTTGATTAGGAAATTTTTTTCTAAGTGAAAGTAAGTTTATTAGAGAAGTAAAGAAACAAAAGAACAGCTACTCCATAGAGCAGAGTTATTTTTTTTTAAGTGCAGGCAAATGGTTAGTGAAGATGACATTTCAATAAGAAAATTGGTGTTTGGGGCATATTTCCACTAAATTTGAGACATCTTAGACAAAGCAAAGACTTATTTTCAAGGCATTCATTCTACAGGACTGAAGTCTTGGAACTATTTCATCTAGTTACTTTATGTTCTCAACTGTGGTAACCCATTGAGGAGAACATTGTTATTAAAGGTATTGGCAAGAAAAACTCAGAGATACTGTTGTATCTCCTTTCTCTTTCTCGAACTGTTTTCCCCTCAGCACTAAAGGCTCTGTGGTATCTCAAACTTTTAATCATGAATTTAAAAAGGGAAACTTACTTTGGAATTAGAAAAAGACTATTTTAAAATTTATATGGATCCAAAAAGAGCTCGTATAGCCAGGGGAATCCTAAGCAAAAAGAAAAAGCTGGAGGCATCAAGCTACCTGACTTAAAACTATACTACAAGGCTGCAGTAACCAAAACAGCATGATACTGGTACAAAAACAGGCACATAGACCAATGGAACAGAATAGAGAACTCAGAAAAGAGGCCGCACATCTACAACCATTTGATCTTCAACAAACCTGACAAAAACAAGCAATGGGGAAAGGATTCCCTATTTAATAAATCGTGCTGGGAGAACTGTCTAGCCATATGCAGAAAATTGAAACTGGACCCCTTCCTTACACTTTACAAAAAAGTTAACTCAAGATGGATTAAAGAGTTAAATGTAAAACTCCAAACTAGAAAAACCCTGGAAGAAAATCTAGGCAATACCATTCAGGACACAGGCATGGGCAAAGATTTTATGATGAAATAGCCAAAATCATCTGCCACAAAAGCAAAAATTGACAAATAGGATCTAATTAAACAAAAGAGCTTCTGCACAGCAAAACAAACTATCATCAGAGCAAACAGACATCCTACGGAATGGGAGAAAATTTGTGCAATCTATCCATCTGATCAAGGTCTAACATTTAGAATCTACAAAGAACTTAAGCAAATTTACATGAAAAAACAACTTCATTAAAAAGTGGACAAAGGATATGAACAGACACTTCTCAAAGGAAGACGTACACGTGGCCAACAAAAACATGAAAAAAAGGTCAACATCACCGATAATTACAGAAATGCAAATAAAAACCACAAATGAGATGCCATCTCATGCCACTCAGAATAGCAATTATTAAAAAGTCAAGAAAGAATAGATGCTGGCGAGGTTGCGGAGAAATAGGAATGCTTTTGTACTGTTGGTGGAAAAGTAAATCGATTAATCCATTGTGGAAGACAGTGTGGTGATTCCTCAAAGATGCAGAACCAGAAATACCATTTGACCCAGCAATCCCATTACAGGGTATATACCCAAAGGAATATAAATCATTCTGTTATAAAGATATATGCATGTTTACATTCATTGCAGCACTATTCACAATAGCAAAGACATGGAATCAACCCAAATGTCCATCAGTGATGGATGGGATGAAGAAAATATGGTACATATACACCATGAATATTATTCAGCCATAAAAATGAATTCGATCAAGTCCTTTGCAGGGATAAGGATGAAGCTGGAAGCCGTTATCCTCAGTAAACTAACAGGAACAGAAAACCAAACACCATATGTTCTCATTTATAATTGGGAACTGAGCAATGAGAACACATGGACACAGGGAGAGGAACAACACACACTGGGGCAGGTTGGGGGAGGGTGGGGGGGATCATTAGCAAAAATAGCTAATGCATGCCAGGGTTAATACCTAGGTGATGAGTTGATAGGTGCAGCAAACCACTATGGCACATGTTTACCTATGTAACAAACCTGCACATCCTGCACATGTACCCTGGAACTTAAAATAAAATTAAAAGACAACCTTAAAGAGTTAATTAAAAACAATTAGATAAAAGAAGGCTTTGATTTTCAAAAACCTGAAACAATCATTATAATTTTGCTTTTAACATATATTCAAATCCTTTGATACTGTTCCCTTCCAGAGACGCAGCTTAATTCCCTCTCTTGAGTGTGGCTTGGACTTAATGATGCACCTCTGATATGGCCTGGCTCTGTGTTCACGCCCAAATCTCATCTTGAATTGTCATTCGAATTGTAATCCCTGTGTATTGGGGGAGGGACCTCATGGGAGGTCATTGGATCATGGGGACGGTGCTCCCATGCTGTTCTCATGATACTGAGGGAATCCTCCTGAGATCTGATGGTTTTATAAGGGGTGTTTTCCTGCTTCATTCTGCATTTCTGTCTCCTGCCACCATGTGAAGAAGGACGTGTTTGCTTCCACTTCTGCCACGACTGTAAGTTTCCTGGGGCAGGTTCCTCAGACATGCAGAACTGTGAGTCAATTAAACCCCTTTCCTTTATAAATTACCCAATCTCAGGTATTTCTTTATAGCAGTGTGAGAACAGACTAATACAACTTCTAAATGATAGAGTAATGCTGACATAACAATTTGTGACTCTGGGTGTAGAACATAAAACTTACTGTGCCTTCCACATTCTCTCTGTCTATCTCTGGGATCATGAGCTCTGGGGGAAGCCAGCTGCTGTGCCATAAGCAGCCCTGCAGGAAGGTGCATGTGACTGAGAACTGAGGCCTTCTGGGAACAGACAACAAGGAACTAGGCCTTTTTCAACAGCCATGTGACTGATCCATGTTTCTTGTGAATCCTCAGCCCCAGTGAAGCCCTCAAATGGCGCAGCCCTTGGCTGACAACTGGACTGCAACCTTGTGAGAGGCCCTGAGCCAGAAGCACTCAGGAAAATCTTTCCTGGATTTCTAACCATTGGAAACTGTGGGACATGAGGAATATCTGCTGTTTTGAGCTAAGTTTTACATAATTTGTTATGCAATTGTAAATAACTAATACATTTTCACAAAAGAGGATGTATTATTACATGTTAAATTGCATTTGCTCTAAATTTATCATCATCATTATTATTTTTGAGACAGGGTCTCATTCTGTTACCCAGGCTGGAGTGCAGTGGCATGATCACCATGCACTGCAGTGTGGACCTCCTGGGGTCAAAGGACCCTGTGATCTCAGCCTCCTAAGTAGCTGGGACTACAGGCATGAACTACCATGCCTGGCTAATTTTCTAATTTTTTGTAGAGATGGGGGTTTCACCATGTTGCCCAGGCTTATCTTGAACTTCTAGAGTCAAGAAATCTGCCTTCCTCTGCCTTCCACAGTCGTAGGATTGCAGGCGCGAGCCACCACACCTGGCTTAAATTAATTCTAAGATATTAAACATGTAACTTAGTTTTAAAAGGTAAGGAGAATTTCCATGGCTGAAAAGGATGTATTTTATGACCATTCACAATGATCACTTTACTTGAACTTCAATTTCCAAGTATGTCCCAATTAAACACAAAAGGAAGATTCAACTCTTGCTAGACAGATTCTATCATGGCCTCAACAACAAGCTCCTGGTCATTCACGTTCCCCTAGTTATTCAACCAACTCTAATGTAGGTGCTGCTATGAAGAGATTTAGCAGACATAATTAAGGGCCTCAATTAGTTGACTTTAAGCTGGGTTTATCCTGTTTGCACTGTCCTAATCAGGTGAGCCCTTGAAAGGACTGGATTATTCCTGAGCATAGAGATCCACAGTGTGAGAGGCACTCAGCATGAGGGGTTTCCTCCAACATGGGGTTTGAAAATGAAAGGTCTGTGAGACAAGCATGGTGGCTGACACCTGTAATCACAGCACTTTGGGAGGCCAAGGTGGGTGGATCATGAGGTCAGGAGATCGAGACCATCTTCGCTAACACAGTGAAACCCTGCCTCTTCTAAAAAAAAAAAAAAGAAAGAAAGAAAGAAAAAAAAAAAAACAAATTAGCCCAGCATAGTGGTAGGCGCCCATAGTCCCAGCTACTCGGGAGGCTGAGACAGGAGAATGGCGAGAACCTGGGAGATGGAGCTTGTGGTGAGCTTAGATAACACCACTGCACTCTAGCCTGGGTGACAGAGCGAGACTCTGTCTCAAAAAAGAAAAGAAAGAAAGAAAGAGAGAGAGAGAGAGAGACAGCAGAAAAGAAAAGAAGGAAGGAAAGAAAATGAAAGGGCTGTGTAGGAAAGAACAACACTGATGAGCACCAGGAATTGAGCGCAGCCCTTTCTGTTCTCTACATTGACAGCCAGCAAGGAACAGGGACCTCAGTCTTACAACTGCCAGAAACTGCATTCTGCCACCTCTGTATAAGCCTGAACGAGGATTCAAAATGAAAACAGCTTTTGGAAGCCCAGAACAGACATTCTATCCACATCTTGCCCAGATTTCTGACCAAGGAACTAGAAGCAGATAAATGGGTGTTGTTTCACCAGGCGTGGTAGTGCATGAATGAACTGATGAATTGACATGCACACTAGTTACATAAAATCTTTCTGAACTTTTTCAGTGTTTTACAATTTATAATTATCTGTGATGCAATTTAATACACTCATATTTCATTCATTAAGTCAACAAAAATGAATTTACTCCCTACGAAGAACCAGGTATCCCTTCATATGCTCATGTGCCTGACATTCTAGAAGCTTCACAAGACCGAGATGGAGCCACTGGAGTGTTTTAGGTGGAGAAATGACACACTGTGACTCACAGGAGCAGGACCACTGTGGAGAGAACAGTCACGTAGCAGGTCATGGGACAGTGCTAGTGTCACAATTCACGAGTGACAGTGTGGTGGGGACTATGGAGAGAGGAGGGCCTGAAGGATGAGAGGGACTGAGGGAAGGGCTGGAGAAGCAGGTGGTGAGAAAAAAGAGCAGATGAAATAATTCGAAAGCAGCAGAATTCTTAGGTTTCAATACACGTTTTATGGATTTTAATATATCCATCTACAGAGCCTAGCAGGGTGTCCTTGGCAGTTGGCCTTTAATATCTTATGTGGGTCTGCCTAAAAACTAATTGTTTTTATGTTAATCGGGTTTTAAAAATACTAAGTGTTCCTATAAAATATACACAACACGTAGGAGTGGATACTTCCTAAAAACAGGCAGCGCCTGAGCACTGGTGAGGGGCACTGTGACTGCATTGAACAGTTGCAACTGTGAGGTGAATAGTCTGAACTGGCTCCTGGTTGCAACATATAGTAACACAGTGTGCTACTTTGTATTGAGGAGATATCCTGGACTCACACAGAAATTCAGAGCTATGGAATGATGGTAAATTTAAAATACAACAAGCAGGAGTCACAGATACATTGTTTGCGAAAGTGAAATTTAAGAGCTTTGTGAGTCCTGTTGTAACCCTTTTGGACACATTTATAAATCAAGGGGTCAAAGTCACATTTTTTACCGATTAGATTCCTGATCATTCGGGGATTACCAAGATTACTCAATGTATTTAATAAACAACAAACTGATCTCTATTCTGTCTCATGCACTCAGGTGCAAATTTTCCAGATTTAAAAAGAAAAAAAAACACAAACAAACACGGTCTCTATACCTTCATTCCCAGAGCAAGCTCAGTCTCTGGCACCAAGCTCCGTGGGGTGAGTTTTCTCCTAGAAGAGTCCAGGGGGACAGGTAAGGAGTGGGAGGCAGTGAGTCCAGTTCAGGGAGGGAGATTCCGGGATGAAAAGTGAAGGGAGAGTGACGCGGCCCACGCAGAGTGGTTCTCCCTGGTTTCTCAGACAGCTCCTGGGCCAAGACTCAGGGAGACATTGAGACAGCGGTTGGCACAAGAGGAGCGGGGTCAGGGCGAAGTCCCAGGGTCCCAGGTGTGGCTCTCAGGGTCTCAGGCCCCGAAGGCGGTGTATGGATTAGGGAGTCCCAGCGTTGGGGATTCCCCATCTCCGCAGTTTCTCTTCTTCTGACAACCTGCGTCGTGTCCTTCTTCCTGGATACTCACGACGCGAACCCCGTTCTCACTCCCATTGGGTGTCGGGTTTCTAGAGACGCCAATCAGTGTCGCCGCAGTCCCAGTTCTAAAGTCTCCACTCACCCACCAGGACTCAGATTCTACCCCAGACGCCGAGGATGGCGGTTATGGCGCCCAGAACCCTCCTCCTGGTGCTCTCAGGGGCCCTGGCCCTGACCCAGACCCGGGCAGGTGAGTGCGGGGTCGGGAAGGAAATGGCCTCTGCGGGGAGGAGAGGGGGCCCGCCCGGCGGGGGCGCAGGACCCGGGGAGCCGCGCGGGGAGGAGGGTCGGGCGGGTCTCAGCCTCTCCTCGCCCCCAGGCTCCCACTCCATGAGGTATTTCTACACCTACATGTCCCGGCCCGGCCGCGGGGAGCCCCGCTTCATCTCCGTGGCCTACGTGGACGACACGCAGTTCGTGCGGTTCGACAGCGACGCCGCGAGCCAGAGGATGGAGCCGCGGGCGCCGTGGGTGGAGCAGGAGGGTCCAGAGTATTGGGACCGGGAGACACGGCTCATGAAGGCCGAGACACAGAGGGCCCCAGTGAACCTGCGGAACCTGCGCCGCTACTACAACCAGAGCGAGGCCGGTGAGTGACCCCGGCCCGGGGCGCAGGTCACGACCCCTCCCCATCCCCCACCGACGGCCCGGGTGGCCCCGAGTCTCCGGGTCCCAGATACACCCCGAAGCCGCGAGACCCCGAGACCCTTGACCCGGGAGAGCCCCAGGCGCCTTTACCCGGTTTCATTTTCAGTTGAAGCCAAAATCCCCGCGGGTTGGGCGGGGCGGGGCGGGGCTCGGGGGACTGGACTGACCGCGGGGGCGGGGCCAGGGTCTCACACCTACCAGAACATGTACGGCTGCGACCTGGGGCCCGACGGGCGCCTCCTCCGCGGGTATGACCAGTACGCCTACGACGGCAGGGATTACATCGCCCTGAACGAGGACCTGCGCTCCTGGACCGCCGCGGACATGGCGGCTCAGAACACCCAGCGGAAGTGGGAGACGGAAGGTGCGGCGGAGCGGGACAGAGCCTACCTGGAGGGCGAGTGCGTGGAGTGGCTCCGCAGATACCTGGAGAACGGGAAGGAGACGCTGCAGCGCGCAGGTACCAGGGGCCACGGGGCGCCTCCCTGATCGCCTGTAGATCTCCGGGGCTGGCCTCCCACAAGGAGGGGAGACAAATGGGACCAACACTAGAACATCGCCCTCCCTCTGGTACTGAGGGAATCCTCCTGGGTTTCCAGATCCTGTACCAGAGAGTGGTTCTGTGCTTCCACCCTGCTCTCTGACACAGTTAAGGATAAAATCTCTGAGGGAATGACTGGAAGACAATCCCTCGAATACTGATCAGAGGTTCCCTCTGACACCGGCAGCAGCCTTGGGCCCCGTGACTTTTCCTCTCAGGCCCTGTTCTCTACTTCACACTCAATGTATGTAGGGGTCTGAGTCCAGCTCCGCTGAGTCCCTCAGCCTCCACTCAGGTCAGGACCAGAAGTCACTGTTCCCTCCTTAGGGAATAGAATTTTCCATGGAATAGGAGATTATCCCAGGTGCCTGTGTCCAGGATGGTGTCTGGATTCTGGGCTCCCTTCCCCACCCCATGTGTCCTGTCCATTCTCAAGATGGCCACATGCGTGCTGGTGGAGTGTCCCATGACAGATGCAAAATGCCTGAATTTTCTGACTCTTCCCATCAGACCCCCCCAAGACACATGTGACCCACCACCCCATCTCTGACCATGAGACCACCCTGAGGTGCTGGGCCCTAGGCTTCTATCCTGCGGAGATCACACTGACCTGGCAGCGGGATGGAGAGGACCAAACTCAGGACACGGAGCTCGTGGAGACCAGGCCTACAGGGGATGGAACCTTCCAGAAGTGGGCGGCTGTAGTGGTGCCTTCTGGAAAGGAGCAGAGATACACCTGTCATGTGCAGCATGAGGGTCTGCGTGAGCCCCTCACCCTGAGATGGGGTAAAGAGGGAGATGGGGGTGTCATGTCTCTTAGGGAAAGCCGGAGCCTCTCTAGAGACCTTTAGGAGGGTCAGGACCCCTCACCTTCCCCTCTTTTCCCAGAGCCATCTTCCCAGTCCACCATCCCCATCGTGGGCATCATTGCTGGTGTGGTTCTCCTTGGAATTGTGGTCACTGGAGCTGTGATTGCTGCTGTGATATGGAGGAGGAAGAGCTCAGGTGAGGAAGGGGTGAGGAGTGGGGTCTGAGATTTCTTGTCTTACTGAGAGTTTCAAGCCCCAGGTAGAAGTGTACCCTGCCCGGTTACTGGGAAGCACCATCCACACTCATGGGCCGACCCAGCCTGGGCCCTGTGTGTCAGCACCTACTCTTTTGTAAAGCACCTGTTAAAATGAAGGACAGATATATCACCTAGATTACGGTGGTGATGGGACCTGATCCCAGCAGTCACAAGTCACAAGGGAAGGTCCCTGCTGAGGACAGACCTCAGGAGAGCACTTGGTCCAGGACCCACACCTGCTTTCTTCATGTTTCCTGATCCCGCCCTGGGTCTGCAATCACACATTTCTGGAAACTTCTCTGGGGTCCAAGACTAGGAGATTCCTCCAGGACCTTATGACCCTGGCTCCTTTCTGATATCTCACAGAACATTTTCTTCCCACAGATAGAAAAGGAGGGAGCTACTCTCAGGCTGCAAGTAAGTATGAAGGAGGCTGATCCCTGAGATCCTTGGGATATTGTGGTTGGGAGCCCATGGTGGAGTTCACCCAGCCCACAGTTCCTCCTCTAGCCACATCTCCAGAGGGATCTGACCAGGTCCTGTTTTTGTTCTACTCCAGGCAGTGACAGTGCCCAGGGCTCTGATGTGTCTCTCACGGCTTGTAAAGGTGAGACCCTGGGGGGCCTGATGTGTGTGGGGTGTTGGGGGGAACAGTGGACGCAGCTGTGCTATGGGGTTTCTTTGACTTGGATGCATTGAGCATGTGATGGGCTGTTTAAAGTGTCACTCCTCACTGTGACGGATATGAATTTGTTCATGAATATTTTTTCTATAGTGTGAGACAGCTGCCTTGTGTGGGACTGAGAGGCAAGATTTGTTCACGCCTTCTCTTTGTGACTTGAAGAACCCCGACTTTCTTTCTGCAAAGGCACCTGAATGTCTGTGTTCCTGCAGGCATAATGTGAGGAGGTGGGGAGAACACCCCACCCCAGTGTCCACCATGACCCTCTTCCCCACGCTGACCTGTGTTCCCTCCCCATTTATCTTTCCTGTTCCAGAGAGGTTGAGTTGGGATGTCTCTATCGCTGTCTCAACTTCATGGTGCACTGAGCTGTAACTTCTTCCTTCCCTATTAAAATTAGAACCTGAGCATAAATTTACTTTTTCAAATTATTGCCATGAGAGGTTGATGAGTTAATTAAAGGAGAAGATTCCTAAAATTTGAGAGACAAAATAAATGGAAGACCTGAGAACCTTCCAGAGTCCATGTGTTTCTTACGCGGATTTGTTGCGGGGGAGGAGTAGATGGGGCTGTGCCCAGTTTGTGTTCCGGCCACAATGGACTTTATGTAGTCACTGCTTGGCTGAGTCATCTTTGCTCCTTTATTGTCCTTGGCCCTTCAGTAGAACCTTGTCCCCCCAAGACCTGGGATCCCAGGGAGTTGGATGTCACCTAGGGTGATCCCTGCATAAAAATCTCCTTGTGGTATCAAGAGACAAATTTTCAGACCTGTTCAGATCTTGCCCTCCTCCTAGGGCTCTTTCCTGGATTGTATTTTCCATCTTGTCTTCAATCTTTTTAAAGGAACCGGATTCTGAGATTTGCAGAGAGGATGGGTCCCCTAGCTTCTCGTCATAGGTAACTTTCTGTTGGAGCTCCTCTTCTACTGTCCTACTCATCTTCCTGCCCTGAGTTGTAGTAATCCTAGCGCTGGCTCCAATCCAAACTCATGGATGTATAAAGCAGAATCTAATTTAGATTCATATGTGGTTGGAAAAATGTACCCATAAGGCTAGGGTTATTGTTCCTGAAGAGAAAAATATGGCTGCGTGCTGCAGTGTGCAGGAGGGTTGGTGTGGGAGGAGGGAGGGAGGAAGGGAGGACGCACAAGCAGCCCTGGTGAGAAAAGCACTGGCGGCATCGATGTCCACATGAAATGATGTTGTTCTTTAGCTGCCACAAAACAGCATTTACCCTGAGGCTACATTAATAAAAATATTGGCTTTAGAATAGGGAAGTGCTCTGCAGTGATCATTCATTCCACTGACATTTGTTGTCTGCTAGGGATATGACTGCTTTTGCATTTAGAAAGCATCATTAAAGTAAAAACAGAAAAATTTCTGGCGTTGTGGTGCATACATTCTAGATGCAAGCTTGTCCAACCCACGGCTCGTGGGCTGAATGTGGCCCAGGACAGTTCTGAATGTGAGGAATTTTTGCTTCTCTGTGGCAGACCTGAATCCTGGAATGAGTGCACCCGCCTCCCTCAGGATTAGGAGTGAATGCTTTAGGAACCCTCCTTTGCAGTGACCTGCAAAAGATAGAGGGCACAGTTACTGTGAGAACCCAGAATAGCAGCCGAGGGGGCTCGGCCCTCAAGGAGTTGTGGGGAAGGTTAATAAAAGTGGTGTCCCAGGGTCAGATCAGATGGGCAGCCAGGGAGGGCACGGCTTCATATCTGTGATGAGAATGCAAGAATTGAGGGGCAGGAGGCCGAGGGTGTTTGACCAAATACAAAGTCATGATCCCAGTCTCAATTCCTAGACTTCAGCCAAGCTTCAGATTCAGAATCCACAGTGGGGCTTAAGGAGGCCAGGAAATAAACCTGGACACACTATGGCCCACAGTGGGACCACTGGGTCCATAAACCCAGTCCTGGTTATCTCCCCATTCCCCACATGCATAATTGGCTTTCGTGCACTGGCAACTTTGGTCACCCCCACACTGCGTCCCTAGTCTGGAAAGTAAGGACTGTCATTGTACTGAAGCCCAAAGGGAATCCTCTAAAACTTCCCTCATCCCAGCCAAGCCAGAAGCAATATTGTGCCCCAGGGTGGGTCTTGTGGAGGGTACTGCAGGTATTGTAGGGGTAGCACTGCCATTAGAGAGCTGAAGGATGGGGGGTGGCGTTGGGATTGCCTGTTATCTCCATATAATTCAGCAATCTGTCCCTGAAGAAGCCTCATAGAGAGTGAATGGAATTTCTCCAGACTTGACCAAGTAGGAGTCCTGATTGCAGCTGCCATGCTGGCTGGATATCATTGCTTGGGGAGATTAATAATGCCTCAGTCACATGGCAAGCAGCTGTAGATTTGGTGAATTCATTCCCTCCCATTTCATTTAGAAAATCTATATGCAATGATTCACATTCACATGGGATTTATAATGCATTTATTGATAGCTTGCCTCAGGGCTACCTTAACTACTCAACCTTCTATAAATATCACCTTAAGAGACCTGGACAAATCAAATATCTCACAGAATACTAAATCTGCTCATTTCATTGGCAATATTACATAAATAGGGATGGATGAGCAAGAGGAGGAAAGCACACTGAATTCCTTGGCAAAGCATGCACTACAGAAGGTGAAGATAAACCTTACAGAGCTTCAAGAGTGGCCACTACAGTGAAGGTTTATGGGTCCAGTGGTTAGGGGCATGCAGGGCTCTCCCCTCCAAAGTAAAAGACACACTTGCATATTACATCCTCACCAGAAGGAAGGACGTATACTGCCTGGTGAGCCTCGCTGGGTTCTGGCAATGCCACATTCCACATCTAAGTACATTGCTTTGGCCCACACTCTGGGTGATATACGAGGAGGCCAGTTTTGAGTGGGACCCGGACAGGAAAGGACACTGCAGCAGACCCAGGCTGTGGTGCAGTCAGTCACCATCCCTCAGACCCCTGGTGCTGGAGGTGGCGATGTGGGGAAAGATGCAGGATGGAGCTGAACCAAGCATCAGTGGGAGTCAGAATGGAGGGCCTGGGATCTGGAGTAAGGCCATGGAATCCACAGCAGAGAAACATGCTCCCTGTTAGAAGCAACTTTTAACATGTTCCTGGCCCTGATAAGATAGAATTCCTGATCATGGGACACGAAGCAATGACGTGATTCCAAGTGCCTGTGTGTATTGGCTTTTATGTGACCCACAGAGTCATAGATGGGGCAAACCCAGCGGCATCTATCATGAGATGAAAATGGTCCATGTGGGTTGAGCCTCAATTCCATGTTAACACCCACAGAAAACACCCAGCCCTGACATGGCCCTGAATAACCACACAAATTGCAGACAAATTGAAATTAGCCAGCCGGCATCATGGATCAGCCCAGGTCTGGCAGGAAGGACTGATAAGTGGATAACCACAGTGGCAGGAATGAGGCTACAAGTGGGTCCAGAAGCATCGACTCCCCACTACCAAGGACCATCCAGCTGCTGCTTCCTCTGAATACTCTGATTGTAAGCATTACAGACCAATGATCGGCCCCATAGGGCACTATTTCTTCAGGTAACTCACTAGCCCCTAAGTGACAAGTTGAATAGCTTGAACCCCATCTACCCTGAAAGGGCCAGGGGTTCATCCTCACAGGGATAGGCACCTATTCGATGCCTGTTTAACTAATTGCCTCCCTAAGTTAAACAGGTTAAAAAAGAATACCAAGTGTCCCAATAAAATATGCACATAGCTTAGATGTGAATAATTCATACAAATAGGCAGGTGCATGGATCAGCCACTGTGGCTCATGCCTGTAATAATAGCATTGTGGGAGGCTGAGGATAGCTTGAGCCCAGAAGTTTAAGACCAATCATAGCAACATAGGGAGACCTCGTCCCCGCAAATATTTTTTTTTGAAAAATTAGCCAGGAGTGGTGGCACAAGCCTGTGGTGCCAGTTACTTGGGAGGCTGAGCGAGGAGCATTGGTCGCATGATCCCAGGAGGTCGAGGCTTCAGTGAATCATGAGTGCACCACTGCACTCCAGCCAGGGTAACAGAGTGACACCCTGCCTAAAAATAACTAAATAAATAATAAATAAAGGCGATGCATGAGCACTGGTGAAGGGCACTTTGGGTGCATTGAGCACTTGCAATTTTGAGGTGATTAAATTCTGTCCAGGCTCCTGGTTGCAACATACGGTAACACATTGTGCTTTGTGTTGCAATGTCCTGGACTCGCACACACAAACTCAGGGCTATGAAATAAAGATAATGTAATAATACAACAGACCAGAGTCACAGATACATAGTCTGGGAAAGTAAAACTTCGTGAGTCTAATTGCAATGCGTTTAGACACATTTTTATGTAAAGGGCTCAAAAATCACCTCTTTTACAAATTAGATTCGTGATCACTCAGGGTTTACCAATATTGGGCTACACACTGTAGCAAAATCGGAGACCCACCCCGAGGCTGCGGGACCCGCGGAGACCCTCAACCCGATAAGAACCCCAGGCGTCTATACCCGATTCTATTTTCAGTTAAGGTCCAAATCCCCGGGGGTTGGTTGGGGTAGAGGCGGGGCTCAGTGGCAGCGATCGCGGGGATAGGGTCTCACACCCTCCAATGGATACACAGCTGCGACCTGGACCCAGACTGGAGCCTCCTCCGCGGGGATGAACATACCCTACATGGCGCCAGTTACCTGGTCCTAAACCAGGAACTGCGCTCTACGAACGCAGCGGACAAGGCGGCTCAGATGCTCTGGCGGAGGAACACGCAGAGGCCCTCAAAACCTACCTGCAGGGAAGGTGGACAGAGTGACTCAGCAAACGCCTTAAGAATGGGAAGGAGACGCTGCAGTGCGCGGGTACCAGCGGCCATGGGGCGTCTCCCTGATCTCCTGCAGATCTCCCCGAGCCACCTTCCAAAAGAAGGGAAGGAAAATCGGACCAACGTTAAAATATCCCTCTCCCACTTGTCCTGAGGAAGAAGAGTCCTCCTGAGTTTCATATCTTATACCAGAGAGTGACTGAGGGCCCGCCCTGCACTCTGGGACAATTAAAGGATTGTCTCCCAGGGAAAGGAGGGGAAGACAATCCCTGGAATACTGATCAGCTGTCCCCTTTGACCCCACAGCAGGCTTGGGCACCAGGAAGTTTCTTTTCAGCCTTTGTTATCTGCTTCACACAATGTGTATCTGTTGGTCTGATTCCAGCTCTTCTGAGTCCCACGGCCTCCACTCGGGTCAAGAGGAGAAATCTCTGTTCCCGCCTTAGACACTAGAACTTTCCAAGGAATAGATTATCCCAGGTGCCTCTGTCCAGGTTGGTGTCTGGGTTCTGTGCTCCCTTCCCCACCCCAGGTGTCCCAGCTATTCTCAGGATGGTCACATGGGCACTCCTGGAGTATCCCATGAGGAATACAAAGTGCCTGAATTTTCTGAATCTTCCCCTCAGATACCCTAAAGACACACGTGACCCACCACCCCATCTCTGATGATGAGGCCACCCTGAGGTGCTAAGTCCTGGGTTTCTACCCTGTGGAGATCATACTGACCTGGCAGTGGGATGGGGAGGACCAAATCCAGGACACAGAGCTTGTGGGGACCAGATCTGCAGAGTAGAGAACCTTCCAGAAGTGGGTAGCTGTGGTGGTGTCTTCTGGAGAGAAGTAGAGATACACATGCCATGTGCAGCACGAGGTGCTTCCAGAGCCCCTCATCCTGAGATGAGCTAAGGAGATGAATGAGGGATCATGTCTCTTCTCAGGGAAAGCAGGAGTCCTTCTGGAGCCCTTCACCAGGGTCAGGGCTGAGGCATGAGGGTCAGGGCCCCTCACATTCACCTCCTTTCTCAGGGCCATCCTCCCAGCCCATATTCCCCATCGTGGGCATCGTTATTGCCCTGGTTGTTCTTGGTGCTGTGGTTCCCACAGCTGTGGTCGTTGCTGTGATGTTGAAGAATAAGAGACCAGGTAGGAAAGAGGTGAGCTCCAAGTTTTCTTCTTCCATTGGTGGATTTCAAGCCCCAGATGGAAGTTGGCTCATTTCCTGCCTAGTTGTGAGGCACCATCTCCACACACATTTACCCTGTTCAGATGCCCTGTCAACTCTTGCTCTTTTGTAAAGCACCTGTGATATGGAAGCACAAATTTATCACCTTGATTGTGGTCATGGGAACCTGACTCCCAGCAGTCACAGGTCAGGAGAAGGTCCCTGCTGAGGGCAGATGTCAGGAGGACAATTGGTCCAGCTTCAACACTTCCTCTTTCCTTGGGTTTCCTGATCCTGACCTGGGTCTGCAGTCACAGTTCTGGAAACTCCTCTTGGGATCTCATGGCCCTGCCTCCTCCCTGGCCTCTCACAGTTTGTTTTCTTTCCACAGATGGAAAAGGAGGCAGCTATGCTCAGGCTTCATGTAAGTGTGGTAGGGGTGGGAGAGTGATCCCTCAGATCCTTGGGATAGTGTAGACAGGAGCCCATGGGGGAGCTCACCACCCCACAATTCCTCCTTTAGTCACATCACCTGTGAGCTCTGACCAGATTTTGTTTTTATTCCAGCCCGAACAGGAACAGTACCCAGGGCTCTGATGTGTCTCTCAAGGCTTGTAAAAGTGACATCTTAGAGGGCCTGAAGTGAAGGAGGAGTTGGGGCAGATGGGACACAAGTAGGCTCTGGAGAGTCTTTGATTTGAATTTTTCAGTGTGTGGTGGGATGTTCAGTGTCACCACTTACCATGACTGACTTGAATTTGTTCATGACTTTTTTTTTTCTAAGACTTCCTTGAAAGTGACTGAGATGCAAGATTTGTTCATGGCTCCTCTTTGAGACTTCAAGGGCCTCAGGCTTCTCTTTCTGCCAAGGCGTCTGAATGTGTCTATGTCCCTGGTAAAAGGTGAGAAGTGGGTAGACCAGCCCACCCTCATGTCCACCATGAGCCCTGATATCATTTGGATCTCTGTCCCCACCCAAATCCCATGTCCACTTGTAATCCCTAATATTAGAGGTTGTGCCTGATGGGAGATGATTGGCTTGTGGGGATAGATCCTCCCTGAATGGTTAAGAACCATATCTTTGATGCTGTTCTTGTGATAGTTCTCACAAGATCTGGTGTTTGAAAGTGTGTGGCACCTCCCTGCTCTCTCTCCCTCCTGCTCCAGACATGTCAGTCATGCCTGCTTCACCTTAAACTTTCAGCATGATTGAAAGTTTTCTGAGGCCCTTTCAAAAGTTAAGTAGATGTCAGAATCATACTTCCTGTATAGCCTGCAGAACCATGAGCCAATTTAAACTCTTTATAAGTTACAAACTCTCAGGTATTTCTCTACAACAGTGTGAGAATCAACTAATTCAGAAAATTGGCACCACGAGTTGGGTATTGCAGTAAAGGTAGCTGAAAATGTGGAAATGGCTTTGGAACTGGGTAACAAGCAGAGGTTGGAAGAGTTTGGAGAGTTCAGAACACAGGAAAATTAGGCAAAGAGACATGACCCCATGTTGTGACCAAAATGCTGATAGTGATATGGACAATAGAGTCCAGGCTGATGAGGTCTCAGATGGAGATGAGGAACTTACTGGGACCTAGAGGAAAGATCATGTTTATTATGCACTGGCAAAGAACTTGGAGGCATTCTGCTCCCTCCCTAGGGATCTGTGGAACTTGGAACCTGAGAGTGATGACTAAGGGTATCTGATGGAAGAAATTTCTAAATAGCATAGCATTCAAGATATGGCCTGGCTGCTTGTAATAGCCTATGCACATATGTGTGAGCAAAGAAATGATCCGAAACTGGAACCGATATTTAACGGGGAAATTTAATACCCAGGACAATTCCTAGTGGAGTTGCAGGAGCAGGACCCCTGCCAGGACTACTAAATGGTACAGCCACTGGCAATGTGCAACTTCAGCCTGGAAAAGCCATAGGCATTCAGTTTTCACCCATGAGAGCAGCTATATGGGTTATGTTCAGCAAAGCCATAAATGTGGGGCTACAAATGTCCTGGGCGTTATGAGCCCAGGACTTGCACCAGTCAATGTGCTCAGGATTCAAAATATAGAGTCAAAGGAGATTATTTTAGAGCTTTAAGTTTTAATGTCTGCTATGATGAGTTTCAGCCTGTGAGGACACTGCATTCATTTCTTTTGGCCCATTTATTCCTTTTGGAATGGAAATGTATAAAAAATGTCTCTTCCACTGTTGTATTAGTATTTTATAATTAAATAACTTTTTTTTAATTTCATAGGCTCAAAGTTATAAGAACTTACCTTGAGTCTCAGATGAGACTCTGGAATTTTGAGTTGATGCTGGAACAACCTAACACATTTGGGACAATTTGGAGAAGATTATTGTGTTTTGCAATGTGAGAAGAATGTGAACTTTGGCTGCCTGGGGCAGGATTCAATGATATAAATATTTATCCCCTGATACCTCATGTTAAAATCTGATGCCCACTGTGGAATGTGGGGCCTAATGGGTGCCATTTGGGTCATGGGGACTAATCTTTTGTGAATAGAGAGATACTGCCCTCTCTATGGAGTGAATGAATTGTTGCTCTCTTATTTTCCAAGACAGCCAGTTGTTAAGAAGTGCCTGGCAACTTCCTACTCTCTCTGTTCCTCTGTTACCATGTGATCTCTGCACATAGCAGATCCCCTTTGCCTTCTGCCATGAATGGGAGCAGCCTGAGGCCCTTACTAAATGCTCAAACATTTCCAGACATCAGAATCCTGAGCCACATGAACCTTGTTTACATAAATTAGTCAGTCTCAGACATTTATTTACAGCAACACAAAATGGAATAAGACAACCTTCTCATCACAGGCATGTGTCTCTGGCAGCCAGTCCCCATTCTCAAGATATCCAGGATCCGTTCAGTCAAGAGTCCTCTCATCAGTACTCTAAAGACACTCTTATCACTCAAGAGTCTAAGGTTTTTAGGAGAAACCAGGGACAAAGATTACATGTTTTTGTTATACCTCAGAATACGTGCTTTTCTTTGACCACATATCTTTGATAGGAAAGGGATTATAACAGTAAAGAGGTATTGGCATATTATCAGAGTCTCATTCAGTCATTCAGAATTAGGCCAGTTTATCATCCTCTTGTATGAATATGTCTCCCAGAATGAAGTCACTCAGCTTTGCACACAACAATCTTACCAGGTTCCAAAAACAAGAATGGTTTCAGGGACATATGGCTTCACCTTTTTAGGCATCCAGTATAATTGACCTAAGAGACAATGTCTTCTCTTGCTCACACCACTTTTGAGGAGTTAAGCTAATATTGAATTTTCCTCATTATATAACCCTTTGATTTATTTACTTACCCCCAGCCACTATCCCTCCTTCTGTCCCTTTATATCAGTCTCTTCCAGTTTTGGAAGTGATATTAGGTTTGGCTGCTGTGGTGGTCTAGACTGCAGACAGCGATAGTATTCTAGCATGTCTTCCCTCAGTCTACTCTTGATCATAGAGAGTAGGTTACATAGGTTAGGAACCAGTGCAGGCCATCTGACCACCAGGCTGCATAGCTCTACTTACAGTTAATCCTGACTTTGTCAGATGAAATGAAGGCACAGCACAATCCTTGAGTTGCTTGGGAATTCTTATATACAGGTATAAAAATAGTTATGGTTTTGCTTAGGGATAGTTCCTGTTTCTGGCACTTTTATTTCCATCCCTATTCCTGGTGCCACTGCATCACCTAAGAAAAAAGAAATTTGAAGTGAAGGGTAGTCATTATTCCAGCATCCTCTCTCCTTAGGAAGAATTGTATGTATAGTAATAACAGCATCGTCCTGATTCATGAGGACAAAGAGTGGAAGCTACCTAGAGGAGTCAGTCTTGCAGCCCCACCCATGTTGACAGTGAGCACATTCAAAAGATATAAAAGCCAGCCAGTCCTTCATGTTTATATTACCCAACAATTACATTGACAGGTTTTAGACAACCAATGTTTTAATTGACCATTTCAATATTCCATCAAAGTTTTCCCCTGAGGAGGACATCTCCCTGTGCATTGTTGGCCGTTTGAGGTTGTAAAGTGTGTTTTCTTGTAAAAAAAATGTTTCTCAGCAGTCCAAACTGGTGCAATCTCTTTTTTTCTGGTTCTTCTCTAGACCTTGAAGCATTGATATCTGCCCCTGGTTGAGCATAGCCCAACCCAGGGTCAGTGACTTTCCTGTTAAGATCCATTGGCAGCTCCTTTGGGATTGCTGGCATCAGTCTGGTTGCCAGCGATGAATGATCAAAGCCACTAGAGAATCTGTCACAGAGCCATCTGCTGCCTCTGTCTGTTTTCTTGACAAACAGTCAAAACAGAGATTATGAGAAATGAGATAAGTTACCAAAATTGTGAACAAAAGAGATTATCACTAATGACCCTTAGAATTTAAGAAGCATTATAAGTGAATACTTTGAAAAATCTGGAGCCAATAAGTTAGACCACTTAGATAGAATCAATACATTAATACAAAGACAGAAATTGCCAAAACTGGCCGGGCATGGTGGTTCACGCCTAATCCCAGCACTTTGGGAGGCCGAGGCGGGTGGATCATGAAGTCAGGAGATCGAGACCATCCTGGCTAACACGGTGAAACCCCATCTCTACTAAAAATATAAAAAAAATTAGTCGGGCCTGGTGGCGGATGCCTGTAGTCCCAGCTACTGGGGAGGCTGAGGCAGGAGAATGACTGAGCCCAGGATGCGGAGCTTGCAGTGAGCCAAGATTGCGCCACTGCACTCCAGCCTGGGCTACAGAGTGAGACTCTGTCAAAACACACACACACACACACACACACACACACACACAGAAAAAGAAAGAAATTGCCAAAACTGACTCAAAAATAAATAGAAAATCTGATTAAAACTCTACACTAAGGAATTTTAAAACCTTCTCACAAGGAAATGCCAAAGCCCAGATATCGCTACTGGTGAATTCTATCAAATATTTCAAAAGCTCTTTCAGACAAGAAGAGTGGAGGGAAGACTTTCCAGCTCATTTACAGAACTGGCATTACCCTCATATCAAAGTCACAGCAAGACTCACAGGAAAAGAATACCAGAGACTAGTATCAGCAATAAACACAAATGAAAACATCCTCAACAAACATTGGCAGACAATAAAATGCCACATAAAAAAGGATTACCCTCCATAACCAGTGAAATTCATCCCAGGAACATAAGGTTGGATTAACAGTTGAAATCGATTAATAGAATGCACCATATTAATGAAATAAAAGACATAATTATCTCAAACGATGCAGAAAAAACAGTTGACAGGTATGTTAATATCACTCATGTTCATAAGTTTCAACAAAATAGGAATGGAGGGTACCTTCCTCACTCCAATAAAGGACATCTATAAAAAACCCACAGCTGGCTGGGCGTGGTGGCTCACGCCTGTAAACCCAGCATTTTGGGAGGCTGAGGCAGGCGGATCACGAGGTCAGGAGATCAAGACCATCCTGGCTAACATGCTGAAACCCCGTCTCTACTAAAAATACAAAAAATTAGCCTGGCGTGGTGGCGGACGCCTGTAGTCCCAGCTACTTGGGAGGCTGAAGCAGGAGAATGGCGTAAGCCCAGGAGGCGGAGCTTGCAGAGCGGAGATGGCGCCACTGCACTCCAGCCTGGGCGACAGAGCGAGACTCCGTCTCAAAGAAAAACACACACACACACACACACACACACACACACACACACACACAGCTAAAATCACGCTTAATGAAGAAAGACTGAATGCTTTTCTCCTAAGATGGGGATCAATGCAAGGATGTCCAATTCCACCACTTCCACTTAACATTGTACTGGAGATTGTAGCCAGTGCACTAAAGCAGAAAACTAAAAAGTAAAGGCATCCAGATAAAAAGGAAAACATAAAATTCTATTCACAGATGACATGACCTTGTCTGTAGAATTCACAAGCAGATAAACGCCTGCTAGCACTTAGAAATGAATACAGAAGGGCCCATAGGATATCAAATCAAAACAAAAATTATTAACATATTCCTCTATACAAGCAATGAAAATCTCAACTTTTCTATTATAGTAGTTTAAAAAGGGCAAAATAGGAATAAATTTAGGAAGAGAGCAGTGTTTGTTCACTGAAAATAAAAAACATTACTGAGAGAAATTAAAGGTCTAAATAAATGGAGAGATGCGGTTGGAAAGCTCAATAATATTGTTAAGATGGTAATTCTCCCCTAATAGATCTATAGGTTCAACACAATCTCTATCAAAATCCCAGCAGAAATTTTATAGAAAATTGACAAAATAAGTCTAAAATTGTATATGAAAATGCAGAGGATGCAGAAGAGCCAACACAAATTTGAAAAAAAAAATGGAATGTCATAAAACTACAAAATCCAGACAGTGTGAAACTGAGAGACATAGAGATCAATGAGCAGAAGTGAAAATCTAGAAAGACATTCTTATATTTCTTTGTCAATTGATTTTCAGCGAAGTTGCATAGGTAATACAATGTGATACTTAACACCATATAAAATATCAGCTCAAACAAAGTAGAGACCCAAACAGATTAAATTTATGAGTTAAAACTATAAAATGTCTAAAAGAAAACATAGGAGAAAATTTTTGTGACTTTGGGTAGTTGGGAAAAGATTCTTAGATAAAATATCGAAAGCATGATCTACAAGTGAAAAAAAGAGAGAAAGAGACAGAGAGAAATTTGGCTTAGTTAAAATTTAAAACTTGAGTGCTCCAAAAGACATTATTGAGAAAATGAAAAGACAAGTCATAGACTCAGAGAAAATATATCAAAATTTACCACAAATTACATTTGTGATGAAGAACATGTATCCAGAATATGTGGTAAGTTCTTAAACTCAATGTAGGAAGACAAGCAACTCAACTGAAAATGAGCAAAACACTCAAATATGCTCAACTGACTTTTACAAAAGCACAATAGCAATTCAATGAAGGAAGGAGCGCTTTCCCAACAAACGGTGCTGGAGCAACTGGACAACCACAGTGGAAAAAAAATAACCTCAGCCCAAACCTCACACTTTATACAAAAAATAACTCAAAATGAATCACAAGCTTTAATGCAAAACACAGAGTTAAAATTACAAACATTGAGCCAGGTGTCGTATCACAAGCCTGTGGTCTCAACTACTGGGGAGGCTGAGGTGGAAGGATCCCTTGAGCCCAGGAGTTCAAGGCCAGCCTAGGCAATAATTTTTTTTTCTAAAATAAATCATAAATAAATTAAAAAATTTTAATTACAAAACTTTTAAGAAAAAGTCATCAGAACTAAGACTGGACAAAGAGTTCTTAGACATAGCACCAAAGGTATGATCCATAAAAGAAAAAGTTAATAAATTGGATCTTATCAAAACTAAAAACTGTTGCTCTGTGAGAGACCTGTGACAAGCATAAAAACACAGGCTACAGCACAAGAGAGGATATCTGCAGACAACATGTTCTGTAAAGACTTGTACTCAGAATATACAAAGAAATGTAAAAACTCAACAGTAAAAATGAAATCCAAATACACAATAGGCAATGAGCAAGACATGAACAGACATTTCACTGAAGAGGATAAACACTGGGCTAACACTAAAATGAAAAGACGTTCAACGTCATTATCCAATGGGAAAATACAAATTAAAACCGCAAGCATGAGAATGGCTGAAATGCAAAAAAGAAGGTAACAACAGATGCTGGCAAGGATGCAGAGAAACTGGGTCACTCTTATATTGCTGGTAGGAAGCATTTTAAAATGGTACAGCCACTCTGGAAATGGGTATTGCAGTTTTCTTCAAATTGAACATGCAATTTATCATATGACTAGCAATTGACCTCCTAGGCACTTACTTCAAACATGGGAAATCTTTATGTTTATGAAAAACCTATACACAAATACTCTTGCAGCTTTATCCATAACACCTTCAAACTGGAGTTAATGCAACTGCCTTTGAGTGGGTGAATGAGATCTGCTGGTTGAATTCATAGCGAAGTCACACAAGTGCCCTTTCTCAAGGCTACCATCCTGCTTCTCTGTGTAGTAAGTGTTTCATGCATATTTCCCACTTTCTCACAAATAATATTAAAGACATGTACTCAGGGATCAAAATTTAATAAACATAAATTTTTACTATTCCATCAAAGATAATATGAAGTGGTACTGCAGTTTGGTGACACTGCCTTGGTTCTGCTAAGGTGCTGGGTGTGTTACCTACCATGGCATTTGCAGCATTAATGGAAAAGTCAACATAATGAAACAGGCAGATGGCATCTTGGTATTTCTGTGAAAACAGGTTTCCCTCCTGGACTCTCTGAAGGCAGCTCAGGGGACACACCTTCAAAATGGCAAAGATCAATTATGGTTCCTAGTGGGACACAACCCTTGGTCTATTTCGATTCAGCTCTCTCTCTCTCTCTCTCTCTCTCTCTCTCTCTCTCTTTCTCTCTCTCTCTCTCTGTTTTCCCTCATTCTTCCAACTTATAATTGTATAAATTTTCAAATGTGCAAAGAATCTGAAAGAACAGTTCAGTAAAATTCAAGTTACCACCCTTCCATATTTGCTTAATATCTCTTTATATACATGAAAGCAGCATGTGGAATGATGGACAATAGTGACCCGGAAGGGTAAGGGTGGTTGGCAGCAGGTGGATGATGAGAGGGGTTTCTTGGTGGGTACAATGTGCCTGGCTCCAGTGATGGGTGCACTGAAGGCCCTGACTTTACCACAACTCAATATAGCAATGTAGCAAAATTGTACTGGTGCCCCATGAGTGTATATTAATTAAAAAAATAAAATAACATATCTCTTTATAGATACAGGTAAATATGTTTGTATAGCATGTGTGTGAATATGTGTGTGCGTGTGTGTATGTATGTGTGTGTATAGAAAAAGGCAGCAAGAATGAAGAGATTAAGATTTTGTGACTGAGCCATTCTAAAGTAACTTAAACATAAAACATGCATGAATAAATGTGTCTGCAGCAACAAACCTGAATACAAACATGAAAGAATATGTCTATAAACACATCTCTGGATAGATAGCTTATGAACCAATTCCCTACTCCAGCTCCCTTACTGGTTACCCTGTGAACACAGGCAGGCAGGGAAGAGGACCCAGCTAGGGTCCCTCATCCTTCTCTTGCATCCAGGAAGGCCCTGCATCCTCTCCTGCTGCACAGAGGGCTCCCACCCTGCCTTGGTGTGTTTCACAGGTGCTCCCCTAACTCTCTCTGCCACCACTGCTTTACCTTGGTGGAGCTGAGGCTGCCCTGACCAAGAACAGCACTACCCACCTGTGCCCCCAAAACCAGGAAGTTAGGAGGAACCACGCAACAGGGTCAGGAACTCTCCCACCTCCCCAGTTAGTCTGAACCGATGGCAGGAGATAATGATGCTTGCTTTACTTATCCTCATTCCCTGTTCATTTATTCTTCATTAATTCAGTCCACATGTCCCCAGCAGTCACTTCATCCCAGAAGCAGAGTGACCTCTACTCTTCAGAATCAGGAAACACCAAAGCACTCTCCTCTCCTCCCTGATATCACCCTTCAGTTCTACATCATCACATGTGGGTTTTAACTCTGCAGGGCTGGTGATCCCCACAGGGTCAGCCCCTGAACATTGGCCCCAGATGTCCCCGTCCATCCCTTCTCAGCCCTTTCGGTGTTGCTGTGAATCTGTCCCTCACTGAGAACTGGTGTGGAGATGTGGGGAAGGAGGGGAGATTTCTTTGTGCTGTGTCAAGGCATGAAGACAGACCTCTCCTTCTCTCCTGAACCTCACACTCTATCCTTTCCCAGTCACTTGAAATAAAATACAGACCAGACCAGAAATGTCCTTAATTAAGAGTTTTAAATAGGCCAGGCGCGGTGGCACAAGGCCTGTAACCATGCACTTTGGGAGGCCGAGATGGGCCCCGGAATCACGAGGTCAGGAGATCGAGGACCATCTGGCTAACACGTCTCGACAAAAAAAAGTACAAAAACACGAGGCCCAGGCGATCGTGGCGGGTGCCCCTGTTAGTCCCAGCTTACTCAGGAGGCGAAGGCAGGAAGAATGGCGGTGGAAACCCGGGAGGCGGAGCCTTGCAGTGAGCTGAGATCCAGCCACTGCAGCTCCCAGCCTGGGCAAACAGAGCCGAGACTCCTCAAAAAAAAAAAAAAAAAAAAAAAGAGTTAAATATCTATAGTATAAAATATGAAGACAGAGTAGAATGGGGTAATGCAGGAGAGTGGGACAGGGGTTAGGGGACCTCAAGGTACCAGGAAAGCTGGTCCTGGGCTCCCCAGAAGGAACTGTCACCAGGACACTCACTCATAAAGCTCACCTATAATACAATTACTGCATATGTAATATATCAAAATATAATAAAATAACAAAAATAATATGGCACAGCCGCAAACACCTCATATATACTAACCCTTTTCATTCATCCAACCACAAGAAATAAATGCTATTAATTTCCCCATTTCATAGATGAGGAAACTGAGGCACCAAAAGGGAAAGTGCTGGTGACACCCAGGCAGGGAGCTGAATCCAGGCTGCCTGGCTGCAGAGCGTAGAGCCAGTGGACCCAGGAGATGACACCAGAGACTGAAATCCCAGCTGTGCAGTGCCCTGGTGTTCTTCTGTCCCAACTGGGTGCTGATCCAGGCCTTGTAGTCTCACACACTCTGGAGAAAAGACAGAAACCAATAAATGCTCCCCTGGATGCAGAGTGCTGCTTTTTATTCCCTGAGGACTTCTCCTTCCTCAGTCACTCCAAAATCAAATTCACCCTTTCTCTGAGGGAAGATGACATTCCCATTTTTTTTCTCCCTCCCATGGCACTTTTCCCAGCCCCTGCCAGTCCCCCTCCCATGACTCCATCAACATAAGCACTTCCCCTGTACCCACCACCCATCGTGCAGTGAGTGAAAGGACCCCAGAACAAAAGAAAAGACCCAGGAGGAAACTCTTCCTCTCAAGCCTGACCAGCCCTGACACAGTGGGAGGCCTCTCCAAAGAGAGCCCCTGGCCCTATCTACATGTCCTTCCAGTCCTGGGCTCAGTCACACACACACAGGGTCCTTCTCCACCTCAGTCCCCAGGCCCTCCTCATCTGCAGAGGTAACTGCACACCAGGGCAGGCCCTGCACATTGTGGGTTCTTTCCTCCACTGGCAGCTCAGCGTTCCTCCCCTCCCGGCTCTGAGCGTGCAGCTTCTAACTGGAGATCCCATCAGGAAGCCCTGGGGCTCACAGGGCCAACATGGAAATACATGACTGGATGGAGTCGGCACCTGACCTGATGCTGGGGACCCCCTTGCTCAAGGGGCCCTCCCCTCCCCATAACCTACACTTGGGCTGTGATTGCCCCCGCCTGGAAATGCAGCTCCACCCCAGAACCGCTGCTTCATGAGGCTGCACAGCCTTCCTGCTGTGTTCCTAGCAGGGATTCCACCCAGGCCACTGCCATTGGAGCTCACAGGGGATCTTCTCCTTCTCCTTGTGGAGTAGGGGGTTTCTTGAGAACCCTCATCCTGAGGCTGCCTCCACCCACCCTCTGCACCTGGGGATTGCCACTGCCACAGCCACAATGTCCCTCAGAGAAAGGACCCTCAGAGAAAGGAAGCTCCAAATTTGAGTTCCTGTTCCATTCAACATGCCTTACAACATCAGTATTGGAGGACATCCTATTAAGATTATCCAGCTGAAATTATGTTGATGGGCATCAACATTTAAAGCAGGAATTTTGAGAAATTAACATGTGATTTTCATACCCTTTTTCTGGCCAATATCCCAGTGACCTATGAGGAAACCATTCCTGCCTACAGGGAAGCAGAATTGACAATCCCCCTACAGGTGAGAGCAGGAGCAACCACAGACCTGCACTGCCCCTGCTGTGGTGCCTCCTGGATGGGGCCCTCTTGCTGCTGGACAGGGGATAAACCTTCCCATCTACCAAGGCCTGAGGGGCCGACTAACAGTGCAATTCGGTTCAAGGATGAGTCACCACCACCTCACTGGCCAGACACACAGAAATGGGGAAATGGCAGAAAGATTCGGGGTTCCTGGACACCCCAGCCTCTCAATGTCCCCTGCACTGCCTCTGTCTTAGCAGAAACACAAAACTTTCTGCTTTCTCTTTTCCTCTCCTTTCAAACAACCTGATTGTGGGGGAAACAATTCTGACTGTCTCTTATTTTAAACTTACCAGACAATGACTAAGTTAAGAAGAAAAAATTGGCTCAGGAAAGGCAAGGTGAGGCCACAGAGCATGGAACAAAGCCCCAAAAACACAGCTCCTGGGGACTATGACCCTTGGGGGCTAGCAAAAGTAATACCTGAACATAGGATGAAAACAGGGACCACAGCTGCCCTGGCAGGGTGCTGGTCCCCACTCCCCAAATAGCCCAGGGACATCTGCTTATCTACTCATCCACATCATCTGCACGGAAACACAGGGAGATAGGAGCCACATGGTGGGAACCTGGCAAAAGCACGGCCTCGAGTGACCCAGAGGACATGACACCCCCAAGAAAGCTCCTGGATAAGGCGAATGGGGAGCTACAAAGTGGACAGAGGATGGTCATGTGCACTCAGGACCCTCCCTGTTACAAGGGAGCCCACAAAGGGAACTACAAGCATGGGCCCTCAGTCTGGGCCTCACGGGTCTTTTTCTTGGTGTCCTCCTGATGACTGGAGAAACAGGGGAGAGGGATGCAGATAGGAAGGGATCAGAGGCTCTGCCTCTCCTCAGATTCCTTTCTAGTTTCTAACCACTCACCAGATCACAGCTGCCTTTACTATTGGCTCCCTCTGAGATCATGATCATTCAGGCTCTCAGCAATCAGCATGCAATTCCCAACATACCCACCTAGATGCACCCTGGTCAGCCTGAGAGACAGAGACTGGAATGGGGACAGAGCAGGTACCATGGCCCTTCCTGCTGCCCACTCCTCACCTGCAGCAGGAGGAGACCACAGCTGGATGTTCGAGGGCCTTGGCCCAGCCTTGGCTTGGGCAGAACTTAAGGGTGTCAAAAATAAGCTACATATGATGGTTCATTTTCAATTCTATGTGCCTTAGTATGGGTTTAACATGGACATGAAGAGATACATGGACATAAAGAGATAAAAAAGCAAAATGTACTAAGCCATCCCCCAGCCCCTTCCTGCTTTCCTTTTCATGCACCAGCCAGGTGCTGATCGGTTGGGGCCCCCTCGACGACCCCCTCCCCACCTCACCAAAGAATTTAGTTTAGGCTAGCTTGCAACATAGATAATTGTACCCTTTCTTATCATCTAAGTGCAATCATTAGGGCCATAAGTCAAATGTTTCAGGAGTCCTGAGACAATTGCAATGCATTAATGGGCTGCAACAAAATGCAGCAAAAAGACTCTAAAGTGCATAATGGAAGCCTTAATCAAACTAAAATAGGCAACATCCAGAAAGACTGTAACCCCATAGTACTCAGCTAATGAGGAACTGGGGGAAGGACGTGGGCACTAGGGAATAAATTGTTTGTTGAAACCGTCCCTGGTGTGCCTGCATTCCAGACACCCAATATTGCAAAACTGTCACTAAAAGTCTCACTTTCACTGTTCTCTGTGTCTCTGAGTCCATTTTTGGGGGGTTTGGATGGGTGAGTTTGTTTCTTACAATCTAGTAGCCTGTACGGGGATCACTGTGCTTGCATGAAGTGAGATTTTGGCAGAAAGAGGAAAAGCGTACCACTGGATTCATGTGGCCCATTCTGTCCAGATGTCCCAGCTCCCCACAGAAGCCATAGACAAACTTGAAACTGTTATTTAGAAGACAACAAAAGTGACACAGGGAAAAACAGAAAAGTAGGCACCGCGGCAACCAGGCAAACTTGTGCATAAGCCCAGGTAGGAAGATTGGACTATGAGCACTGCCTTGGTGGTTGGGCATCATGGGAGGTCGAGTGTGTGTGACTGAGATGTATCCTAGATATGAAGCTAGTGTGGAGACCCAATCCATGGTTCTGTTCTCTCAGGAAGGAAAAGGCCGGAGATGGACAAAGCAGTTACAGAGCAGTTGACTTGCCGTTGCGAAGAGACCTCCAGTAAGGGGGGTTGAACATATAGGGAAACTCAGACTCAGGGAGCAACTGAAAATGGGAAGCAAGAATTCTAGGACTAGGGAACAAAGGGAGGAGGAAGCCGAGGAGGTCCCCTCCAGCATACCCCCAGATAGTCCACTGGGGAGGATGTTACAGGCTTGGGGGGAATAAACCCCGAACCAGGAATAAAGAAAAACAAAAAATAATAAAGTATTGCTGTTTTCTCCAGGCTAAAGAGCCCATTCATCAGCCTTTGGTCTTTTGGCCTAAGTTTAGCTCAAATAAGGACTGTGTATGCCAAGCTTTAATTCTTTATGTGAATGATAAAACCCCATCCTCACAAGAGGTGATGGTTTATGCTATTTGTTGGATTAGTGAATTAACCCCATGTTTCCCCTTAAAGAGAAATAAAAAGAGCATAGTAAAGAGCCCTCAACCAATGAAAAGCCCTGGGATCCCCTAACACGCTTGCCCTCTGCCCATACATCTCACAAAGTAGAGGACAAGGAGATCAGGGGGCAACAGGAAGGTTGGAGGAAAAGGAATCTGGGGGTCATGAAGGAGATAAACCCAGTGCTCCCTTAAATCCTTGTTCAAATTTAAGAAAAGAATTAGAACAATGTAAAAAGGACATTAAGAACTTACCCATTCCTTCTAAACAGCAGGTGTCTAACAGGTACCCTCTCAGAAAAGTCCCGGTAGGACAGGGAAAAATTGGATTTGTGAGTGCGCCTTTAACAAGTACTGAGGTTAGGAATTTTAAAATGGAAATGACGTCACTCTTAGAAACTAGCTCTCAATAAGGCTGCAGAGGGTCTGTGTGAGTCGCTCCCCAGGGTCTAGGCCTGGCTGCCCCTCCCCAACCAAACCTCCCAGGTCTTTTCTGCCCAAAGCCTTGCCCCTCTACCCAACCCCAGCCCCTTCTTCTCAGACCCATCAACTACGTTTGCTCCCTCAGCACTCGCCTTAGATCCCTGGACACAAGCGATTTTCCCCTCGCAGACTTTAGGCGCCACTGCTGGGTCCGGAAGAGAAAGAGAAACTGCCCAGCGCGGTCGCGGGTCGCTTGGGTGACTCACGACGGGGCTGCTCTGGGCGCCCGCGCGCGTTTTCAAGTCGGCCCGGAGTTCATCGCGAGGACTGGGATCACCCGTCACCCCGCACTGGTCTATGGAAAACGAGACGTGTTTACTGATATAGAAACGGAACGACGGCGCCTGCCTGCTGGGGGGGGGGAGCGCGGAGCTGCCTTCAAGCTTCTGGTCTCCAGCTGCGGGTCACTCATACCTGCCGCTGTGAAATGCAGACCCGCGGGGTAGGAATTCCGAGTCCAGGCTGCAGAGCGATCTGGAATTTGACTCACTTGAAACAGCACCGCGATAGATTCGGATCCGGGTGAGTAGGGAAATGCGCCTCAGCCGCTCCCACGGGCCGCCCACGGATTCCAGGATCAGAAAACGCTTCCTGCTGCTCCGCCACCCCTGGAAGGCAGCGTCCGCCTCTGGCCGGTTCTGATGGAAACGGGCTCCACCGCCCGCAGGAAAACTCACAACTAAGGGGCCAGGAAAAAACCTCTCAGGGTCCCGCCCCTTCAGTGAGGATCCAAATTTACACCCCGAGTGTGGCGCCGTCAAAGACTGGAGTGATCTTCACTGAAATGATGCAAGACCAGCGGCGCCCAGAGCGCTGCCGCTCACAGAATGCGGTGACGGCGCCACCTCGCGTCCCTTCCCTGACCTGCCCCCAGGCGGACGCAGTGACGCGTGTTGGCCTGGAGGCTGGAATACACCGGGGATCAAATGCAGAGAATGGAGAAAGGAGGGAGGATGGGGGGACGTGTTGAAGAAAGGAAGGGAAAAAAGGGGAGAGAAAAGGTGCCGGCGAGAATAATATTTAAAATATATGGTTTTATTATTTCTAACTTTTAATTTTGCCCTGTAACTAGTTTTGTTATTTATGAGCATTTTTGCCATAGTTTTTTTTTTCTCTCTCTGTGAATCTGTAAGTATACAGCTTATTATGCTAATTTCAGAGCCTGTGAGATCAAGTTACAGACAACATGAGCTTCTACCTCCAGATGTGCCAGGGTGCATCTCTTGGGTACAAGAACAAGGGTTTGGTTTTGTTTCACAAAATCAAAGTACAAATCTCAAATAGGATAATATTTTTAAACCGTCATTGGGGCACACTTTGCATGCAATAAATGTATCTATTTGAAATGTACAGCTCATTGAGTTGTACTCTTAGGCTGTTTTACACACCCACGTATCTGCTACTACAATGAAGATAAATAACATTTCCATAGTGTCCTAAAGAACAGCCATGTAATAAAATTCCATGCAGTTGTTAAAAAGAGGAGGATGAATTTTTAAGTATTGCTATGAGAAGATCTGTGCCCAGCCTACTTTTACCCATTTTTAAAAGGACAAGGATATATATATAATGCCAGTAATACCACTTAGATAATATTTCAAGTAGGAGAAAACCTTAAATTTACTCACCAAAATTTTGACAGGGACTGGGATAACTTTGTGACTTTCACTTTCTCTGAAATGTTGGAATTTTTTATTACAGTATAAACTTGGATTTTAGCCAGCCATGATGGCTCAGGCCTGTAATCTCAGCTCTGGAAACTGAAGGATAGCCTGAGCCCAGGAGTTCGAGGCTGCAGTGAGCTATGATCTCACCACTACACTCCAGCCTGGATGACAGAAAGAGACCTTGTCTCAAAATAAATAAATAACACTTAAAATAAAATAACAAACTTGGATTTGTATGGTGGTTAAGAAAGAATATTTGTTTGAAAATGTTATGAAGGTAACCAAATACTTACAGGATTTTAAAACCAAAGTGTTAATTAAAACCCAACTCCAGAAACTCTCTTTTAATAGGACTTCATATTTTCATGGCATTGATTCCTTCTCAAAGTGCCTTTGATAGAGCTGTTCTTAGTGCAGTAGGGAGATGTGTAACAATTTTACAAAAGGGGCGGGCTGTAATAAAAAGGAAAACGCAAAATCCAGTGGGGACACACTGTCCTATTTATTTTCAAAGCACGTTTGAAAACTGCGCTGCTATAGTGTCTTTGGGTTGAGACAAAGTCGAGGAAAATCTTATTCCTGGAGTATTGATTTCCGTTTTCCAAGGGCCAAAGTCTTTCGAAGCAAGTCTAAAAACTCAGGCTGACTTCCGGATCTAGAGAAGTCTCTAGAAAGTTTGTGCAGGCCTCCAAGCTGTAAGAATCCAGCCCATCTTGGTGATGCCTTCTCGGGCTCCACCCAGTGGCAATAGCCGGAAGGACAGGACGCGGTGAAATGGCATCAGTGAGTCAGAGGCCAAAGGAAGATTCCCGGCGCCACCGCGCAGGATGTGCTTTGTCATAGTGGGGTTGGGGTAGCGAAGCGGAGGCAAGGACACTCAGGGAATAAATGGCAGAGGAAGCGGGCGCGCTAGTGAGGATCCAAAGCCTTCAGACTTCTCCTTTCTTTTCTTCCTGTTGGGTTGGAGGGGACCAACGTGATCCCAGGAGGGGAGGTCCGTGGGATGTAGAGAATGGAGTGGCTGCAAAGTGGCGTTGCACGCCCCACCCAAGGGTCCCGGCTGTCTTCTCCCAGCTACTGTTGATGAGTTCAAACTAAGGAGGAGACCAAGATTTTTCCTTTGCAAAGTAGACTCCTTATCTCACACTCCGGCTGATTTACTAAATCCATCCTAGTAAAACACAAAAACCAAGAACCGAATTCTGCGTGTGACATTTCTGACCGCTAGAAGATCCTCCCCCTCCCCATTCCTCGCGTGCTCCCTCCCTGCCTCGACCCCTCCGCTTTGTCTCCACTTTCCCATCCTTGTCCATTCTGTGGACCCGGCTCTTGAGTATCTCCTGCTTCTTCAGAGGACGTCCCCTCATGGAGTACAGACTCCTCTACCTCCAGGAAAAAGAGACAAAGGCCACTGAGAGGGACCTGAGAGACTCCTGTTACTCCGCCCCTGAGGTCAGCCTGTCCCAGGGTTCACTCAGGCTGTGTGTATGTGAATGTGTGTGTGCCTATGTGTGTGCCTGCGTGTGTGTGCGTGTGTGTGTGTGAATCTATGTGTGAGAGTGTGTCTAAATATGTGTGTGTGCAAGTGTGTGTTCCTGTGTGTATGAGTTAGTGTGTGTGTGAGTCTGTGTTTATGTGACATACAGAGAGAGAGAGAATGTGTGTGTGTGTGTGTGTGTGTGTGTGTGTGTGTGTGTGTGAATGAGAGTCAAAGTGCTAAACCTGGCATCCAGGACACCTCCCCACCTTGGCATTGCATGCAGGAGTCAGTGTTATGTGCACCTGTGCTTTTATTTCAGGAGCTGGGACAATTGTATTAACCAGATGTGCAGAGAGCCAAGGTCCCCACCCCAAAAAGCATTAGAGAGGAGGGTGAGATTGGAGGGGCCCCTGACTCCAAGTCTCCTGATTCCTTCTACACATGAAGTGCAGGACACTCCATTCCCTCCTGGGACCAACAGGGAAGCCAGAGCCACCATGCATGTCAAATTCCATCACAGAAAAACTACTGTAGCAAAATTTCCATGTCACATTTTTAAATCTACACAATGGCTCAAATAGAACCACCATCAAGAAAAGGAATTTCTAGCTCAGGTGAGATCACTGAAGTTGGCTGCCAGGCGTAAGGAAAGTGCAGATATAAAGAAGGACATCTCTAGCTAGGGCTGCAGCCCAATCACCCCTGCATCTTAGGGCCCCTGGAAAGGACCCTCTCCATTCGATAGTGCAGGGTGAGGCAATTTTCGGTGAAAAATGTAGACTCTCCTTAGATCACTGGGGTTTGTACATTTACTTTCTGACTTTTTAGATGTTGACTTCATTTTTGAACAAATTACAGTTACATAATTTGCTTTGACTTTAAGTGTAAAACAGGAAATATTCCTGAAACAGGAAACAAGGACCAGGTGACCTGCACTGTCACCTCCCTCTGTGGCTCCCTGATGCAATAAAATTGTGAGCCAACAAATCCATGGCTAGGTAAACAGCAAACTCCATTTCAGCAAATGTTTCGGATGTTCCTTCTTGCCTAGTAATGTTCTAGCTTTACTCCAGTCTTAATATTTTAAGTCTATATTTTCCTAGCTGTTGGTTTTTAAATAATTCATGTACATTTATTATTTAGAGTTGTTGCAGTAAGCCATATGGAATCAACTGTGGAATGAAGTTCAGTAAATAAATGTGTGGTTCTCTATTAAACAACTGCTAAGACCATCTGAAAAATGTATTAACCCCAAATCCAATCACTTCTCACTCCTCTACTGTCTCCCCTCCAGAGCCACCCTCTCTAGGATAGTAAATCAGAAGGGCCTTCCAGCTGGGCTGCCTGCTGCCTCTCACGCCACTGCTCATCACCCACACAACAGGCAGAGTGAACCTTTCAAATGGGAATTAGAGCACATCCTCAACACCACGTCCCAGAGACACTCCAGCCTCTTCCCTTCCTCTCATCATTTCCTAACAGCCCCTCATCACAGGGCTCCTCTGGCCATTCTGGCCTCATCTCACAACTGTCAGCCCAGCTCACTTGTTTCCATTCACACAAACCTCTTGTCACTGTTCCATCCTGTCTCTGCCACGGGCCCCTGCTGTGACTCCCACATGCACCTGCTCCCCGGTGATGTACATAGCTAACTCCTCACACCATTCAGGTCTCTGCTCAAATGTCCCCTGGTCAAGTTCTCAGGAAACTCTTACCCAACAAAATATATCTCCTGCCATCCTCACCTCAATGCCAGTCTTCTAACCCAGGTATATTTTCTCCATAACAATTGCCACTGATATTAGAATAATTTTTAAAGTTGTTGTCTGTATCACTGAGACATATTCTTTGAGGCCAGCATTTTGTGCAGTCACCACTTGCACAAAACCCCAGCATCTAGAACATCCCAGTACAGAGGAGGGGCTTGACAAATGAGGAGTGAATGATAGGTGAATTCAATTGGGATGCTGCTTTTGAGAAGCAATTTCATAACATGTATAACGAGCATTAAAATATTCATGCCCTTTGACCATATAATTTATATTTGAGAAATCTATGATTCCAAAACAAAATCCAAAATATAGAAGAATCTTTAGGTATAAGGATATTAATCAGATATTATTTACAATAAGGAAGAAAAACATGCGAAAGAAGAGTAACTAGGCTTTTTTTGTAAATAGTATACAGCTGGCCAAAGCAGTGTTTAAGAAGAGTTTGTGATAACATATAAAGTTGCTTATTGATAATAATAAAGTTTGAAAATCCAGATTCAAAATAACTCATACAGTGTGACTACACTAAGTCATCCTGCACAGACACCACATGCACAGAAACCAGGGATGGAAACTCAGGAGAAGGATGCAAAGCACAGCTCCAGGGCCCCTGACCACTGACGTCTCTGAGGCTCTGCCAGGCAAAGATTCATCCTGGTCCTCCCAGTGGGGACACAGGTAGTTTCCATCTTTCTGCTTCTCTACATTTTTTACATTTTCTGTAATTGAGCAGATTCTACTTTCTAAAAGGATAAAATACTGATTATGAAGTTTTACAACATTTGAAATACAATTTTAATGAAAAAGTCCAAATGTACTGTCCCAACTCAGGTCACTTTCTTTTCTTTTTAAAGATGAAGACTTGCTCTGTCACCCAGGTTGGAGTGCAGTGAGTCGATCATAGTTCACTGCCACCTCAAACTCCTGGGCTCAAGTGGTTCTGCTGCCTCAGCTTCCTGAGTAGTAAGGACTACTGGAAAGCACCACTACGCTCATCTATTTTGAAAACTTACTTTGTATAGAAGACGTCTCACTATGTTTCCCAGGCTGATCTTGAACTCCTGGGCTCAAGTGATCCTCCTGCCTTGGCCTCTCCAGTGTTCTAGGATGACATGCATGAGCCACTGTGCCCAGTCCTAACTTAGTTTCAAGCAACTTCTCCTGTCAACTTCACAGGGCAAAATCTCCAGCTGATGGAGACTTCAGAAAGAAGAAATAAACTCTTCCTTCCCGTACATCCTTGAACTCCCTGGCTGCAGCGATCCTCCCACCTCAGACCCCTGAATAGCTGGCACTACAGGCACATGCCACAAGACCCAGCTAATGTTTTGTGTTTTTTGTAGAGATGGGGTTGTGCCATGTTGCCCACATGGGTCTCTAACGCATGGCCTCAAGCGATCTGATACCCCAGCCTCCCAAAGTGTTAGGATTAGCATGAAGCCCCACACCAGGCCTGCTGCTGAGTATTTGGAACCTAGGCAGGAAGTTGGTGTGGGGTTTGCACCTGGCTAATCTGAAAGTTGTTCCTGAAAGGTAATGTGTTATTAAGTGGGCCTTGGTGAGGGAGCAGAGATGTCTATGATGAGAAGAGAACAAGACAGCTGGGAAGCTTCTAAAAGTGAATTTCAGTAGGCCCTGTGCTCACACAGCACTGGGATTTGGAAAATCTTCTCCCAGCCACTTTTGGCTTGTGGGATTTTTTTATTTTTTATTTTTTGGACACGGAGTCTCGCTCTGTCACCAGGCTAAAGTGCAGTGGCATGATCTCGGTTCACTGTAACCTCCGCCTCCCGGGTTCAAGCGATTCCCCTGCTCCAGCCTCCCAAGTAGCTGGGACTACAGGTGCATGACACCGTGCCCGGCTAATTTTTTTGTATTTTTAGTAGAGACAGGGTTTCACCATGTTGGCCAGGGTAGTCCCAAACTCCTGATCTCATGATCTGCCCGCCTCAGTCTCCCAAAGTGCTGGGATTACAGTGGCCTGCCTGGCCCAGCTTGTGGGTTTTTATTCCTCCTTCTTGTCTGCCAGGTCATTGCAGGCAATCCCTTCATTTGGCAAACATTTATCAGACACCTACTGTGTGCCAGGCAGTTTGTTAAAGGAGCTGGGGCTGAGGTAAGACAAACCAAACTCCCCTTGCCTTCGAGGTTGAGCCAGTCTTGCACAGGCAGAGATCAGTAAGGAAATTCTTACACAAATGGTTGGCAGAACATGCAACTTGTTTTGTGGGTGCACATGTAGACCATCTGCTCTGACCAAGGCATCACAGAAGCTTCATAAGAGACAACATTTGAGCTGTATTTTGAGGTATAAATAGGAGCCTGACAGGCATCCAGGACAGGAGAGCATTGCTCAGAACCCAGGACATGAATTTTTCTCCCTTAGGCCAGGCCAGGACTCAGATTAAGCTGACTGAGGAACCAGGTGCTTCCTGGCAAGGAAGTGTGTCCCATATATGACTATCCAGAAGTCACAGCTGCTCAATACTGAGTCATGAGACAGTAAGAGAGAGCCCTGATTTGAAAAAGCAAAATTCTGCTGGGGGCCTGTTAAAATGCAGTTTCTGATTCACTGGATCCAAGGCAGGGACTGAAAATTGCATTTCTAACAAGTTCTCAGGTGATGCCAGTGCTACTTGTCCCAGGACCACACTTTGAGAATCACCACCCCAAGGCCATCCACACTGATTTCTAACATCAGAAGAGGGCTGAGAGGTGGAGATATAGGATACACTAGACCGTGCCTGGCTCATCCTGGAGAGCACCCCAGCCAAGGCTGCAGCGTTTGATTTCCTTGGGATCCTGGGATTGGCAGACACCCAGGAATGAACCAAATGTGGGGTTACAGAGCAATCCAGAGACTCAGCTTCACATAGCATCTGGGGCTCCCACTACTTCACAACTGGCCCCCACACCCTCAATCCTTCCCACCCCTTATGAAACTGACCTACAGGCCTTTGACTGCTGTCCTGGGCTGTTTAGACCTGGGATGTGACCCTAGGAGCTCTGAGTCTACCTTCTGATCCAAATACAGGGTGACTTCATATGACAAATACCTAGAATGGGTTCATAATGAGGACCTTCCAAATTCGGCAAATGGATTCAATCACGTGTTTTCCAGGAGAATTACCCAAGTGTTCTCTCTTCTGAATATCACATCCTTGAGCCCATGTGGACAGTAGAGGGAGTTCTGAGCCCGCTGAAGCCACAATTGGCGCATCGGACCCCGTAGAATTCCTTGTAGATTGGTCTTCACCATTTACATCAGGATTTGGTCTAAATTTCCTTCACCAAGCCAATTGCATTTGTTAATTAATCATGCCCTCATTTTGCCTTTTAATGAATGAAAGACAGACACACATAAAGATAGTGCAATAAAAAAGAAAACAACATACTGAATTATACTGGTAATAAACATCCTTGTTTAAGGAGTGATATAACTTTGAAACAGTATTTTTTTTCTATTAAGGAAGGTAAAAGAATTAATTCTGTCAGGCTTTGGTGTTTTTAAGGTTTTTTATTTTGAAGTATTTGGTTTTGTTTGTTTTCTCTCCTTTGGAATTACATTTCACGTTTTGACTTGGCTCAAAATTCAAAATTTAAAAGACTCTCTCTTATTCTACAGCATCTTGACAGGTAGCCATTTATATCAGTTTCTTGCTTATTCTTTCAAAGACATTTTGTGCATATGCAAGCAAATATAAATGTATATGTATATAATCTTTCTCCCATTTCACTGAAATTTTAGCAAACTACATCTGCTTTCCTGCAACTTGCCTTTTCCCTTCACGTTGTTTCACAAAGATCATTCCATGAAGAAATACCAAAAGCTTTCCTACATCTTTGTGTCTTTGTTTGAAATTTTCATGATACTCCATTGTATAGATATGCAATATTAAAAAAAATAGAGATTGCTTCTTTTGAGTGCAGTGCTTTTAACCAGCCCCTCCTGACAGGCATTTGGATTATTTCTTTCACAGAACAATTCTACATCATATAGCATCATGTGAAAAACTGTAGTGACCCCACTCCTAGATGCATATCCTAGGGGAACTCACATATCCCTGAGAACTAGGATGTTCTTGGCAGTGAGGTCTACAATAGAGACAACCTAAAGGTCAATGAAGAGGGAAAGAGATAAATTGTAGCATATTATTTGCCTGGAATACTATCCAGCAATGAAAACAAATTAACTATTTGTATGAACACAGGTTCATCTCATAGACCACGTTAACTGGAAAAGCAAGCAAATGAATGATAAAATCAGAAAGAAACTATTTAAAAGAAGTCTAAAAGCAAAGCCAGGTAAGATGGCCTTCACTTGTAATCCTAGCACTTTGGGAGGCCATGGTGGGTGGATCACTTGAGTTCAGGAGTTTGAGACCAGCCTGAGAAACATGGCAAAAAACCCCTCTCTCCAAAAAATACAAAAATTGGCCCAGCGTGGTGGAGCACAGCAATACTCCCAGCTACTTGGGTGGCTGAGGTGGGTGGATCGCTTGAGCCTGGGAGGTTGAGGTACAGTGAGCTGTGTTTGTGCCACTGCACTCAAGCATGGGTGACAGAGTGAAACCCGGTCTAAAATAGCAAGTCTAAAAGACTTCAAGCAAAGAGACTTCCTAAGACTTAGTAAAAATATAACAGAATACACCAAATTCAAGACACACATCCACCTGCAATTCTTGATTTGCTCGGTACGGTATTCACTGAAGCACATGCATATCAGAACTGTGAAAAATCAAGGCTATCTACATACATTTCTATTATTTTTCTGTGTATACTACATACAGCCAATAATATTAAAATGTCACCAATTGACAAACCTGGGTGGTGCCTTCACAAAGATTTTTTATAATTTTCTATTCTTTCTTCCAGCTAGGACTACTTCGAATTAATATTTGTGAAGTGAATCCACAGGAACTGAGCAAAATAAGAAAAGAGTTATCGAGTGTGAGGAAAGCTGTGGAGAGGTACAGACAGATGGAGAGATGACAACACTGAGCATGTCAGTGACCTTCACAGTAACAGATTTCCTGGAGGAGTGTGAGCTGGAGCCGGAATGAAGAGGATAGAATATAAAAGAGGGATGAAGGAGTGGGGACTTTAGGGGGCAAATATGGGATTGGGTGGGCCAGACTGGGAAGTGTGGATGGATTCTAAACATTCCACTTTAGGTCTAGCACTTAGGGAAAGAGAAATCACATTTATTTAGCTCCTTCCACAATCTTTAGAGAAATCTTCTGAAACATTACAAAAAAGACACACGAATGTCCAATAGTCATCAGGGGAAAATGCCAGGTAAAACCACAGTGAGAAACCACTAAGCACTTATTAGAATGGTTAAAATTTAAATGATTAATGAATATAAATGTTGGCAAGGATGTGAAACAGTCTCATCCGTTGCCTATAAGAATATGAAACAGCCACTCTGAAAATCAGTTTTATATCATCTGATAAAGCTAAATGAGCTAATACTCTATGGCTAGCATTTCCACTCCTAGGTATTTACTCAAGCAAAATAAAGATTATGTCCAAGAATCCCTGTACAATAATGTCCACAGTTCCTTTATTGGTAACAATAAAAAACCAGGAATGCCCTCACAATGTACAAAAAAATTGTGACTCAGTGATACAGTGGAATACTACCAGTATTAAAAATGAATGAACTACTGATACGTGCAACAACCTTGGTAGACCACATAGATATTACACCAAGTGCAAAAAGCCAGACACGAGGGAGGCCACATGGGCTGAGTGGATATGTATAAAGTTTTGAAACAGGAAGAGTTAATCTATCATGATAGCCATCAGATTAATGGCTTCTGGGGAAAGGGGACTAAGTTGAATGCAGAAAAAAGAGAATTTTATGTATTTTGATAATGGCATGGGTGATATGACTGTTTTTGTCAAAATTCATTGGTGAATTGATACAGATCTGATCATTTCAGTATACGTAAACTTTACAAGTTTAAAATGCTTACAATAAAAATTTAAATGTTAGCAATAAAAAATAGCAATTGAAAATTTTAGCAACAAAATCCAACAACAGATCAAAACAATACACCATAATCATGTGAGTTTCATGCCAGGGATGCAAGGATTGTTTGACATATGTGAATCAAAATATGTGATATACCACATCAACAGAATGAAGGACATAAACCATATTATCATCTCAATAGATGCAGAAAAAGTATTTGGTGAAACTAAACATTGCTTCTTAATCAGAACTCTCAAAGGAGTTCCTTTGACAAAGGAACCAAGAATATACACTGGGGAAAGAACAGTATCTTAAATAAACGGTGCTGGGAAAATGCTACCAAATGCAGAAGAATGTCATTACACCCCTGTCTCTCACCATATACAAAAATCAACTCAAAAGGGATTGTAGACTTAAACGTAAGACCCAGAACTATAAAACTACTAGAAGAAAACATACTGGAAACACTACAGGACATGAGTCTCAGCAAAGATTTTATGGCTAAGACCTCAAGAGCACAGACAAAAAAAGTAAAAATAGACAAATGAGACTATATTAAGCTAAAAAGTTTCTGCACAGCAAAGGAAACATCCAACAGAATGAAGCAATAACCTGTTGGATAGCGAAAATATTCAGTAAGTATTCATCCAACTAGTATATCCATCCAATTAGTATATTCTAGACTAATATCTAGACTATACAAGGAACTCAAAACTTAGCAGTAAAAAATACAAATACTCCAATTAAAAAGTGGACAAAGGATCTGAATAGACATATCCCAAGAGGAGGCATGTAAGTGGACAACAGGTGTGTGAAAAACACCCAACATCACTAAATACCAGGAAAATGTAAATCGAACTACAATGAGATGTATCTTACCCTGTTAGAATGGCTATTGTTAAAAATTAAAAATAGATGCTGGTGAGCATGTGGAGAAAGGAGAACTGTTATACACCCTTGGTGGTAATGTAAATTAGTGCAGTCATTATGGGAAACAATAGAGTGATTTCTCAAAAAACTGAAACTATTAATAGAACTACTATCTGATGCAATAATTCTACTTCTGGGTATTTATCCAAAGGAAATGAAATCAACATATCAAAAGAGTACCTGCATGCCCATGTTTGTTGAAGTACTATTCACAATAGCAAAGATATGAAATTAATGGGTGAATTTATCAATGGATGAATGAGTAAAGTAACTGCAGTATATACACAATGGAATGCAATTCAGCCATTAAAAAAAAAAAAGAATGAAATCCTGTCAGTTGCAGCAACATGGATGGAACCAGAGGTCATGTTAGGTGAAATAAGCCAGGCAAGAAAAGAGAAATATCACATGTTGTCACTCATATGTGTGAGCTAAAAAAGTTAATCTCATGGAGGTAGAGAGTAGAATGACAGTTACCAGAGGTTGGGAAGAATGTAGAGGTGGGAATATGTAGAAAGGTAGATTAATGGGTACAAATGTACAGTTATATACAAAAAATAAGTTTTAATGTTCTAAAGCACAGCAGGCCAACTAAAGCTAAAAATTATGTGTATTTCAAATAGCTAGAAGAGTGGATTTTAAATGTTCCCGACACAAAGAAAAGATAAATGCTTTAGATGGATTCCCTAAACACCCTGACTTGATTACTCCACATTCTGTGCATGTGTCAAATGATCACATGTGCCCCATAAACATGTACAAATGTTATGTATTACTTTACAACAAACTCAACACAATATGGGACATTTTAAACAGTACAAAAATATGACCATGATAAAAAATTGCAAATATTTCCTTTTTGTTAAGATCAACTTCGTAAGTTCAAGCAGAATGAAGCCCATACAGCATCAGAAGAGGTGGTTCTCCTGAGAGAATCTTCTTCCCAGTTAAAAAGGACAAAAACAGATTCCTGGAGAAAGTAAGACTTTGGAGAACTGTACAGCACCACTTCTCGGTGTCTGGGATTATCCAGACGTAGGGAGAGTTCACCTACTGGGAAAAACTAAATGTTGGTTCCTGTTCTTTTTTGTAAGACCACAATTTCAGAAAACTAAGAGAAAGCATCAGGCCAAAGGGATATACTCTTTTTTATATTTTAGAATATCCACCACCAAATATGATCTACGCTATTATGAGATGAATTGTGTCCCTCCCCAGCCAAAATTCATATGTTGAAGTCCTATGTTGAGAAGAGAGAAGTGGCCATCTACAAGCCAAGGAGAGAGGCCTCAGAAGAAAGCAACCCTGCAGCACGTTGACCTTGCACCTGCAGGCTCCAGAACTGTGGGAAAATACATATTTATTATTTCACTCACCCGGCCTGTGGTACTTTGTTATGGCAGCCCTAGCAAATTAAAACAGAAATATTACCTTTTCTACCCTGTCCTATGTATGAACATGTGATTTTTTTTAAGAGTATGAATTACCTGGGACTCCAAAGCATAGAGTGAGACAATGAAAAATGGATGATATAGGGTCATTTCCAAGGCTTTGTGGCCACCACACAAACGTGATTGTGTCCCCATTTCTTTTCAGTTTCACACAGAGCAAAAGTTGTGGACATAGAATCACAAACTGTGTTTAATTTATTTGAGATATTGAGTGAGCTAGTTTTGCCCTAATTTTATAGAAAGATGAAGAACAATCATAATTGCTAAACCAAAGAGGCTTTTGGCAGGGGATGGCAGATAATATGTTTTCTCCTACTTTTAAAGTACATTTTCCTAAAGAGTCTTGTGTAGGAGTAAATGTCATCACTTTTTTCCTCCACATTGATCACTTGGTTCTCCCTGCATTTCAGTAAGGTTGCTAGAAGTGTTTGTCCATGATTCACAGATGAATCAAAGAGGCCCTAGGAGTAGAGAGCTTCTCCTGAGGTCACACAGCACGTGAGTCGTGGAGCAATGACAAGCACATGGCTCTCCAGGTCCCTAGTCCAGTTTTCTGGGTACCATGAGAATTACAGCCTTTGGTTTCTCTTACATGTGGTTCATTTCTGAACCTGAGAAGGAGAATGAACCTCAGGTGACTAACAGTTTTCACTGTTCTGCACTTGTCTGAGAATGACCACAAAAGATTTTTAAAGACTAATTCCTTGGCTACCAACCCCATTTTGCCCAGGCATCGACATGGAGCAGGTGAATACTGCCTTTACCTATGACATGCCTGAGGATTCTGAGACCTGTGTGAATCAGGTAAGCTCCACACACAGGGACATCCACTCTCCTACCTGCTTATTTTCTGTGTCTTTTCACACTTCTCATCATCATCCCTCCCTCTGGCTGTCTTCCTACTTTGAGGTCTTCTAGTTCTACCACCTGTCTCCTTCCAGGTGACTAGAGTAGGCTGGTTTAGAACAGGGGTTGGCCATCACGATTGTGTTAGATGAGAATGATGCCAGGATCCTCAGTGATGGGCCGCATCACTTTGAGGTCAGTGTTAGGAGCTGCCTGATGAGACAGATGTCTCCTCCACAGTGAGTGCTGATTGCATGAAACCCTTAGGTCCTCCCTATTCCTTCCTGTGTCTTCAATCCCATCACATAGGGCATGAGCACCTAATGCATCATGAACACTTGACTGGTTCATGCTCCCTGGCCTTTGATGCTGTGTTGGGATGTTTTCCTGGCCTCCATGTGGGGTTTCTCTCATCATATTACATCTCTCCCCGCATCTGCAAGTCCATCCTCTGAACCCAGGCAGTACACCAGCATCTGCATGTGTGCTGTGTGTTCCTGCCTTGCTTCGTCCTTTTCGTGTCTTATTCTGACTGTGCCATGTTTCCTCCTCAGTTGAACAGAAGTGGTAGGAGACTCGCTCATTCTGGAATGTGACCATCTGCCCTTCAGGAGAGGACAGCAGGGTCTCTGGCCTGGGATTCTGGAGTAAGATCATGTCATCCATGGCAGAGACATATGCCGCATGTTAGAAGCAACTTTTAGTGTTCCTTGTCCTGATTCCATAAATGTTTGACCATGGGACACCAAGCAACTGTGGGGTTCCAAGTGCCTGTGTGACCCACAAAGTCATAGATTGCACAGGCCCAACAGCATCCATCATGAGGTGAAAATGGTCCACCTGGGTTGTGCTTGAATCCCATGTTGACACCCCAGAAAACACCCAAGTCTGAAGTGGCACTGAACAAGCAAACAGACAATGGAAGTTAGCTGCCTTCACCATGGGTCAGTGCAGGCCTGGTAGGATGGGCGCATGAATGGAGCAACAACAGTGGCAGGCGTGAGGCTACGTATGGGGCCAGCAGCACTGACTCCCCACTACTGCAGATCCAGCTGCTGCCACCTCTGAATGTCCAACTCATCAGCATTTGAGTCCCATGATGTGCCCCAGTGGGGCACTATTTCTTTACGTGACTACCTACTAAGTGACAAGTTGACTACTTTTAACTACTTCCATCTTGGAAGGGCCAGAGGTTCATCTTCACAGGGTTAGGCACCTATTCTATGGGTGGGTTTTCCTGTCCTGCTCTCAGACACTCAGCCAGCACCACTCTCTGGGTGATGTTGACATTCCTGATCCGCAGGCTAGGCAGTGCTCCTAGCCCATTATCTGCCTGAAGGACCCACTTGGCAGGGAAAGTTTCAGTGTTTCCATGGCTATGGGTTCCACTAATCCTATCACCATCTGCACCACAAGGGCTGCCAGCCACAAGGAATACTGGACAGGTCTTCTACAGGCACAACTCAGTGCCAGCCTGAAGGAAGCACTCTGAGGGGTGGGTGCCATCTTTCAGGACACGGTGCATTGTTTGAATCAGAGACATCTCTACAGTGCTGTGTTCTCAATAGGAAGAACATGTGGGTCCAGACATCAAAAGGTGGAAGCAAGTTTGGCTCCATGTCCAATCTCTTAGATTCACTCAATGGGGTATTTTGCATATTTTATCTCCCAGCACTGGGCTGTGCAAGATACAAGGTTTTGGTTTCCAAAGGAGGGTACCCTTAAAAGGAGACAATAGCCCACTGAACTACGCATGACAGCTGTCACCAGAGAAGTTTGGACAGTGTGTGCCCAGAAACCACTTGGTGAGAAGAGGATTCTCCTCCTCTCCATATATCCTCATCCCCAGGAGGAGACATGGCTACTTTCACACAATGAGGGTAGAAGTGTGTGTGGAAACCAGAGATCCACCTGTGAGCCTTCTGGTTTCCCTTGCCCCATTGTAAGTGTGAGCAGAATCGTCCAGCAATTCAGCTTGAGAGGATTTGATTTCCAAGGCCCCAGACCCATCAGGGCAGAAAGTTTGAGTCACACTCTTGGGTAATCCTCCAAGGCCATGCTCCTGTGCTCTGACACCCTCAGTAGCATTGGTGCTGAGGCTCTGCTTTCCATGGGCTGTTCCCAAACAGTGATGCGTCATACCAGTGACACTAAGGCAGGACATTCTTGGGAGACACGGGACTCCTCTGATGGCCAGCTGTAGCTCCAGGACTCCTCCATGGCCTTGCTCAACTCTCCTTAGATTGCCTGTGGTCTAGGACACATCCATTAAATCTTCTCTCCTTCTATCCATCACTGGGGGTCACTGACACTTGGATATTGGTCTGTTGCCTTTCCCAGGGTAACCTACCTCCCTTGCCACATCATTTGTCAGGTGTGTCCCCTAATAAAATGCTGTAACTTTAATCTCATGATGGCACTTGCTTTTTGGAGTATTTGTACTACAAAATCGTTTTCATCTGCACACCAGTGACCTCTTATTTATTCCAATTTGTAAAATCCTTTTGTTTATTGAACTTCTTCTACCTGCATTGGCTCCATTTGGCTGGTATTTGTATTATGTTTTTGAGTTTGATGATATTTCTTGCTTTAAGACACTAAATTTGGGGGTAGTTTGTTATGTATGCAGCAATGGGTAACTAATGAAGTCCTCTTACATTTCCATTATTCTATAGAGGTTAACTACACCTGTTTTATTTTCTCCCACTTTGATAATATTAACCATACATAGGGTTTCTCATTTCTCAACACCTATTCTTTTCTTTATTTTAGTTTATTTTCTCCTTCGTTCCTTCCCTTTCTCCTTCCTTCTGCCTCTCCCTCCCTCTCTTTCTTCTCTATTTCCATTCAAGCTCTTACTCTCCCTCCTTCTTGTTCCTTTTTCTTTCCCTTTTCTTCCTCTTCCTTTTCCTTCTTTTCTTCTTTCACTCCTTCCTTTCTTCCTCCTTCTTTCACTCCCTTCCTCCATTTTTTCCTTTTTTATGAAAATTTCCCAGCATATAAAATAACCATATGTGATTGTGCTATCAGTAAGCATTTTCTGAATCTATATGTCAAAAGTACACTGCCACAGTATATGAGAAACAAGTAACCAACAGGAAGTCATTAACAGAATCTGAATAAAACTCCCTGCTATGATTCTGTAGCCAAGACAGTGGCTTTTAACTCAATTCCTTCAACTCTGTTTTCAGAACATGTCATCAATATCAAGTATTACACATTTATTTTAAAAGTTTAGGCCAGGCACAGTGGCTCATGCTTGTAATCCCAGAACTTTGGGAGGCCGAGGTGGGCAGGTCACCAGGTCAGGAGATCAAGACCATCCTAGCTAACACAGTGAAACCCCGTCTCTATGAAAAATACAAAGAAATTAGCCGGGCATGGCAGCAGGTGCCTGTAGTCCCAGCTACTCGGGAGGCTGAGGCAGGAGAAGGGCTTGAACCCAGGAAGCAGAGCTTGCAGCGAGCCGAGATCTCACCACTTCCCTCCAGCCTCGGCAACAGAGCTAGACTCCGTCAAAAAACAAAAACAAACAAACAATAAAAACCTATACTACAAGGCTACAGTAACCAAAACAGCATGGTACTGGTACAAAAACAGGCAAACAGACCAATGGAACAGAATAGAGAACTCAGAAATACGACTGCACATCTGCAAGCATTGATCTGCAACAAAATCTGACAAAAACAAGCAATGGGGAAAGGATTCCCTATTTAATAAATGGTGCTGGGAGAACAGGCTAGCCATATGCAGAAAATTTAAACTGGACCCCTTCTTTACACCTTACACAAAAATTAACTCAAGATGGATTAAAGATTTACATGTAAAACCCAAAACTAGAAAAACCCTGGAAGAAAATCTAGGCAATACCATTCAGCACATAGGCATCAGCAAAGATTTTTATGATGAAATCACCAAAGCGACTGCCACAAAAGCAAAAATTGACAAATGGGATCTAATTAAACAAAAGAGCTTGTGCACAGCAAAAGAAACCATCATCAGAGTGAACAGACATCCTACAGAATGGGAGAAAATTTTTGCAATCTATCCATTTGACAAAGGTCTAATACTCAGAATCTACAAAGAACTTAAACAAATTACATGAAAAAAAACTTCATTAAAAAGTAGACAAAGGACATGAACAGACACTTCTCTAAAGACATACATGTGGCCAAAAAACATATTTTAAAAAGCTCAACACAACTGATCATTAGAGAAATGCAAGTCAAAACCACAATGAGATACCATCTCATGCCAGTCAGAATGACAATTATTAAAAAGTCAAGAAAGAACAGAAGTGCTGAGCTTGTGGAGAAGTAGGAATGCTTTTACACTATTGATGGAAATGTAAATTCGTTCAACCATTGTGCAGTGGGGCACTATTTCTTTACGTGACTACCTACTAAGTGACAAGTTGACTACTTTTAACTACTTCCATCTTGGAAGGGCCAGAGGTTCATCTTCACAGGGTTAGGCACCTATTCTATGGGTGGGTTTTCCTGTCCTGCTCTCAGACACTCAGCCAGCACCACTCTCTGGGTGATGTTGACATTCCTGATCCGCAGGCTAGGCAGTGCTCCTAGCCCATTATCTGCCTGAAGGACCCACTTGGCAGGGAAAGTTTCAGTGTTTCCATGGCTATGGGTTCCACTAATCCTATCACCATCTGCACCACAAGGGCTGCCAGCCACAAGGAATACTGGACAGGTCTTCTACAGGCACAACTCAGTGCCAGCCTGAAGGAAGCACTCTGAGGGGTGGGTGCCATCTTTCAGGACACGGTGCATTGTTTGAATCAGAGACATCTCTACAGTGCTGTGTTCTCAATAGGAAGAACATGTGGGTCCAGACATCAAAAGGTGGAAGCAAGTTTGGCTCCATGTCCAATCTCTTAGATTCACTCAATGGGGTATTTTGCATATTTTATCTCCCAGCACTGGGCTGTGCAAGATACAAGGTTTTGGTTTCCAAAGGAGGGTACCCTTAAAAGGAGACAATAGCCCACTGAACTACGCATGACAGCTGTCACCAGAGAAGTTTGGACAGTGTGTGCCCAGAAACCACTTGGTGAGAAGAGGATTCTCCTCCTCTCCATATATCCTCATCCCCAGGAGGAGACATGGCTACTTTCACACAATGAGGGTAGAAGTGTGTGTGGAAACCAGAGATCCACCTGTGAGCCTTCTGGTTTCCCTTGCCCCATTGTAAGTGTGAGCAGAATCGTCCAGCAATTCAGCTTGAGAGGATTTGATTTCCAAGGCCCCAGACCCATCAGGGCAGAAAGTTTGAGTCACACTCTTGGGTAATCCTCCAAGGCCATGCTCCTGTGCTCTGACACCCTCAGTAGCATTGGTGCTGAGGCTCTGCTTTCCATGGGCTGTTCCCAAACAGTGATGCGTCATACCAGTGACACTAAGGCAGGACATTCTTGGGAGACACGGGACTCCTCTGATGGCCAGCTGTAGCTCCAGGACTCCTCCATGGCCTTGCTCAACTCTCCTTAGATTGCCTGTGGTCTAGGACACATCCATTAAATCTTCTCTCCTTCTATCCATCACTGGGGTCACTGACACTTGGATATTGGTCTGTTGCCTTTCCCAGGGTAACCTACCTCCCTTGCCACATCATTTGTCAGGTGTGTCCCCTAATAAAATGCTGTAACTTTAATCTCATGATGGCACTTGCTTTTGGAGTATTTGTACTACAAAATCGTTTTCATCTGCACACCAGTGACCTCTTATTTATTCCAATTTGTAAAATCCTTTTGTTTATTGAACTTCTTCTACCTGCATTGGCTCCATTTGGCTGGTATTTGTATTATGTTTTGAGTTTGATGATATTTCTTGCTTTAAGACACTAAATTTGGGGTAGTTTGTTATGTATGCAGCAATGGGTAACTAATGAAGTCCTCTTACATTTCCATTATTCTATAGAGGTTAACTACACCTGTTTTATTTTCTCCCACTTTGATAATATTAACCATACATAGGGTTTCTCATTTCTCAACACCTATTCTTTTCTTTATTTTAGTTTATTTTCTCCTTCGTTCCTTCCCTTTCTCCTTCCTTCTGCCTCTCCCTCCCTCTCTTTCTTCTCTATTTCCATTCAAGCTCTTACTCTCCCTCCTTCTTGTTCCTTTTCTTTCCCTTTTCTTCCTCTTCCTTTTCCTTCTTTTCTTCTTTCACTCCTTCCTTTCTTCCTCCTTCTTTCACTCCCTTCCTCCATTTTTTCCTTTTTTATGAAAATTTCCCAGCATATAAAATAACCATATGTGATTGTGCTATCAGTAAGCATTTTCTGAATCTATATGTCAAAAGTACACTGCCACAGTATATGAGAAACAAGTAACCAACAGGAAGTCATTAACAGAATCTGAATAAAACTCCCTGCTATGATTCTGTAGCCAAGACAGTGGCTTTTAACTCAATTCCTTCAACTCTGTTTTCAGAACATGTCATCAATATCAAGTATTACACATTTATTTTAAAAGTTTAGGCCAGGCACAGTGGCTCATGCTTGTAATCCCAGAACTTTGGGAGGCCGAGGTGGGCAGGTCACCAGGTCAGGAGATCAAGACCATCCTAGCTAACACAGTGAAACCCCGTCTCTATGAAAATACAAAGAAATTAGCCGGGCATGGCAGCAGGTGCCTGTAGTCCCAGCTACTCGGGAGGCTGAGGCAGGAGAAGGGCTTGAACCCAGGAAGCAGAGCTTGCAGCGAGCCGAGATCTCACCACTTCCCTCCAGCCTCGGCAACAGAGCTAGACTCCGTCAAAAAACAAAACAAACAAACAATAAAACCTATACTACAAGGCTACAGTAACCAAAACAGCATGGTACTGGTACAAAACAGGCAAACAGACCAATGGAACAGAATAGAGAACTCAGAAATACGACTGCACATCTGCAAGCATTGATCTGCAACAAAATCTGACAAAACAAGCAATGGGGAAAGGATTCCCTATTTAATAAATGGTGCTGGGAGAACAGGCTAGCCATATGCAGAAAATTTAAACTGGACCCCTTCTTTACACCTTACACAAAATTAACTCAAGATGGATTAAAGATTTACATGTAAAACCCAAAACTAGAAAACCCTGGAAGAAAATCTAGGCAATACCATTCAGCACATAGGCATCAGCAAAGATTTTATGATGAAATCACCAAAGCGACTGCCACAAAAGCAAAATTGACAAATGGGATCTAATTAAACAAAAGAGCTTGTGCACAGCAAAAGAAACCATCATCAGAGTGAACAGACATCCTACAGAATGGGAGAAAATTTTGCAATCTATCCATTTGACAAAGGTCTAATACTCAGAATCTACAAAGAACTTAAACAAATTACATGAAAAAAAACTTCATTAAAAGTAGACAAAGGACATGAACAGACACTTCTCTAAAGACATACATGTGGCCAAAAAACATATTTTAAAAGCTCAACACAACTGATCATTAGAGAAATGCAAGTCAAAACCACAATGAGATACCATCTCATGCCAGTCAGAATGACAATTATTAAAAGTCAAGAAAGAACAGAAGTGCTGAGCTTGTGGAGAAGTAGGAATGCTTTTACACTATTGATGGAAATGTAAATTCGTTCAACCATTGTGGAAGACAGTGTGGCAATTCCTCAAAGATTTAGAACCAGAAATACCATTTGACTCAACAATCCCATTAGAGGGTATATACCCAAAGGAATATAAATCATTCTGTTATAAAGATACATGCATGTGTATGTTCACTGCAGTACTATTCACAATAGCAAAGACATGGAATCAACCCAAAAGCCCATCAGTGATGGACTGGCTAAAGAAAATATGGTACATATACACCATGGAATATTATGCAGTTATAAAAAGGAATGACATCAAGTCCTTTGCAGGGATATGGATGAAGCTGGAAGCCATTATCCTCAGCAAACTAACACAGGAACAGAAAACCAAACACTGCATGTTCTCACTTATAATTAGGAGCTGAACAATGAGAACACGTGGACAAAGGGAGAGGAACAACACACAGTTGCTGGGGCCTGTTGGGAGATGGTGGTGGTTGGCAGAGCATTAGGAAAAATAGCTAATGCATACTGGGGTTAATACTTAGGTGATGGGTTGATAGGTGCAGAAAACCACCATGGCACACGTTTACCTATGTAACAAACCTGCACATCCTGCACAGGTACCCTGGAACTTAAAATACCATTAAATTAAATTTAAAAATAAGCTTAAAGCATTAAAGAAAAACAATTAGATAAAAAAAGACTTTGATTTACAAAATCCTGAAACAATAGTTTGAATTTTGCTTTCAACAAATATGCAAATCCTTTAATACTGCTCCCTTCCAGAGATGCAGCTTAATTCCCTCTCTTGAGTGTGGCTTGGACTTAATGACGCACTTCTGATATGGCCTGGCTCTGTGTTCCCACCTAAATCTCATCTTCAATTGTCATGCTAATTGTAATCCCTACATACTGGGGGAGGGAACTCATGGGAGGTAACTGAATCATGGGGACAGTTCCCCCAAGCTGTTCTAATGATAGTAAGTGAATTCTCATGAGATCTGTTGGTGGAAACGTAAATTGATTCAACCACTGTGGAAGCCAATGATTGAACCTATTTTTCCTAATGATCCCCCCACCACCGCCCTCCACCAACAGTACCATATGTGTTGTCCTCTCCCCGTGTCCATGTGTTCTCGTTGCTCAGCTCCCAATTATAAGTGAGAACATGCGGTGTTTGGTTTTCTGGTACTCTGTTAGTTTGTTTAGTTTGTTGAGGATAATGGCTTCCAGCTTCATCCATATTCCTGCAAAGGACTTGATCTAGTGCCTTTTTAGGGCTGCATAATATTCCATGGTGTATATATACAATATAAGGGATTTTTCCCCACTTCACTCTGCTTTTCTCTCTCCTGCCACCATGTCTTCTGCCATGATTGTAAGTTTCCTGGGGTACCCTCCTCAGTCATGTGGAACTGTGAGTCAATTAAACCTCTTTTCTTTTTAAATTACCCAGGCTCAGGTATTTCTTTACAGCAGTGAGAGAACAGAATAGTATAACTTCTAACTAATAGAGTAATGCTGACATAGCAGTTTGCGAGTTTGGGTGTAGAACATAAAACTCACTGCAGCTTCCACCTTCTCTCTCTCTGTCTCTGGGATCATGAACTCTGGGGGAAGCCAGCTGCTGTGCCATAAGTGGCCCTGCAGGAAGATTCACGTGGCTGAGAACTGAGGCCTTCTAGGAACAGACAACAAGGAACTAGGCCTTTTCCAAGAGCCATGTGACTGAGCCATGTTTCATGTGAATGCTCAGCCCCAGTGAAGCCCTTAGATGATGCAGGCCTAGGCTGACAACTGGACTGCAACCTTGTGAGAGGCCCTGAGCAAGAAGCACTCAGGGAAACCTCTCCTGGATTCCTGATCATTGGAAACTGTGAGAGATGAGGAATATTTGTTGTTTTGAGCTGCTAAGTGTTACATAATTTGTTATGTAATAGTAAATAACTAATACATTTTCGCAAGACAGGGTGTATTATTACGTTAGTGTGCATTTACTCTAAATTCATCATCATCATTATTATTATTTCTAAGACAGGATCTCACTCTGTCACCCAGGCTGGAGTGCAGTGGCATGATCACCATGCACTGCAGTGTCGACCTGCTGGGCTCAAGGGACCCTCTGATCTCAGCCTCCTGAGTAGCTGGGACTACAGGCATGAACCACCATGCCTGACTAATTTTCTAACTTTTTTGTAGAGATGACGGCTTCACCATGTTGCCCAGGCTAATCTTGAACTTCTGGAGTCAACAAATTTGCCTTCTTCTGCCTTCCACGATGCTAGGATGACAGGCGTGAGCCACCACACCTGGCCTAAATTAATTATAAGATATTAAACATGTAACTTAGTTTTAAAAGGTAAGGAGAATTTCCACAGCTGAAGAGGATGCATTTTATTACCGTTCACAATGATCACTTTACTTGAACTTCAATTTCCAACTGTGTCCCAATTAAACACAAAAGGAAGATCCAACCATTGCTAGGCTGACTCTATGATGGCCCCAACTACCAACTCCTGGTCATTCACCTTCCCCCAGTTATTCAACCAACTCTAGTGTAGGTGCTGCTGTGAAGGGATTCAGCAGATATAATTAAGGGCTTCAATTAGTTGACTTTAGGCTGGGTTTATTCCGCTTGGACTGTCCTAATCAGGTGAGCCCTTGAAAGGACTGGGTTCTTGCTGAGCATAGAGATTCACAGTGTGAGAGGGACTCAGCATGAGGGGTTTCCTCCACTGTGGGCTTTGAAAATGAAGGGGCTGTGTAGCAAAGAACGCTGATGGGCACCAGGAATTGAGCGCAGCCCTCTCTGTTCTCTACATTGACAGCCAGCAGGGAATAGGGACCTCAGTCTTACAACTGCTAGAAACTGCATTCCGCCACCTCTGTGTAAGTCTAAAGAAGGATTCAAAATGAAGACTCAGGTTTGGGAAGCCCGGAACAGAGATTCCATCTACATCACGCCCAGATTTCTGACTAAGGTACTATAAACAGATAAATGGGTGTTGTTTGGCCAGGCGTGGTAGCACATGCCTGTAATCCTAACATTTGAGGAGCTGACACAGGAGGATCACTTGCAGCCAGGAGTTTGAGACCAGCCCAGGTAATATAGTAAGACACTCGTCTCTACAATTTTTTTTTTTTAAATTAGCTGGGCGTGGTGGCACTTGTCTGCAGTCCTAGCTACTCTGAAGACTGAGGCAGGAGGATTCTTTGAGCCCAGGAGTTTGAGGCTGCAGTGAGTCATGATCATGTGACTGCACTTCACCCTGGATGACAGGGGGAGACTCTGTCTCTAAAAACAAATAAATGAATACAATAAATGGGTGTTGTTTAAAGCCAATGTTTGTGACAATTTGTTACACACTCTTATAAAATTCATACACAGGCTCCACAGACTTATGGAATGAACTGATGAATTGATATACACACTAGTTACATAAAATCTTTCTTAACTTTTTCAGTGTTTTACATTTTATAATTCTCTGTGATGCAATTTAATACACTCATATTTCATTCATTCAGTCAACAAAAATTAATTTAGTCCCTACAATGAACCAGGTGTCCTCTCATATGCTCACATGCTTGGCATTCTAGAAGCTTCACAAGACCGAGGTGGAGCCACTGGAGTGTTTTAGGTGGAGAAATGACACACTGTGACTCACATTAGCAGGACCACTGTGGAGAGAACAGTCACGTAGCAGGTAATGGGAGAGTGCCAGTGTCACAATTCAGGAGTGACAGTGTGATGGGGACTAAGGGGAGAGGAGAGCCTGAGGGATAAAAGGGATAGAGGGAAGGGCTGGGGATGCAGGAGGTGAAGAAAAGGAGCAGGGGGACAGAATTCAAAAGCAGCAGAACTCTTAGGTTTGAACACATTGATTTACAGTATTTCAATACATTCATCTACAGAGCCTGGAATGGTGTTACTTGCAGTTGGTCTTTAATACCTTCAATGGATCTGCTTAAAAACTAATCTTTTTATGTTAATCAGGTTTTAAAAATACTAAGTGTTCCTATAAAATACACACACCACTTAGATGTGGATACTTCCTAAAACCTGGCAGTGCATGAGCACTGGTGATGGGCATTGTGACTGCATTTAGCGCTTGCAACTTTGTGGTGAATAAAGTCTGTACTGACTCCTGGTTGCAACATACAGGAACATAGTGGCTACTTTGTATTGAGGAGATGTTCTGAACTCACACAGAAACTCGGGGCTATGGAATGAAGGTAAATTTAAAATACAACAAGCGGGAGTCACAGATACATTGTCTGCGAAAGTGAAACTTAGGAGCTTTGTGAGTCCTGTTGTAACGCTTTTAGACACATTTATATATCAAGGGGCCAAAGTCACATTTTTTACCGATTAGATTCCTAATCATTCAGGGATTACCAAGATTCTGCTACCCACTGTTGTTAATAAACAAAAAGCAAACTTATCTCTATTCTGTGACAGGCACTCAGGCACAACTTTTCCAGATTTAAAGAAAAAGAAAAAATAAAGAAAAGAAAAAAAAAGCCCTGTCTCTACACCTCCATTCCGAGGACCAGCCCCCTCTCTGGCACCAAGCTCCCTGGGGTGAGTTTTCTTCTAGAAGACTACAGGGGGACAGGTAAAGAGTGGGAGACAGGGAGTTCATTTCAGTGACAGGAATTCCGGGATGAAAAGTGAAGAGAGAGGGAGGGGTCCCAAGCCGAGGGTTTCTTCCCAGTTTCTCAGACAGCTCCTGGGCCAAGACTCAGGGAGACATTGAGACAGAGCGCTTGGCACAAGAGGAGCGGGGTCAGGGCGACGTCCCAGGGCCCCAGGCGTGGTTCTGAGTCTCAGGCCCCGAAGGCGGTGTATGGGCTGGGGAGTCCCAGCGTTGGGGATTCCTAATCTCCGCAGAGTTTCTCTTCTCCCTCTCCCAACCTGCGACGGGTCCTTCTTCCTGGACACTCACTATGCGGACCCAGTTCTCACTCCCACTGAGTGTCGGGTTGCTAGAGAAGCCAATCAGCGTCGCGCGGCCCCGGTTCTAAAGTCCACACGCACCCACGGGGACTCGGAGTCTTCCCAGACGCCGACGATGGGGTCATGGCACCCCGAACCCTCCTCCTGCTGCTCTCGGGGACCTTGGCCCTGACCGAGACCAAGGCGGGTGAGTACGGGGTCAGGAGGGAAACGGCCTCTGCGGGAGGAGAGAGGAGCAAGGGGCCCTCCCGGCGGGGGCGCAGGACCTGGGGAGCCGCGCGGGGAGGAGGGTCAGGCGGGTCTCAGCCTCTCCGCGCTCCCAGGCTCCCACTCCTTGAGGTATTTCAGCACTGCCCGTGTCCCGGCCCGGCCGCGGGGAGCCCCGCTTCATCGCCGTGGGCTACGTGGACGACAGGCAGTTCGTGCGGTTCGACAGGGACGCCGCGAGTCCGAGGATGGAACCGCGGGCGTGGTGGATGGAGCAGGAGCGGCCGGAGTATTGGGAGCTGCAGACACTGGGCGCCAAGGCCCAGGCACAGACTGGCTGAGTGAACCTGAGGACCCTGCTCCGATACTACAACCAGAGCGAGGCCAGTGAGTGACCCCGGCCCTGAACGCATATCACTAACTCCTGACTTCATGCCTCAGGGACGGCCCTGGTCCCCCTGAGTCTCCGGGTCCAAGATCGACCCCGAGGCTGCGGGACCTGCAGAGATCCTCGACCCTGGAGAGCCCCAGGTGCCTTTACCCGGTTTCATCTTCAGTTGAGGCCAAAATCTCTGCAGGTTGCTAGGGGCCGGACCCGGCCGGAGCTGAGTAGGCGGGGCTGACCGCGGGAACTGAGCCAGGGTCTCACACCCCCCAGGTAATGTTTGACTGCGACGTGAAGCCCAACGGGCGCCTCCTCCGCTGGTATGAACAGTACGCCTACGACGGCAAGGATTACATCGCCCTGAATGAGAACCTGCGCTCCTGGACCGCCGCGGACAGGGCGGCTCAGATCACCCAGCGCAAGTGGGAGGCAGCCAATGTGGCTGAGCAAAGGAGAGCCTATCTGGAGTGCACCTGCGTGGAGTGGCTCCGCAGACATCTGTAGAACCGGAAGGAGACGCTGCAGGGCGCGGGTACCAGGGGCCATAGGTTGCCTCCTAGATCTCCTGTAGATCTCCTGGGCTGGCCTCGCACAAGGAGGGGAAGAAAATGGCAACACCACCAGAATATTGCCCTCCCTCCGGTCCTGAGAGGAATCCTCCTGGGTTTCCAGATCCTGTACCAGAGGGTGACTCTGAGGGCCCGCCCTGCTCTCTGGGACAATCAAGGGATGAAGTCTCTGAGGGAGTGGAGGGGAAGACAATCCCTGGAATACTGATCAGGGGTTCCCTTTGACCCTACGCAGCCATGGGTACCAGGACTTTTCCCCTCAAGCCTTGTTCTCTGCCCCACACTCAATGTGTGTGGGAATCTGACTCCAGCTCCTCTGAATCCCTTGGCCTCCACTCAGGTCGGGACCAGAAGTCCCTGCTCCCCCGCTCAGAACTAGAACTTTCCAAGGAATAGGAGATTATCCCAGGTGCCTGTGTCTAGGCTGCTGTCTGGGTTCTGTGCTCCCTTCCCCACCCCGGGTGTCCTGTACATTCTCAAGATGGCCACATGAGTGCTGCTGGGGTGTCCCATGAGAGATGCAAAGTGCTCGAGTTTTCTGACTCTTCCTTTCAGATCCCCCCAAGACACACGTGACCCACCACCCTGTCTTTGACTATGAGGTCACCCTGAGGTGCTAGGCCCTGGGCTTCTACCCTGCGGAGATCACACTGACATGGCAGTGGGATGGGGAGGACGAGACCCAGGACATGGAGCTCCTGCAGACCAGGCCCGCAGGGGATGGAACCTTCCAGAAGTGGGCAGCTGTGGTGGCGCCTTCTGGAGAGGAGCAGAGATTCAAGTGCCATGTGCAGCATGAGGGTCTGCCCAAGCCCCTCACCCTGAGATGGGGTAAGGAGGGAGATGGGGGGATCATGTCTCTTAGGGAAAGCAGGAGCCCCTCTGGAGACCTTTAGCAGGGTCGGGTCTGGGGCCTGGGGGTCAGAATCCTCACATTCCCCTCCTTTCCCAGAGCTGTCTCTCCAGCCCACCATCCCCATCATGGATATCGTTGCTGGCCTGGTTGTCCTTGCAGCTGTCATCACTGGAGCTGTGGTTGCTGCTGTGCTATGGAGAAGCAGAGCTCAGGTGGGGAAGGGGTGAGGAGTGGGGTCTGAGATTTCTTGTCTGAGGGTTCCAAGCCCCAGGTAGAAGTGCCCTCCCGGTTACTGGGAAGCACCATCCACACTCGTGGGCCAACCCAGCCTGGGCCCTGTGTGCCAGCACCTACTCTTTTGTAAAGCACCTGTGACAGTGAAGGACAGATTTATCACCTTGATGATTGTAGTGATGGGGATCTGATCCCAGCAGTCACAGGTCAGGGGAAGGTCCTTGCTGAGGACAGACCTTAGGAGGGCAGTTGGTCTCAGACCTACATCTGTTTTCCTTGTTTTTCCTGATCCTGCCCTTGGTCTGCAGTCACACATTTCTGGAAACTTATCAAGGGTCCAAGACTAGGAGGTTCCTCTAGGACCTCATGGCCCTGCCACCTTTCTGGCCTCTCACAGGACATTTTCTTCCAACAGATAGAAAAGGAGGAAGCTACTCTCAGGCTGCAAGTAAGTATGAAGGGGGCTGATCCCTGAAATCCTTGGGATATTGTGGTCGGGAGCCCATGGGGGAAGCCAAAGTGCCCAGGGCTCTCATATGGCTCTCGCAGCTTATAAAGGTGAGACCCTGGGGGGCCTGATGTGTGTGGGTTGCTGGGGGGAACAGTGGACATAGTTGTGCTATGGAGTTTCTTTGACTTGGATGTATTGAGCATGTGATGGGCTGTTTAAAGTGTGACCCCTCACTGTGATTGATATGAATTTGTTCATGAATATTTTTTCTATAGTGTGAGACAGCCGTCTTGTGTGGGACTGAGAGGCAAGATTTGTTCATGCCTTCCCTTTGTGACTTCAAGAATCCTGACTTCTGTTTCTGCAAAGGCATCTGAATGTGTCTGTGTCCTTGTAGGCATAATGTGAGGAGGTGGGGAGACCACCCCACCCCCGTGTCCACCATGACCCTCTTCCCCACACTGACCTGCATTCCTTCCGCCATCACCTTTCCTGTTCCAGAGAGGTGGGGCTGGGATGTCTCCATCTGTGTCTCAACTTCATGGTGCACTGAGCTGTAACTTCTTGCTTCCCTATTAAAATTAGAATCTGAGTATAAATTTACTTTTTTCAAATTATTTCTATGAGAGGTTGATGGGTTAATTAAAGGAGAAGATTCCTAAAATTTGAGAGACAAAATAAACGGAAGACATGAGAACCTTCCAGAGTCCACGTGTTTCTTGTGCTGATTTGTTGCAGGGGAGGAGAGTAGATGGGGCTGTGCCCAGTGGGTACTCAGGCCACCATGGGCTTTATGTGGTCACAGTTCGTCTGGGTCATCTTTGCTGCTCCATTGTCCTTGGCCCTTCAGTAGAACCTTGTCCCATCAGGACCTGTGATCACAGGGACTTGGATGTCACCTAGGGTGGTCTCTACACGTAGAAGTCCTTCCGGTATCAAGAGACAAATTTTCAGACCCCTGTATCTCTCACCCTCCTTCCAGTTCTCTTTCCTGGATTGTATTTTCCATCTTTTTCCCCAACCTTCTTAAAGGAAGCAGATTCTGAAATTTACAGAGAGGAGGGGATCCCATAGTTTCTCATTATAGAAGGATTGGTGTGGGAGGAGGGAGGGAGGGAGGAAGAACACACAAGCAGCCCTGGTGAGAAAAGCACTGGTGGCACTGATGGTGGTGTGAGATGATGTTGTTCTTTAGCTGCCATGAAACAGCATTTGACCTGAGGCTACATTAATAAAGATATTACCTTTAGAATATAGAGGTGCTCTACAGTGATCATTCATTCAACTGACATTTGTTGTCTGCTAGGGATATGACTGTTTCTGCATTTAGAAAACATCATTAAAGTAAAAACTGAAAAATTTCCAGCCTTGTGATACATATATTCTAGATGCAAGCTGTCCAACCCGCTGCATGTGACCCAGGACAGCTTTGAATGTGAGAACTTTTTGCTTATCTGTGGTGGCAAATATCAGGAAAATTATGCATGAACATTTTTTTTCTATTCTTTCTGCTCATCAGCTGTCATTAGTGTATTTTTTGTGTGGCTCAAGACAATTCTTCTTCTTCCCATGTGGCCCAGTGAAGCCAAAATATTGGACACCTCTGTAGGCAGATGATAGATATAGTATAAGCAGAGTAGGAACAGAAGATGCTGAGTTAGAAAGTGGCAAGTGCTGTGTGGCAGGTGATCCAGAGTGTGGGCTGTGGGGACAGGGAGGTGGCTGTTGTGCTGGGTGGTCAGCATGGGCCTTGTTGCAAATGTGACCTTGGAGTAAAGATTTGAGGGATGTGAGGAGCTGTCTACAGGGATGTCTGGGAAAGTTCTTTTCAGGCAGGGAACTTTCAGTGCAGATGCACTAGGGCAGGAAATTGTCTGTGTTCCTGGAAGGACAAAGAGGCCAGAAGGGCTGGACACACAGAAACTGAAGTGAGGTCCAAGGTGTGGCTAGAGCAGGTAGCCCTGGAGGGTGTGGGAAGGGTGTTGACCTTTGCTCTGAATGACATGGGGAGTTAGAGAACAGTTTTGAAAAGTGGGATATGGTAGGACTTATCCTTTGAAAGCTTCTCTCTGGCTGCTGTGCTGAGAACAGAATTGAGAGGTGGGGACCAGTGAGGCAGTGGGGGAAACGGTGGGAAAGGAGGGCAGTATTCCAGAATGGAGACGTTGCTTACCTTGACTAGGGTGTGAGCAGGGGAAATAGTGGGAAGTGAAGGGATTCTGGATGAATGTGAAGATGGACTTCACAGCACTTGCTAATGGATTTATCTGTGGTGTGAGAAGAAGAATCAAGGGCACCCACAGTGTTGGACTGAGTGAGCAGAAGGGTGGAGCTGCTGTCAGTGGAGATGGGGAGACCCTGGCAGGAGCATACAGAGGGAGGAGAGGGTATCGCAGGCATTCCAGTGGAGGAGACATCACGAGGAATGCAAGGGAGGGGCCCAGGAATGCCCTCTGCAGCCTAAACAAGATTCAATCATCCAATCACTCTCCTACCTTCCACCACCCTGTGTCTCAGACAAGCACTGATTCTCCCCTGGGCTTCCCCTGCAACAGGCAGGTGAAAAGTCAGGGAAGTTACAGTCTTGCTGGTTGGTTATAATAAGTCCCACAGATTATTTTGCTTTCTCAGATATTAGAAATAATAAGAGGATGTATAAATTAGACCACTTAGTCCACCAAGACTACAATAAGCAAAGGTTTTTTATTCATCTAAAGAAGGAAACAGAAGAAAAATAGTTGAGCCAGAAAGAGATAATTTAGAGGCCAGGCAAATGACAAAATGGTACAAGACTTAAAACCAAATGAAGGTCAACCAATTACATTAACTATGACTCACATTTCTTTAGCTAGTGCAAGGGGTATTAATAGTAAATATAGTCCGTGGGCTATTTAGCATATTTTCAGTAGGTCGAAGGTTTGAAAGTAAAGGATAAGAAATACAGACAAACATTCATGAAAAACACATGGAGATGTCATTTGAAATTACCAGGACATGAGTCTCCTGAGACAATGAGTACATGGCAGACAGCCCTCCACAATGTGTTTATTCCCTTTTTTTTCAGAGACAGGGTCTGTTGCCCAGAGCTGCATGCAATGGATGATATCAATACCTCCACTGTAACCTCCAAACTCCCTGGGCTGAAGCATTTCCTGCCTCAAGCCTTCTAGTCCTAGGTGCGGATGTGCTGCCACAGCTGGCTTAATGTCTCATTTTTCCTCAATCCTGCTGAGGTGGTGATCAAGAAACTATATTCATGCCATTGTCATGCAAGGCAGGTACACAACAATGTCCAGGTGAATGAAAGAAATAAAACCACTTTAGTAATCCCAAGCCCATATCCACATTTACATTTTTTAAAGGTGAGGAGCCAACTCCCCAGACAAGTAAAAATAAACTGATTTACATCCATCCAGAGCAAGAAATCGAGAACATATTCCCCTGTGGGTAAAGGAATCAGAGGCTCCTACCAGGGGGTCATAGCAGGTAATCATTGCAAGTCAGAACGCTAATTACTAGAATTGGAACTTGATACATTTTGAGAAATATACTAAACAAAGGGTTTGGAAAGGATTAACTGAATGCAGACATAGAAGGAAGAAATTGATTTGTTTTAAAAGATGGATAGAATCTTTAAAGGGAAACAACCTTTTTTTTTTTTTAATGACCTTATGTGGGCCCAAAGGTAAAGATGAGCCTCAAGTTGGCCAGTGGAAATGCCTAAGTGCAGCTTCCCAGACCCCAAGGAGACCTAAAAACCCGGGACATTTTCGGTGTCATAATGGGGGATGGTGGGTGGGGGTGAGTGGGGGGTGCTGCCGGCCAAACATCCCCAACAATGCAACAGGCCACTCCACAAGGGATTTCTCTGTCCCCAACTGTTAATAGTGCTGCTTGTTGAGAAACCCGGCCCAGAGGTAAGTGGCCTGTAGTGGGTCCTCCAAACCATTTCAACCGATTAAAGAAACTGAGGCACCGGGGGGAAACTGTCAGTAGGACCAGAGCTGCAGGCTGAATCCAGGTCACCTGGCTGCAGGGTCCTGGCTCCCCTGATTAAGTCAGGGACCCGGGAGCCGACCACAAACACTCACAGCTGAGTGGTGCATTAATGGTCTGTGGGCGCCCCCTGGTGTTGACACTGGGTCTGTGGCCAAATGAGGCTTGAGGGAAAAGGAAAAAATAGGTTTGGGTAGAGGGATATTCTTTCAGGCTCTTCAGATTTTGAGCCATGACTTACGCTCAGAAAAAAATAATGTCCGCCTTAATTATCTCTCCAACCCTGTTTTTCCCAGTCCCGGCCAGTTCCCTGCCTCGACTCCATCAACATCGGCACCTGCCAGACGCCCAGTAAGGAGTGAAAAGACCCCAGGACTAAAGGACAAGACGAGGTTCCACCCCAGCCGTCCCTCCCTTCCTAGAGCTCTAACTCTGTGCCTTTAGTGCTTAGGCTCTTAACCTGGAGTCCGCGAACCCACTTTCCTGTGATACTGCATGCAGAAGTGATGTTACATGCACACACGACTTCATTACAGGACACTGGATATTAATATTCATCAGATCAGCTAGAGGCCCAAGATACACTCTTCCGCCAACAGCTTGTGATCCTCTGAATTAAAGAAAGGGTAGAGATTGAGGGAAGCCCTAACTCCAAATCTTCAACCACTTCCAGGGAAGTGCTGAAAAGCAGTGCAAGGTACTCAACCTGCGCTGGGGATACAGCAGGAAAGCAGAGCATTCGCGGATTTCACATTCCATCGAAGAAATACCATTTTGAGAAAATATCTAAGTCACTTTTCTAAGCCCCAGGCAGCAGCCAAAAAAAAAAAAAAAGTCTTGGCCCAGGTGAAATCTTTGAAGACATAAAACTTTCTAAGACCTGTATTTAGAGCGAAGGACAATTTAATTTAGGGCTGCAGCAGAAAACCCCCACATCATATAGCGTTTTTCCTCATCATGAAGGTCCCCTGAAGGGACCTTCTCCCCTCAGCAGTACATAGTGAGGCCATAGCTGTGTAAAAAGATAGAATCTCTTTGATTCCTGATGTTTACACTTACTATTTACTCTTTGACTTTGTAGATGCCAACTTCACATTAGACATCTTTCGGTTAGTTTCCTTACTCTGTCTAAGCAGAGAATTTGAAATTGTTTCTGAAGCAGAAAACCAGGGATTTGTTATATGAGCTATCACCCTACTCTGTGACTCTCTTATGCAATAAGCATAATAGATTGTGGGCCAACAAACTTTGTAGCAAGGTAAACATAAACCCTTCATTTCAGCTTATGTTTCAGTTTGTCTGGTGATGTTCTAGTCTTGCTCCAGTCTTAACATTTTAAAATTTATAATTGTACTTGCATTTGAGTTTATAAGAAGTCATATATATTCATTTCTGTTGGGTTTCTCAGTGAAAGCCTTCTCAAAACAACTGTGGAGGAAAGACAGGTAAATAAATGCATGGTGCTCCCATGTGTTAGTGCTCACTGCATCTTACAAATGTGTCAGCCCCACTGCAACACATGGTGCATCAACAAATGGTGCTGGGAACCTGGATATCCACATGCAAAAGAATGATGCTGGAGAAAATTCATGCCCTTCCATTACACCCTTTTCAAAAATTAAGTCAGAATGACTCAAAGAACTAACCTTAAGAGTTGAACTTGTAAAACCCTTAAGAAAGCACTGAGGAAAATCTTATGGACATTAGAACTGGTAGTGGTTTCTTGGTTGGTGACCACTAGTACAAGTAACATAAGAAAAATGACAAATGAGACTGCATCAAAATTTAAAAACTTTTTTGCATCAAAGGACACTGTTAAGAGAGTCAAAACAAAATGCACAGACTAGGAGGAAATATTTGCCAATCACATATCTGATAAAGAATTAATATCCAGAACATGTAAAGAACTACAATTCAACAATAGCAAAACAATCTCATTCAAAAATGAGTAAAAGACATGAATAGACAATTCTCTAAAGAACATATACAATAAGGACATAAAAATAAGGAATGCTGGTCAAGTGTGGCGACTCACACCTGTAATCCCAGCACTTTGGGGGGCCGAGGCAGGCGGATCACAAGGTCAAGAGATCAAGACCATCCTGGCCAACATGGTGAAACCCTGTCTCTACTTAAAAAAATACAAAAATCAGCTGGGCATGGTGGCACGCACCTATAGTCCCAGCTACTCAGGAGGCTGAGGTAGGAGAATCACTTGTACCTGGGAGGCGGAGGTTGCAGCAAGCCGAGATTGCGCCACTGCACTCCAGCCAGGCGACAGAGCAAGACTCCATCTCAAAAAAAAAAAAAAAAAGAAAGAAAGAAAGAAAAGAAAAGAAAAGAAAAGAAAAGAAAAAGGAATGTCGATAAGGACATAAAAATATGGTAAACTTCACTAGGCCAAATGTTGGTGAAGATATGGAGAAACTGAAACACTTTTACACTGCTGGTGAGAGTGTACAGTGGTACAGCCACCATGGAAAACAGTATAGTGGTTCCTTAAGAAAGTAAAGATAGAATTACTATATGAGTCAACAATTCCACTTTTGGGCACATCGTCAAAAGAATTGAAAGCAGGAACTCACACAGATATTTGCACACTCAGGCCCATAGCAGCACTATTCCCAATACCCAAAAGGTGGAAGCAACGGAGTGTCCATTGAGGATGACTGGATAAACGACCCACATTGCACATACACATGGAATATTATTCAGCCTTAAAAGTGACTGAAATTCTAATTGGATGAGCTGCCAGGCCAAATGAGTGGCGACTCAACTGCTGTGCCCATGCAGTGTCCATTGCAGCCACCACGGCCACTTTGTGCACGGACTCCATGAGAAAGCCCTGTGCGGCTGAGTGGCATCGTCCATTAAGCCATCTTGCCCACCTGATTACAGGGAGCCCCAGCCCCTTGGAGCCCCTCTGTCTGGCATCCACGTGCAACCACTATCATCACATGGTCTGCCCATAGCAAGAGGCCTCTCTACCCCCTAATTTTCATCTTTATTTTCCCAAGTTCCTGACTTGCAAACAAACCCATGAGCCACTGCCCATGATTCATTCACTCATGCACTACTGGGGCATCATTTCACACCCCCCACCTTCCATGGGCCTGTGTGGGATTTCATTTCTAGTTCCTGGCTCAACAGCCATTACCAAAGCTGTTTTGGTGTCAGCTCCCAAGCCTACTGCTCTTGTTGTAGGTTCTCCTCTTTATATCTGAGTCACAGGCATTTATTTCCTGGGATTTTTAATAATTGCACTGATTTGTTCAATGCAGCATTTCTAAAGACTTCCAGCAAGGGAGATTCTATATTAGCTTATAAAGAATTGTTTCAAAACATCAGAAATGTATGCTGGAATGAAGGACAACATGCATGGAGAGAGGTGGACAAACCATGAGTGGGCCGTGGATTTTCATAAAGTGAAGAGTTGAGTAAACAACAATCACATCAAGGTACAGCATTTCCAGCCTCCAGGAAACACCCTTAGGTTCTACTTGATCATAAATCACCCTCCCTGATGCTAAAGCAGCCACTTTCTTCATTTCTAATACCATAGATGAGATCTGTCAGTTCTGAATAGTCACTCTCATGTCCCAGGTCTTGCTGTGTGTGATTGTAGCCTATGCACTCCCATGGCTGTCAGTGCTCCATTTTACAAATAGCTAACTCTTCTGTCCCTCCACTGTTGATAAACATGTGTGTTATATCCAGATTTTACAAATTGTGCTGCTATAAATAATATTTTCACATATTTTGGGACGCAAATGCATGCATTTCTATTGGTATATAACCAAGAGTGCAATTGCTGGGTTGTAGGTGAGTGGATGCTTGGTTTAGTCTCTCAAAACACAAGTGTCTATGGAATAGACAAATAATAGATGTGGGTAAATCTCTTATTTTAGAAATTATTCAGCTAATACATGAAAAGAAAGACTGAGACTATAACCTTTTTGCAATCCACAATGAACTAACAGGTTTAGCCATTGAACAGCAATGGCAATTAACATCACAAGAAAAGAATTAACCAGTATTACATTATTCTTCTTGATGAAAAACATATTGTACTGTGCATCCTGAAAATCTGAGAGAGATCTCAGTTAATTTGGAAAGTTTATTTTGCCAACGTTAAGGATACATGCCCATGACACAGCCTCAGGAGGTCCTAACTACGTGTGCCCTAGGCGGTCAGAGCACAACTTGGTTTTATACATTTTAAGGGGACATGAGACAGTGATCAAATTATATAAAATAAACATTGATTCCGTCCGGAAAGGCGGGACAGCTCAAGCAAGGAGGGGGATTCCAGGTCACAGGTAGATGAGAGACAAATGGTTGCATTCTTTTGAGTGTCTGATTAGCCTTTCCAAAGGAGGCAATCAGACATGCATTTATCTCAGTAAGTAGAGGGGTGACTTTGAATAGAATGGGAGGCAGGTTTGCCCTAAGCAGTTCCCAGCTTGACTTTTTCCTTTAGCTTAGTAATTTTGGGGCCCTAAGATTTTATTTTCCTTTTACAGAACCATCAATACTTACAGGAAAAACAAACAAACAAACAAACAAACAAAAAATCCTGAATATACACAAACCTCTATACCAAACTACCAATTTATAGAAAATACAGTAATAGAAACACATTAATGTTTGGACGAACGGAGGCAAGATGGTGCACTTCTGGGTTCTTCATCCCCCAACTTTTCCCGCGCGCG
>NW_016804707.1:0-1566 GCF_001698545.2 Rhinopithecus bieti
GGCTTCTTTCTTGTTTTTTTATCTAAGAATATTTCCTTTGTCACTATAGACTTTAATGAGATCCAAAATATCCCTTCTCAGATTCCCCAAAAACAGTGCTACCAAACTGTTCCATGGAAAGAATCAGGTGACACTGAGATGAATTAACACATAACAAAGCGGTTTCTCAGAAGACTTCTTTTTACTTGTTACATGAGGATGTTTCCTTTTTCACCACAGGTTTCAATGTTGTCCCAAATATCCCTTTGCAGATTCCATGGAAACAATGTTAGCAAACTGCTCCATGAAAAGAATTGCATAACTCTGTGAGATGAATTAATACATGACAAAGTGGTTTCTCAGAAGGCTTCTTTCTAGTTTTTATATGCAGATATTTCCTTTTCCACAATCGGCTTCAAGGGCTCCCAAATATCCCTTCTCAGGCACCATAAGAATAGTGATACCAAAGTGCTTCCTCAACAGAAAAGTTTAACTCTCTGAGATGAATGCACACTTCACAATGGAGCTTCTCAGACAACTTCTTTCAAGTTTTTACCTGAAGGTATTTTCTCTTTCGCCATTGGACTCTATGCGATACAGAATATCCCTTTGCACATTTCATAAAAACAGTGTTGCCAAACTGCTCAAAGAAAATAAAGGTATAACTCTGTGAGGTGAATTTGCCCACCACAAAGCAGTTTCTCAGGAAACACCTTTCTAGCATTTTTCTGAGGATATTTCCTTTGTCACCATAAGTTTCAATACGCTCCAAATTATCCCATTGCAGATTCCAAGAAAACAGTGATAGCAAACAGATCAATGAAAAGGCCAGTGTAACACTGTGAGATGAATTCACAGATCACAAACCAGTTTCTCAGAAAGCTTTTTTCTAGAGTTTATCTGAGGATATTGCCTTTTTCACCATAGGCCTCAATGTGCTACCATATATCCCTCTGCCAATTCCACAAAAATACTGTTAACCAACTGCTACATGAAAAGAAATGTGTAAGTCTATGAAATGAATCGACACACCACAAATAATTTTCTCAGAAAATTTATTTCTATTTATTATCTTAGGGTAATTCCTTTGTCACCATAGGCTTCAATGCGATAAAAAATACCCCTTCTCAGATTAACCAAAACCAGTGCTACCAAACTGCTAATTGAATAGAAAGCTATAACTCTGTGAGATTAACTCACAAATCACAAGGCAATTTTACAGGAAGTTTCTTTCTAGTTTTATCTGAGGATATTAACTTTTCACCATAGGCCTCAATGCACTCCCAAATATCCCATTGCAGATTTCATGAAAACAGTGTTAGCAAACTGCTCCATGGAAAGAAAGGTGTAACTCGGTGAGATGAAATCACACATCACAGAGAACTTTTTCAGAAAGCTTACTACTCGCTTTATCTGAGGATATTTCCTTAGTAACCATGGACTTCAATGTGATCCAAAATATCCCTTGTCTGTTTCCCCAAAAACAGTACAACCAAAACAGCCTCATGAAAAGAACCATGTAACCCTGTGAGATGAATTAACACATCACAAAGCCGTTTCTCAGAATGCTTCTTTCTAGTTTTACAT
>NW_016804708.1:0-843 GCF_001698545.2 Rhinopithecus bieti
AAAGAGTTCCACCTTTCTTTTCATGGAGCAGTTTTGCAGCATGGTTTTTATGGAATCTGCAGAGGGACATTTGAGAGTGCATACAGGCCTAAGGTGAAAAAAGAATTCTTCAGGTAAAAACTGGAGAGAAGATTTCTGAGAAACTCTTTGTGATGTGTGCATTCATCTCATAGAGCTAAATGTTTCTGTTGAGGGAGCCCTTCAGTATCACTGTTTCTGTGGTGTTTGAGAAGGGATATTTGGAAACGCATTGAAGCCTATGTTGGAAAAGGAAATATCCTCAGATAAAAGCTAGAAAGAAGCTCCCTGAGAAAATGCTTTGTGATGGGTCAATTTATCTCACAGAGTTACACCATTCGTTTCATGGAGCACTTTGGTAGCACTGGATTTGTGGAACCTGCAAAAGGATAATTGGGAGTACATAGAGGCCTAAGGTGAAAAAAGAAATTTCTTCAGGTAACAACTGGAGAGAAACTTTTGTAGAAACTCCCTTGTGATGTGTGCATTCATCAGATAGAGCTAAAAGTGTCTGTTGAGGGAATACTTGGCACCACTGTTTTTGTGGTGTCTGAGAAGGGATATTTGGGAGCATATTGAAGCTTACGATGAAAAGGAAATATCCTCAGGTAAAACTAGAAAGAAGCAATCTTCAACAACACTTTGTGATTTGTTAATTCATCTCACAGAGTTACACGATTCTTTCCATGGATCAGTTTGGTAGCACTGTTTTTGGAGAATCTGAGAAGAGATATTTTGAATCACATTGAAGCCTATGATGACAAAGGCAATATCCTCATTTAAAAACTGGAAGGAAGGTTTCTGAGAAAGTTCTTTGGAATATGT
>NW_016804709.1:0-1448 GCF_001698545.2 Rhinopithecus bieti
CAGTGGGCCGGGCAAGGCGGCTCACGCCTGTAATCCTAGCACTTTGGAAGGCCAAGGCGGGTAGATCACAAGGTCAGGAGTTCAAGACCAGCCTGGCCAATGTGGTGACATCCCATCTCTACTAAAAATACAAAATTAGTCGGGCATGGTGGTGGCGCACGCCTGTAGTCCTAGCTACTTCGGAGGCTGAGGCAGAAGAATCGCTGGAATCCAGGAGGTAGAGGATGCAGTGAGCTGAGATTACGCCATTGCACTCCAGCCTGGGCGACAGAGAGACTGTGTCTCAAAAAAAAAAAAAAAAAAAGTGTGTACATACAAATCCTATTAGGTAAGGGCCTACTCTAAATGTATCTGAATTATTATACATGTAGTACACCTGAGAATCAGTGTGGCCTAGGGTTTTCCCATGAGCTGTGCAGACAGACAGACCTGGGTTTGGATCCAGGCTTCACCACTGACTAAGTATGTGGCCCTAGCAAATTCTTTAATCTCTCTGATCCTCAAATTTGCATTGTAAGTGGAAATAGTAACAGACCTATCTTATAGGATTTTGTGCGAATTAAAATATCGCAGGTAAAAGCCTAGCTAACACAGTATGTGTTCAGTAAATAAGAGCGACTGTTACAATTATGGCTCATGTACAAGTGTGAAAATGAAGTCCAACTCAATTTGTTGGAACTGTAAATCAAGAGATAACACGCAGCTTGGTTAGTTTTTTTAGGCCAGCATAGTTTACAGGACTAAATGTTCTAAATCTGCTAAATTACATTTGGTAAATGAAGAACCAGTTTTAGCCAGATGATTGCAGTGACTATGGCAGCATTTTAATAAGATAACATACTCATTTTAACATAGCCTTTATTTTCTGTTTCAAAACAGAATTTCCAGGAAACAAAACAAAATACTTACAATGGTTGGGTACAAATGAAATAAAATCACAGTTTCAAAGAACCAAAATCAGACAGTTGCTGAAAGGCAGATCACTTGGTTTACCAAAAAAAAAGGTAATGTCAAAAGGATTAAAATTAAGTTTAACAACATTCTATATAATGCTACATTCCCCAATTAAGAAAGGAGAGTTCACATATACAACTAAATGTTAAGTGTGGAGAAGAGGGTGAAATTCTGCATACTTCATAGTAAATTATGCTGAAAGTTTATTAATTGCATAAACTTCCTGAGTGGCTCCCATGCTGCACTAGGTCTACATGCTTAATATATGAAACAAATTATAGCTTTCGGTGATTGAGCATGACAGACCTTGAACAACTGCACTTTCCAGTTAGTCACTATTATCTGCTGAGGGTATGTTCTGGACCACAAACCTCAATCTCAAATCTTGAGTTATAGTGGAAAAGAAATTCAACTTAAAAAAAAACTAGAGGATGACAAGCACGCATTTAGGAGTTCATTTTATAATTGCACATTTTTTCTCAGAACCCAGTTTC
>NW_016804710.1:0-2547 GCF_001698545.2 Rhinopithecus bieti
TTCTGGTATGTTGGAGTTTTATCTCTTTATCTTGTTGGATTGCTCTGGCTAGGACTTCCAAAACTATGTTGAATAGGAGTGTTTAGAGTGGATATTCTCATTTTTATTCTTATGAATAACAGCTTTCACCTCTTCAGTATGATGTTGGCTGAGAATTTGTCATAGATGGCTCTTATTATTGTGAGATATGTTTCTTCAATGCCTAGTTTGCTGAGGATTTTTTTTAACGAATATTGGATTTTCTTGAGTGCTCTTTCTGCATCTATTGTTATAATCATCTGATCTTATGAGTTTAATTATCTTTACATGGTGAATCACACTTATTGACTGCATATGATGAAACATCTTCGCAGTCATAAAATAATACTCACATGATTGTGGAAAAATAACTTTTTGATTTGCTTATGAACTCAGCTTGCTAGTATTTCAGGAGGGATTTTTGTTTCAATGTTCACCAGGAATATTGGACCATAGATTTTTTTGTTGTGTCTTAAACAGACTTTGGTATCAACATGATACTGATTTCATATAACAAGTTAGGAAGGAAACCCATTTTCATTTTTGGAATATATTCAGTAGAACTAGTACCAGATAATATTTGTATTTGTGGTAAAATCAGGCTGCAAATTCATCTGATCCAGGGCTTGTTATATTTTGTAGGTTTTTTTTTATTACAAATTCAATTTTATTATACATTTAATACATTTTTGCTCTGTTCAAGACTTCTCTTTTTTCCTGATCCAATCATGGGTAGTTTTGTGTATTGACACATAGGCCAATGGAGCAGAAAAGTGAGACCAGAAGTATATTCATGTATTTACAGATAACTAATTATAGATGTAGGTGAACATTTCCTAGGGAAAAAATAGTATCTTCAACAAATGGTGTCAAGAAAACTTTACATCCACATGCAGAGAAATAAAATGATACCATATTACACCATATATAAAAATCAACTCAAAATAAATTAGATACTTAAATATAAGGCTTGAAACTCTGAAACTACTATGAGAAATACAGAGTGAATCCCCATAACATTGGTCTAGGCAGTGACTTTTTTAGCTTAACCTCAAAATCTCAGGGAATCAAAGAAAAAATAGATGAGTCAGACCACTTCAAATTAAAAAGCTGCTGCACAGAATCTGATATGACCAACAGGATAAGACAACTAAAAAACAGGAGAAAATGCTTGCAAATCACATGTGACAAGGGGTTAATATATAAAAAAATAAAAAGCTCAAATGACTATACAATAAAAGACAAATAACCATTAAAAATGAGCAAAAGGCTTAAAAATTTTTCAAGAAAAGACAGACATATGGCCAAGAGATATATAAAAAATGCTCAGTATCAATTATCAGAGAAAAGAAACCAAAACCCTATGAGGTATCAAGTCAGTCCTGTGAGAATTACTTTATTACAAAGATAATAGGTTGTGAAGAAAACGGAATATGCTTGCACACTGGTTTGAATGTGAATGAGGACAGTCATTATAAAAAACTAAATAAGATTTCTCAAAAAATTTAAAATTAAACTACCATATAATACAGCAATTTCAGTCGGGCACAGTGGCTCATGCCTGTAATCTTAGCACTTTGGGAGACTGAGGGGGGTGGATCACGAGGTCAGGAGATCAAGACCATCCTGGCCATCATGGTGAAACCCTGTCTTTACTAAAAATACAAAAATTAGTTGGGCATGGTGGTGCATGCCTGCAATCCCAGCTACTTGGGAGGCTGAGGCAGGAGAATCATTTGAACCCAGGAGGTGGAGGTTGCAATGAGCCAAGATCGCGCCACTGCACTCCAGCCTGGCAACAGACCTAGACTCTAAACAAACAAACAAACAAACAAAACAACACCAATTTCACTATTGTTTATATATCCAAAACAAGTGAAATCAGAATGAAGAAATAATTGCACTTCTATACGGCTTGCAACACTCTTCACAATTTCCAAAATATGGAATCAACAGTTCAACACTTAACAAGTAAAGACAATGTGGTACATACTACGGAATAAATCCTATTCATCTTTAAAAATGAAAATTCTATTCTTTCCAATCACATAAATTAAACTGGAGGACATTATATTTGTTGAAATGAGCCAAGTACAGAAAGATTATCATTTCATGATTTCACTTACACATGGATTCTAAAAAACGTAATCTCGGCCAAGTGCGGTGGCTCATGCCTGTAATCCTAGCACTTTGGGTTGGATTCCCTAAGCTCAGGAGTTCGAGACCAGTCTGGGCAACGTGACAAATCCCTGTCTCTACTAAGAATACAAAAAATTAGCCAGGGGTGGTCGTGAACGCCTGTAATCTGCACTACTCAGGAGGCTGAGGCAAGAGAATCACTTGAACCTGGGAGGCAGAGGTTGCAGTGACCCGAGATCGCACCACTGCACTCTAGCCTGGGTGACAGAGTGACACTCTGTCTCATAAATAAATACATAAACAAAATGTAATCTCATTGAAGTAGAGAGTAAAATGGTGACCACCAGAGGCCAAGGTATTTAGAAAAAAGGTGCGGGGGGGGGGGGGGGG
>NW_016804710.1:4235-7350 GCF_001698545.2 Rhinopithecus bieti
CAAAAAAAAAAAAAAAAAATTATTAGTTTTGTTCCAATATTGCTCTTTTCTTCTGAAAATAGGTACAAGCTAATACACAAACACACTAATTTGCTCCATAATTTTCTTATACTGAAGGTTTTAGAGTAATATGTGTGTACAGTTAAGTGTATGTAAATCAAAACTAAAATTCTGTATGTTTGCAGGCAGAGAGGTCACATGTTCAAAGAAATATAACATTTTAAAATGTTTATTAAGAACTCAGAATTTCCTCATGATTTATTTATACTTGTATGTAATTTTTATTACAACCATAAAAATGACTCTGTAGTCAGTAACAATTGTACATTCTAAAGTATCTGAAAGTGTGGAATTGGTTTGTAATACAAAGGAGAAATGCTGGAGTTAATGGATACATCTTTTGCCCTGAAGTGATTAATACATAAAATTATATGTCTGTATCAAAATAGGCCATACATGGCATAAAGATATACATACGGTATGTATCCACAAAAATTAAGAGAAATAAGTTTACATTTTAAAACAATAAAATCTAAACTATGGGAACAATATTCTTTATTAGTAGTTTAAAGCCATTAGCAAAAATAATTACCAGAGATGTTAACCCATTATGTTATCAAGTAGTATATTGTTACCCTCTTTTACTTAAACCCTTGAGTAATGCGGGACAGGTAAAGTCAGTGGCATGAAAACACTTCATTGAATGCACAATAGTTTTAACATGTTAAAAAAAAAAGTTTAATTCAAAAATTAAGTTCACACATAATCCAAAAATTTTTAACACACAATTTTATCACATAAGTGGTTAGTAAAATGATGTATTACTAATTAGCTTCAAGATTAAAATTTTTTTACCATAATGCAGAAGAATATTGCTCTGAACACCTACTTCATGGATCACTCAATATTATACGTTAAACACAAAAAGCCTCTTCACTCAGGTTTTCATCATGCATCTTACATTTTAATATCCTTATTCTTTCATAGAAAGTGTCATAAATAATATCCCCCTAACAGAAATGATTTCTCATATCTTTGATGCATGAAAAATTAATCACATGCTTTCATGTGTGAATAGGAATGAAGAGCATGAAGTAATCTGAGAGTTGAATTACATCATTTGCTTTTCAAAAACTAATTTTTCAAGAAAAAATATAATTTGAATGTAGTAATAAATCTACAAAAAAAAATCTACTTCTTTTAAAGTTATATACAATTTATCTACCAACTTTAGCTTTAAATTATTTTCTATACTCATTCTGATTTAGTGCAGTGTCTGAAGTGTCAATACCTTAGATATTTCTACTATGAATTCTCTGATATTTACATAGACTTAATTTTGGATTATTTTTATATTTACTGCACTTGCAAAAATATATTTTAGTATGAGGCCTCTGGTATTTTCTAAGCTGTAGTATTTTAAAACGTTTTCCAAATGCATTACATTTACAGTGTTTTTCTCCAATGTAAATTTTCTGGTGAATAAAGTTTGAGCAACTGCTTCAGGATTTTCCTCTAGTACAAAATGGGTACAACAATATCTGTGACACAAGTAAAGGTACTAAAACCCTCTCGTATTTGTAACGTTTGTCCTCAAAATGAATACTCTTTTCTTTTTTTTTTTTTTTTTTTTTTTTTTTTGGTTTTGTTTTTGAGACGAAGTTTTTGCTCTTCTTGCCTTGGCTGGAGTGTAGTGGTGTGACTTCAGCTCACTGCAACCTTTGCCTCCCAGGTTTGCTGAAGCAATTCTGCTTCAGCCTCCCAAGTGGCTGGGATTACAGGGGCTTGCCACCATACGCAGCTAATTTTTGTAAAATTTTTAATGGAGATGGGGTTTTGGTATGCTGGCCAGGCTGGTCTCAAACTCCTGCCCTCTTGTGATCCACCCACCACGGCCTCCCAAAGTGCTGGCATTACAGATGTGAGCCAGCACAGCTGGCTCCTCTTCTTCACTTTAAAGGCTTATATTTTCTGAAAGATCTCTTGACAAAATTGCATTTATAATGTTTTATTAAGTACTAACTCTCTAATGTTGAGTAAAATGTGAGCAGATAATAATGGCTTTTCCACATTCCTTGTATTTGTACAATCTTTCAGAAGCATAAATGCTTTCCTGTGCAATAAGGGTTGAGCATTTATTAAAAGTGTTACCCCGTTCTTCACACTGCTGGGAGTTTTCTTCAGTATGGATTATCTTATCTACAATCAAGTGTGACAACCATTTAAAGGCTTTGTGACATTTTTCACATTTCTAGCGTTTTTCACCAGTATGATTTATGTTAGGAAATTTGAGGTGTTGTCAAAATTATTGTCACATCATTCAGGTTTGTAAAGTTTTCAGTATTATGTTTAGTGAGGTTTGAGGATTGGTTAAAAGTGTTGCCACATTATTCACATTTGCAGGGTTTCTCTCAAAGTATAAATTGTCTTATGTGTAGCAAGGTGTGAGGACCAGTTAAGGTATTGCCACATTTTTTACATTTGTAGGATTTCTCTCCAGTATAAATACTCTTACATGTAGTTAAGAGTTGAGAATCAGTTAAAAGCTTTGCCACAGACTTCACATTTGTAGGGTTTCTTTCCAGTATGAATTTTCTTATCTGCAGCAAGGGTTACGGAAGATTAAAAGCTTTGCAACATTCTTCACAATTGTAGGCTTTCTCTCCAGTAGGAATTTCTGTATGGTAAGGTATGAGGATTGGTTAAAAGCTTCGCCACATTCTTCCCAATTATAGAATGCCTCTCCAGTATAAATTGTCTTAAGTGTAGAAAGGTGTGAGGACTGATTAAAGGCATTGTCACATTCTTCTCATTTGTATGGCTTCTCTCCAGTATGAATTACCTTATGTTTAGTAAAAGTTGAGGACCAGTTAAACGCTTTGCCACATTTTACACATTTGTAGCATTCTCCCCAGTACAGATTTTCTCACGTTCAGTAAGGTTTGAAGGTTAAAAGCTTTTCCACATTCTTTACATTTGTAGGGTTTCTAACCAGTATAAAATATCTTCTGTGTGTAGAAAAGGTTGAAGACTTGTTAAAGGCTTTAACATATTCTTCACATTTGTGGAGATTCTCTCCAGTATGAATTTTCTTATGTGTAGTAAGTTTTAGGAT
>NW_016804710.1:7704-21274 GCF_001698545.2 Rhinopithecus bieti
TAAAAGCTTTGCCACATTCTTCACATTTATAGGATTTCTCTGCAGTATGAATTTTCTTATGTTCAGTAAGGTTTGAAGATTGGTTAAAAGCTTTGCCACATTCTTTACATTTGTAGGGTTTCTCTCCAGTATGAATTATCTTATGTCTAGTAAGAGTTGAGAACTGGTTAAAGACTTTGCCACATTCTTCACATTTGTAGGGTTTCTCTTCCATTAGAATTTTCTTATGTGCAGTAAGTTTTAAGGACTGGTTAAAAGCTTTGTCACATTCTTCACATTTGTCGGGTTTCTCTCCAGTATGAATTTTCTCCTGTTTATTAAGGTTTGAAGATATGTTAAACTCTCTGCCACATTCTTTACATTTGAAGGGTTTCTCCCTAGCATGTATTCTCTTATGGTTAGTAAGATTTGAGAATAGGTTAAAAGCTTTTCCACATTCTTCACATTTATAGAGGTTCTCGCCAGTGTGAAGTATCTTTTTTGTGGTTAGGTGTGAGGACTGGCTAAAGACTTTGTCACATTCTTCATATTTGTAAGGTTTTTCTCCAGTATTAATTATTTTATGTATACTAAGGTGTGAGGCCTGTTTAAAGGCCTTGCCACATTCTTCATATTTGTTGGATTTCTCTTCAGTATGAATTATCTTATGCCTAGTAAGTTGTGAGGACTGGTTAAAGGCTTTGCCACATTCTTCACATTTGTAGGGTTTTTCTCCAGTATGAATTCTCTTATGTTTAGTAAGGGTTGAGAATCGGTTAAAAGCTTTGCCACATTCTTCACATTTATAGGGTTTCTCTCCACTATGAATTTTCTTATGTTCAGTAAGGTTTGAAGACTGGCTAAAAGCTCTGCCACATTCTTCACATTTGTAGGGTTTCTCTCCAGTATGAATTTTCTTATGTCTAGTAAGGGTTGAGGATCGATTAAAAGCTTTTCCACATTCTTCACATTTGTGTGGTTTCTCTCCAGTATAAATTTTCCTATGGTTAATTAGGTTTGAGTGTTGGCTAAAAGCTTTGCCACATTCTTCACATTTATAGGATTTCTCTGCAGTATGAATTTTCTTATGTTCAGTAAGGTTTGAAGATTGGTTAAAAGCTTTGCCACATTCTTTACATTTGTAGGGTTTCTCTCCAGTATGAATTATCTTATGTCTAGTAAGAGTTGAGAACTGGTTAAAGACTTTGCCACATTCTTCACATTTGTAGGGTTTCTCTTCCATTAGAATTTTCTTATGTGCAGTAAGTTTTAAGGACTGGTTAAAAGCTTTGTCACATTCTTCACATTTGTCGGGTTTCTCTCCAGTATGAATTTTCTCCTGTTTATTAAGGTTTGAAGATATGTTAAACTCTCTGCCACATTCTTTACATTTGAAGGGTTTCTCCCTAGCATGTATTCTCTTATGGTTAGTAAGATTTGAGAATAGGTTAAAAGCTTTTCCACATTCTTCACATTTATAGAGGTTCTCGCCAGTGTGAAGTATCTTTTTTGTGGTTAGGTGTGAGGACTGGCTAAAGACTTTGTCACATTCTTCATATTTGTAAGGTTTTTCTCCAGTATTAATTATTTTATGTATACTAAGGTGTGAGGCCTGTTTAAAGGCCTTGCCACATTCTTCATATTTGTTGGATTTCTCTTCAGTATGAATTATCTTATGCCTAGTAAGTTGTGAGGACTGGTTAAAGACTTTGCCACATTCTTCACATTTGTAGGGTTTTTCTCCAGTATGAATTCTCTTATGTTTAGTAAGAGCTGAGAACCAGTTAAAGGCTTTTCCACATTCTTCACATTTGTAGGAATTCACTCTAGTATGAATTCTTCTATGCTGAGTTAGTTGTGAAAGAATGTAAAATAATTTGCCACATTCTTTACATTTGAAGTGTTTGTTTCCTGTATGTCTTCTCTTACATCTATTTGAATTTGAAAATTTATCAAAGACTTTCACATATTTATTACATTGGAATATTTTGCTTGGTGTAGCTGTCAAATATTGTTTAACTGTATTACGACCTCCTTTGTGCCCCGTACACTCATCCACATGTTTAAAGCCTTTTCTTAACTGTAAATTCTCATATTCACATCTTCCATATCTTCTCAGTGTCACTTTTTGGAAAGAATCTTTTATGTTCTGCTCTGGCCAAAGGTCTTGGGCAAAATGAAAAGACATTACTGAAAGAAATCAAAATAAGAAATTACTCCACTTGCTAGATTCATATAAATGTACTTTACAAATCTAATCTATAAAATTGTACAAACTACATAAGCAAGATTGCATAGCAAAATACCACAGGCTCTAATTTCTTCATAGACACATAAATGTAACAAAAACATAATGACCAAAATACATTTGTGGAAAATGTATAAATGAGTTTGGTGTGTGCAGTGCCCCAGGTGAGCACAATGCAAAGAGCCACAGAGAAGAGACAAGTCTGTTTTATTTACCAACAAAGTTCTTTCTGTTCCCCAATATAACACATTGCCTTTAGAAGTAAATTGCCTACTCCTAGTTTTCTTTTTTAAAGAAAAGAAAATAATAACAAACATATACATCTTCATTTCTGGCTTCTACATGCCTTCGCAGACATTGGTTTCTGTCTCCCGTGACATAGAGGGCTGAAAGAAATGGTAGTATACTTTGGAATGACATTTTGAGTCTGCTGAGATCAAAGGTAAATGTTACAGCAGTGAAGAGACTGCAGTACTACAGACAGGTAACAGTTGTAGCAAGTGATTACTGACTATCAAGAAGAAACATGAACAAACTCTTTTAACTGAAAAAAAAAAAAGCTAGAAAATTTCAGACAAGACACATCCTAAGAACATGTCTGAAAGACTCTCAGAATCACTACTCGAGACAAATGGTTTCTGACTATGCCAGGACAAAGCTACATTATAAAGATTGTGACAGACAACTTGTTTTTAATTTACAAATTTCAATTAAAGATTACAATGTATAAAAAATATTAGGGCAATACAGCCCCACAAAATTGTACAACTTTCAGAAAGCAACCATTAAAACTAAAATATACAGATTAATTTTAAAATTTAAAATAAATTGAATAATATTCCATGAGTGAATAGGAATACAAACTATTGAAAATCAGAAAATGAGAATACCAACAAAATATTAAAATAGCAAAAAACAGAAGTTGTGGAGGTAAAATACAAAAAAACCCAAAATATCAAAGAAAATTAGTGTAAAAATAAAGACAACAAACAAACTAGAATACACACAAAGACATATATAAAACATATATAAGCAAAATTTCAAAAGTCACAGACAAGAGAATCTTGGGAACTGCAAGATGAAAGTGATATGTCATTTATAATAATAGTCTTATAAGATAGCCAGTGAATCAGGCCAGAAGGGAAGTGTGATACAGTCAAAGTGCTGAAAACAATAGCTGTCAAGTGAGAATACCAACAACTGTCCTGCCAAATAAAAAAAAAACACCTTCCAAAATAACAAAATTCGGCTGGGTGTGATGACTCATGTCTGTAATCCCAGCACATTGGGAGACCAAGGTGAGTGGATCACTTGTGGTCAGGAGTTCGAGATCAGCCTGATCAACATGGTGAAACCCCATCTGCACTAAAAATATAAAAAATAATTAGTGAGACATGGTGGTGCACTCCTGTAATCCCAGTTACTTGGGAAGTAAGAGACAGAAGAATCGCTTGAACCCAGGAGGTGGAGGTTGCAGTGAGCCTAGGTCACACCACTACACTCTAGCATGGGCAACAAGAGTGAAACTCCATCTCAAAATAAATAAATAAATAACAAAATTCTGAAAATGTATTTTGGTGCTGCCTATGCCCTACATATCGAAGATGCTGAAAGGAGTTCCTTCCACTGAAAATAACATGATACAAGAAAATGGCACATAATCATGAAAATACATGACTTTTGGCCAGGTACGGTGGCTCATGCCTGTAATCCCAGCACTTTGGGAGGCTGAGGAGGGCAGATCACAAGGCCAAGAGATCGAGACCATCCTGGCAAACATGGTGAAATCCTGTCTCTACTAAAAATACAAAAATTAGTTGGGTGTGATGGTGCATGCCTGTAATCCCAGCTACTCAGGAGGCTGAAGCAGAAGAATCACTTGAACCCGGGAAACAGAGGTTGCAGTGGGCCAAGATCATACCACTGCACTCTAGCCTGGTGACAGAGTAAGACTCCATCTAAAAAAAATAAATAAATAACTTTCTGGGAAAGATATGCACATACACAAAAACAGAATTTCACAGCATTATCATAATGATGCATAAAGCATTTTTAATTATTCTCTAAAATGTGAAAGATAAAAAGCACAGAAATTATTATAAACACCTGCTAATGAATATACAACATATAAAGATATAATTAACAACATCAATGACGAAGTTGAGGGCAGATGTAATGAATAAGAATTTTCGTATGCAAATAAAGTTGATTTTTTACTAGATTATAATATACTGTTTTATCTTGTAGAGGTTTTCTGTAATCCCCAAGGAACCACAAAGAATATATCTGTGTAGATACACAAAACCAAGTAAGAAAGAAATAAAAGCATATAAATACAAAAATCAAAAGACACAAAGGAAGAAAAAAGAGAGAAAATAAGGGACAAAGATACAAGAATCAAATTACACAATAACGTTAGCAAGTCTTTGTTTCAGAAGATTATTTAAATATACACATAATTAACTTTATTTAAATATCTATATATTAAATCAAGAGACAAACTTTTGGCCAGGCATGGTGGCTCATACCTTTAATCCCAGCACTTTGGGAGGCTGAGGCAGGTGGATCAACTGAAGTCAGGAGTTCAAGACCAGCCTGGCCAACATGGTAAAACCCCATTCAATTGAAAATACAAAACTTAGCTGGGCATGGTGGCAGGTGCCTGTAATCCCAGCTACTCAGAAGGCTAAGACAGGAGAATTGCTTGAACCTCAGAGGCAGAAGTTGCAGTGAGCCAAGATCATACCACAGCACTTTAGCCTGGGCAACAAGAGCAAAACTCCATTTCCCAAATAAATAAATAAATAAATAAAGACATACATTCAATAATGGAATTAAAAATTTTTGAAAACCAAGATCCAACTTGACTTTCTACAAGAGTCAGCTGAGACCTAATTATAAAACAAGACTGAAAGTGGCATGATGGATGTATATATTCTACACAAATATTAACAAAATGAGAAAAGATGTCCAAAAAATTACACAAGCTACATCTTAAGTAAAAAACTGTCATATTTTATAAAATGTACTTTAAGTCAAAACTCCAAAGAGAAACATTAAACAATAATAGATTCATTTACCAGGAACCTATGACAAATTTGTATATACGAGTGTGTGTTGTGTGTGTGTGTATCTCACTTTATGGTTTCAAACACATAAAGCAAATATTAACAGAATAAAAGAAACACATAGAGAGCAACATAATTATAGTAGGATATTTCAATACCCCACTTTCTGTAATAAAAATAAAGACAGAATATAAGGGAAGAGAGGACTCAGGCAGTAAAAAACAGATATATTTAACAGAAATATAGAGAATACTTCTCAAGAACATTAGGATGTACACACTTTTCAATAGCTTATACAACATTCTCCTTGACAGACCACCTGGTAGGCCAAATAAGAAGTCTTAACAAATTTTATAAAACTGAATTTTTATGGATTACTTTCTATGACAAAAATGAAATGAGAATATAAAACAATAATAGAAAAAAACTGAAAAACTGGCTGGGTGCAGTAGCTCATGACTATAAGGGAGGCCAAGGCGGGAGGATCACGAGGTCAGAAGATTGAGACCATCCTGGCTAACACGGTGAAACCCCGCCTCTACTAAAAATACAAAAAAAAAAAAAAAAAAAAAAATAGCTGGGCATGGTGGCGGGTGCCTGTAGTCCCAGCTACTCGGGAGGCTGAGGCAGGAGAATCACTTGAACCTGGGAGGTGGAGGATGCAGTGAGCCAAGATCGCACCACTGCACTCCAGCCTGGGTGACAGAGTGAGACTCTGTCTCAAAAAAAAAAAAAAAAAAAAAATACTGAAAACTTTTACAAATACATAGACATTAAACCACACACTTTTGAGTATGCTCTTGTTCAAGGGTTGAAATAATTAATATTGTGAAGATATCCATACTGCTCAAAGTAATCTACTAATTTAATGTAATGTTTTTTAAAATTTCTCATTGCATTTAAAGTATATAAAATCTCAAGAGACAATAAAGTACCCAAGAATCTTTCCCCCCCAAAAAAAGAAAAAAAAAGCAATGTTAAAGGCATTACAGTTCTTGAATTCAAAACACATTACAAAGCTACAGAATTAAAACAATTTGGTAGGAGCATAAAGGTTTTAAAAAAGGTTGACTAATAAAGTAGAATGCAGTACATATATAAACTTACACATATATGATCATATGAAGAGCTATTTGCATACCAATAATTATTGTAGGATTGTCACTGAAAGCACATAAGTAAAAACAATGCAAATTTCTGTCACCAAACCACTCAGTAGATATAATTTGAAATACCCAGGATTGAAAAAGCAGGAAATATTCTAACTATAGAGACAAAGCTAGAAGACATTATGTAAAATGAAATGGGCCAGCCACAAAAAGATGGAGATTGTATGATATATATAAAGCAGTTACACTCTTAGAATCAGAAAACAGAGTGGTGTTTGTGAAGTGTGACAAAAATGGGAAAAACTGGTAGTTGTTTAATACGTATTGAGATTTAGTTGTGCAAGATAAAAACATTCTAGGGATATGTTGCATAGCACTGTCAATATAATTAAGATGACTAAATTGAATATTTAAAAATACTTGATTATAAATTTTGTTATGTGTTTTGACAAGTAAAATAAATAATCATACCTAAAAAAGATAGAGTTATGACAGTTTTCAAATTATCTTTCAATCCAAACGTTTCCTCCCACACAAAAATATGGATTCAAATATAACTAAATGTTGAAATTAGGAGAACTTTTATGACTGCTCACCTAGACAAAGTTAAACAACCATTCACAACAAACCTGTATCAGAAAAATACAAGTCATTAAAAAAACAGGGATAATATTTACAAAGACATAATTATATTGGCAGTAGACAATGAATATGGCTAATTTATAGTTGATTTTGCTCCACACTGTCTTAAACTGCAGAGTTAAATATTGTCATACACAATTAAAATATAAACTAAAACATCAAAATACAATTAACTGGTGTGAGGTGGCATATCCTAAAATATATAACACAAAAATATTAAATTGCAAAACAAAATTACAACATGGAATGTAAAACTTATCAAACGCCATCAAGTATGTCAATATATTCAAGAAAGAAATATTGGAAGAAGAATATAGGAAAAAAAGTAATAGAAAGGTTACCTGAAGACATAAAAGGCGGAGAACTTCCCAAATTTTGATGTAATAAAAAATTTTAACCAGTAAGACTTGATTCAAAATTATTTTACTTCAAAGAAAAAATACAAATAAAGCCTTTCCGAAATAAGAGGTCGGCTGGGTGCGGTGGCTCACACCTATAATCCCAGCACTTTGGGAGGCTGAGGCAGGCGAATAACCTGAGGTCAGGAGAGTTCGAGACCAGCCTGACCAACATGGAGAAACCCCGTCTCTACTAAAAATACAAAATTAGCTGGATGTGGTGGCACGTGCCTGTAATCCCAGCTACTCAGGAGGCTGAGGCAGGAGAATCGCTTGAACCCGGGAGGCGGAGGTTGTGGTGAGCTGAGATCATGCCATTGCACTTCAGCCTGAACAAGAGCGAAACTTTGTCTCAACAAAAAAAAAAGCACATGAAAAATGAAATATTAATCTGTTAATAAATACGCAATATAAAATAATTTGTAATAACAACTGAAAAATACAGAGGTATCGTTTTTGTATTTAATTGAAGTTGTTATGAGATTAAAAATATTGGCCGGGTGCAGTGGCTCATGCTTGTAAACCCAGCACTTCGGGAGGCTGAGGTAGGTGGATCATGAGGTCAGGAGTTCAAGACTAACCTGGCCAAGATGGTGAAACCCCGTCTCTACTAAAAGTACAAAAATTACAGCGAGCCTGTAATCCCAGCTACTTGGGAGGCTGAGGCAGGAGAATCACTTGAACCTGGGAAGCAGAGGTTGCAGTGAGCCAAGATCACGCCACTGCACTCCAGCCTGTATGACAGAGCGAGATTCCATCTCAAAAAAAAAAAAAAAAAAATTGTTTTAAGATGTTTTATGTAATCTCCATTTTTCATGACCATTATGAAAATAATATTTATAGAATGTGTGAAAAAAATTTTAAAAATAAAGCATGTCACTACACAATTAAAATTTAAATTGAAGAAAACAAGAAAAAACATATCTAAAGGAAACACATAAAACAATAACAATAAAACTGATTTTATTTATTCTTCATTTATTTAAACAATTTATTTAAATAAATAACTTCATTTATTTAAACAATCATTTTAAATATAAATTAACTAAACAACTTAATAAAAAGAAATGTAATCCCAGTATTTTAGGAGTCCAAGGTGGGCTGAACACTTGATTCTAGGATTGCAAGACCAACACAGGCAACATAACAAAACCCTGTCTCTACAAAAAAATACAAAAAAACTAGCTGAGTGTGATGGTAGTCACTTGTAGTAGAGCTACTTGAGAAGCTGAAATAAGAGGATTATCTGAGTTTGGGAGGTTGAGGCTGCAGTGAGTTGTGATTACAAAATTACGAGCCAGCCTGATTGACAGAGTGAAACCCCATCTTAAATATAAGTGAATAAGTAAATACATTTAAAAAAAAAAAAAAGAAAAAAAGAAAATGCCTGAATGCCTTAAGAAAAAAGCATACAATATGCTGCCTATAAGAGACTAATTTTAGGCCTGGCATAGTGGCTAACACTTGTAATCCCAGCACTTTGGGAGGCAAAGACTAGCCTGGCTAACATGGTAAAACCCTGTCTCTACTAGAAAAAAAAAAAAAAAAAACAAAATTAGCCAAGCATGGTGGCACTACTCAGGAGACTGAGGCAGGAGATCACCCAAACCTGGAAGGCAGAGGTTGCAGTGAGCCAGCCTGGGTGACAGAGCAAGACTGCATCTCAAAAAGAAATAAAAACGAAACTCATATTAGCATTGAGTCAAATAGGTTGAAAATATCAGAATGGGGAAAATATCTTTATTCTATACTAATAGTAACCACAATTGGGTGAGGTAGTCATAATTATATTAGACATAATATGCTTTAAGTGAAGACTAGCATGAGACAAAGATTGATATTATATAATAGTATAATGAGCTATTCCACCAGGAACATGTAACTATGATATTTATCTATATGTATATGTATATATAACAGTAGGGCTTCAAAATATATAAAGAAAATATTTACAAAAGTGAAGCAAGAAATACATAGCAACATAATAATTGTAGACATCAAGACCCCATTTTCAATAATAAATAGTTCAGATAAAAGATCAATAAGAAAACAGCAAACTTAGAAAACATTATAGACTTACTAATTTTTTTACATATAGAAGAATACCTGAGAGAGGATAATTTATAAAGGAAAAAATGGCCAGGTGTGGTGGCTCACGCCTGTAATCCCAACACTTTGGGAGGCAAAGGCGGGTGGATCACCTGAGGTCAGGAGTTCAAGACCAGCCTGGCCAACATGACAAAACCCTGTCTCTAATAAAAATACAAAAATTAGCCAGGTGTGGTAGTAGGCACCTATAATCCCAGCTACTCCAGAGGCTGAGGCAGGAGAATCACTTGAACCCAGGAGGTGGAGGTTGCAGTGAGCTGGGATCACACCATTTCACTCCAGCCTGGGCAACAGAGGAAGACTCAGTCTCAAAAAAAAAAAAAGGTTTATTTGGCTTAGTTTGACAGACTGCACCTGTACAAGAAGTGCATGACAGCATCTCCTTCTGGTGAGGATCTCAGGAAGCTTACGATCATGGTGGAAGGCAAAGAGTAACTGAACATATCATATGGTCATAGACAGAGGAAGTATGAGGTGAAGGAGCTAGTTTCTTTTAATTAACCAGCTCTCATTTGAATTAAGAGTATAAACTTTTTGATTACCAAGAGGATGATGCCAAGCCATTCATGAGGAATTTGGCCCCATAGCCAAAACACTTCCCACTAGGTTTTATATCCAACATTGAAGAGTACATTGCAGCATGAGGTTTGCAGAACATGGACATGCAAACCATATTACAGACCAACTAAGCTTAACAGACATATACAAAAGTTTTCAGTCAAAAGCAAGAGAATGTACAATTTTTTTTTTTTTTTGAGACAGAGTCTCACTCTGTCGCCCATGCTGGAGTGCAGTGGCGCGATCTTGGCTCACTGCAAGCTCCACCTCCCGGCTTCACTCCATTCTCCTGCCTCAGCCTCCCGAGTAGCTGGGACTACAGGCGCCCACCACGATGCCTGGCTAATTTTGGCATTTTTAGTAGAGACGGGGTTTCACCATGTTAGCCAGGATGGTCTCGATCTCCTGACCTCATGATCCGCCTGCCTCGGCCTCCCAAAGTGCTGGGATTACAGGCCTGAGCCACCACATCCGGCCCAGAATGTACAATATTCTTATTTGTATCTGGTGTATTCTGTTAGGAGTCATACCAAGTCTTATGAAATTTAAAAATATCAGTGAACTGCAGGGGCTCATGAGACCAAGGTGGGAGGATTACTGGGCCAGAAGTTTGAGACCAGCATGGACAACTTAGTGAGGCCCTGTTCCAACAAATAATCAAAATATTATCCAGACATGGTGGTCCCATAGTATGTCTGTAGTCCCAGCTACTCAGGAAACTGAGGTGGAAGAATCACTTGAGCCCAGGAAGCTGAGGCTGCAGTAAGCCAGCCATGCCACTGCACTCTAGCGTGGGTGACAGAGTAAGATCCTGTCTCAAAACAATGACACTTCAATAGATTTAAAACTGTATATTTTATATAATGGGTTTTTACAACAATATTTTAAGAAAAACTGAAAAAATATAGGATTATAAATCTTTTCAAAAATTGCCTCAAATCACAAAAGTGTTTCTCTCACACAAAGGAAATATAAATTCATCATTAAACACACAGTGAAAAAAGATGATTTCCATGACTACTTAGACAAAACCACCATTTAAAATCAGCTAAGAAAGAATATAAACAAGATAAGCCATAACCAAAATTTGGGTCATATTTATAGATAAAACACACACATATATAATCTGATTGTAATAGACATATGGCTAATTTATTTTTTAAACCCCACATTGACTTAAAAGTGTACAAACAGAATTGCAAATTGTCTAAAATTACGTAAGTAAAACAAAACACCAATAATCTGATGTTAAAAAACCTACACTGAAAAACCACACTAATATGGAACTACAAAACAATAAGAGAAATGTTTATTCATGAAATCTTTTTTGCAACATTGATGTACCATTAAGAAAGAATTTGTCTAGATAACTGCAATATTTAACTGTGTACTCATGGAAGACAGGTATTTTGAATCAATGGCACATGTTGTGTGGCAGTAAAAGTTCAGAGAAAATGTAGTATAATCATAAATAGAAAATGCTAATGAGAAAACTTTAATAAATGAGCATGTAAAAAGAAGTGGAGATATTTCTGATATTTAAAATATATGCTATTCTTACACAAAATAAAACTTCTCTAACCTGACTTTAGAAGCAAAGAATACCCTTACACTGCTAAAGAGAAAATAAGTATGTGTATGTATATATTTGTGTATGTAATATATATTTATATGTGTAAGTATGTGTGTGTGTGCACGCACAGAATATGGTTAGAGTCTCTAATATATAAAAGAAGTATTTGAGAATAAATTATGTTATTACTTAGATATAGGCTGAAGAAAGTGGGTGAAAATCCTATAATTTGTTTATACCAACAGCTCAAATTTGTAAGTAACTATTTTAGTAAATATGGAATGCCTACTAATTATCTAATTTACTTTAGGCATAACTTGTAAATTCTAGTATATTGCCCTAAATGTCTGAATCTAAAGTTACAGACAAATTTAAAGTAGGAAATAAAAAACAAAATATATACAGAGAGTAACATCAGTAAGATGGAAAAATAAAAGGTGCCCTATTTTCTTATACCCCAACAGCAAAAACATTTATCAGCTATCTCTGACCAAAAAAAACAATGTGTTTATGAGAGAACCAGGCATCATGTATCACACCTGTGATGACAGCTACATGGTATATTCAGGTTGAAGAATTGCTTCAGACCAGAATTTAAAGACCAGCCTCGGTTATAAAGCAAGAACCCATCTAAAAAATAAGTGCCTTAAAGCAAACAAACAAACAAAAAAAAGAACAAAAAAATAGAAAATAAATAAATAAATAAAAAATAAGTGCCTTTAAGAGAGCTCCGAGATGCAGGGAGGGAGTTATGAAACTGCTAGAGCCAAAGATTGAGAAGTGTTCCTTTTCAGAAGGCGGGCCCTCATTCAGGAGGCAAACTACAAGACCCCTGTACTTGGCTACAGACCAGGAAACGGCCCTCCCAACTTGGTCCGACTAAGAATTCTGAGCTTACTCTGTCATCACCTCAAATTTCTCCTAGTCACAGTCTGCGAGAGGTCTTGTCTTTCCAGAGGCCTGGAGGAGAACACCCATTTGTAGCCATGCAGGCAGGCCTGCAGACCTTGGCCTTTACTGTGGTCCCTGAAACAGTTCAATGACTCAGTTCCAGCTCCCTGATCCACAGTTCACGGTCAGTTCTGCCTGTAGACATAAAAACCCACACAGTGGCTGGGCGTGGTGGCTCACGCCTATAATTCCAGCACTTTGGGAGGCAGAGACGGGTGGATCACCTAAGGTCAGGAGTTCGAGACCAGCCAGACCAACATGGTAAAACTCCGTCTCTACTACAAATACAAAATTAGCCAGGCATGGTGGCAGGGGCCTGTAATCCCAGCTACTTGGGAGACTGAAGCACGAGAATCGCTTGAACCTGGGAGGCGGAAGTAGCAGTAAGCCGAGATCATGCCACTGCAGCCTGGGCAACAAAAGCAAAACTCCATCTCAAAAAACAAACCAAAAACCCGCACAGTGACCTGGAAAAATCCTCGCTGGTATTCAGTGAAAGCCATACTCATCCACATCCTGATATGAGGCCCACCATATGCAGACCCAACTGCAAAAACATGCCCTAATATCTGCCCTACAGAGCAAATGTCCTGAAGGACATTCAGCCTATCCAAAACTAAAATGGGAATTAAAACCACCCAAGCTTCTAGTAACAAGCTAATAAAGGTGGACCCTAATGCAGACCCAGCATCCTTGTGACTAAGCTACAACCCCTCTCCACTACAAACCCAGAGGGCATCCCATCACTTGGGGGCTCAACAAAAGAAGATCTTTACCTCCTAAAATTAGTTTATAAAGAGGGTTTTGCTCTTTCAAATTCACAGACACCAGTGCAAAACTATATTGTGCCCATTGTCAATGCTTTTATCATAGCACTGAAAGTATGTGGCAAAAGAATTAGTTAAAAAAAAAAAAAAAAAAAAAAAAAAAAAAAA
>NW_016804710.1:22155-50068 GCF_001698545.2 Rhinopithecus bieti
CCCCTATGTAAGAGCAAAAGAAAAAAAAAAAAAAAACTCAGGGTTTCCAGAAAGTATTTTCTTTGGAATACAGCTACCCAAATCACATTTTAAGGACTGGTTTTTATTTGACCTTTGACCTTTCATCTTTGTCATCTGTTGTATTCACTTTCACTCTCACCTACCTGGGGGTCTGGCTACCATCTCATGTCTTTTTATATTCCAGGGCTCTTTTTTTTGCTCCAGACAGGTGATCAGATATGGCTTAGAGACAGCAATACCTGTTTTATTAAAAATAAATAACATGAATCTTAATCATATTCTCCAATTACCAACCCAGTAAGGTGCTCAGTAAAAACGATGTAATAGAATAAATACTAATTTATAACATAAATTTCTAAATATTTAGAAAATATTTTAAATGTGTAGGTTTTAAATTTTACTATCTGGTACTATTGAATCAAAAATTGGTGTCGGAAATTAGATTTTAAGGCATGGGCAACAATATTGCATGCCACTAAATTTCTGGAATTATCACTAATCTAGAGTGAAAAACACAGATTAGCTCACTAATGTGAAAAGCTCAGGTCAAAATGAAACATCTTGAAGGAATTATTTTCTACATAAATCTCAAAGATTTTCTTGAAAACAGAGATCTGAAACTCATTTATGCAAAGCATAAATTATCAGAAAACAGTCTACAAAAATAGAGAAATAAAACTTTAAGGGTATTTTAGGAATTGTGTATTGAAGTTATCCTCACCCAAAAAGACCAGGTTTCTGTAGTTCTCCAACAACACATTTCTATATAAATCCCGCTGTGCAGTATCCAGGCATTGCCACTCCTCCAGAGAGAATTCTATGGCCACATCTTTAAATGTCAATGGTTCCTGAAAAACACAAACAGACACACACTTACCAAGTGGCCACGAGCTGTCACTGAATTTTTTTTTAAATGTATAGGATAGCCGGGTATGGTGGTTCATGCCTGTAATCCCAGCACTTTGGGAGGGCAAGGTGGGCAAATCACGAGGTCAAGAAATCGAGACCATCCTGGCCAATATGGTGAACCTCCGTCTCTACTGAAAATATAAAAATTAGGCCGAGCATGGTGGCTCACACCTGTAATCCCAGCACTTTAGGAGGCAGAGGCAGATCACCAGAAGTTGGGAGTTCAAGACCAGCCTGATCAACATGGAGAAACCCCATCTCTACTAAAAATACAAAATTAGCAGGGTGTGGTGGTGCATGCCTGTAATCCCAGCTACTCGGGAGGCTGAGGCAGGAGAATTGCTTGAACCCGGGAGGCAGAGGTTGCAGTGCGCTGAGATCGCTCCACTGCACTCCAGTGTGGCAACAGAGTGAGACTCCGTCCCAAAAAATAAAAAAATAAAAAAAGTATAGAATAAAAAAAGTATTTTAAATATAGACAGATGAGAGGGCTACAGATAAGAACAGTTTAATGTGGTTTAGAGAAATTTTCATTGTGTTTATATTTACTGTTTTGTGACTTGTGGGAAACTACTGGATCCGCAGGAATAGAAAACATGTTGCTAAATGGAATGTCTCTGCAAGCACTGGTTTTAATAAAAAATTTTTAAAAATAGGACTCTAAAATGCATACTTTTTTTCCCATTTATCTCCTTGTGGAATTCGGAAATTGTTAGCACCCACTCTAGAAAGGCACCAGCCAAAACTCTGATCTCTTCTTATCAGTTCTGTGAGGCAAGACTCCAGGGTGGGGCCAGACCTAAAAAAGGCCTCCAAAAAGGGTGAATCTGAACAGAACTGGAGCTGGGAGTAAACCCTATATATTACTCTGCTCACCCCATCAACTGTATAAATATACTAATTAGCCATTTAAACAAATTTCCTACGGTTTTCTAGGGTAATTTTAAGATAAATAAGCATTCTTAGCAAAGTAAAAGAAATAAAAATATTTAAAACTCTTGGGTCCATAAACATTCATTCAAATGATGACCTCAGAAGTCACAACAATATAAAGAAAGTGGCCCAAATAAAGCCCACATGTTTTGCCACACATCTATTCACTTAATTCAACCATGTATTCAGTTGCTAGTCTAGACCAACTGTTCCTAGATGGTAGGGACCATGACTGCTTTATCTATTTTTCTAATGACCATATAAAATGGTAGCAATTAGTTTATCTGCTTGAGTCTCCAGACCTCCTCCTTGTTTTTTACCCAACTACCAGGAAACTGGGAAACTCTCTACTGGATACCAACCAAAGACATCTCTTGTATGAGGGGAGGAGCAAACACAGGATGACTCATTTCTCTTACACTGAGACAGAAGCAGAATTAACCACTCTTGTCAACCTGACACAATTCTGCTCTGGACATCCTCAAATATCTCAAAGATGCCTAGGTGATTGTGAGAGAGTTCCCAGTGACCCTGGGCTGATGACCCAAGGATAAGGCAGGCAGGAGAGACTCAGGCTGATTCTAAATAGAAAATCGAACTGCCGCAGCGGAGCTCCAGATTACGGGTCCTGATTAGCTAGCTCTTGGGCAAAAGGAAAGACAAAAATACTCTACTCCAGTATTACATTTTATGGGTAGGTATAATTGTGATCATGACTCTCGATACTTTGTGGCCTTCATCTCTCACCCCTAAGATGCTTGTTTACTCTTACAGAATCTGTCATCAGATTCTATTTACACCTGGACCCTCTCACATAACTGTAGCAGGTCACTGAACAAGATCTGAAAAGTTTTAAGAGCAACACTCTCAAAGGGAAGCTTTAAGATGTTTATGTTGACATCTCACAATGCAGAAAATGCCTCCTGTTGGTTTCCTGTACATTCTCAATCCAGAGTCTGGCCCTGTCTTGTAAATTCCAGGTAGAGGCCGGACCTTACATACAGATTCTAGGTGGGATCAGCCTGCTTCTGCATTCTTGGGTGTTACAGCAAGTGTAGTACAACCAAAGGAGAGATTGCCTCATAGAGGCTGCTCTACCACATTCTAAATAATACGTCTACTTCATGTAGCTGAAGCTACATGAATATAAGTAGAGAGTTTATTTGGGCCAAGATTGGGAATTGTAACCTGGGATCAAAGATTCAAGTTGCCAGGAATCTACACTTTGATTAGCGCAGTTACAAGTGGATTTGTAAAGGCAAAAAGAGAGGGACAGAGAGAGGGCTGATACAAAGTTGCCCGTCAGAAACTCTCATTTGTTTACAAAAAAAAACATTGATTATCGATTGGATATACATTGTTAAGCTATAGGGTGTGGGTTACAGGATCCAGTGTGTCATTATTAATTTAAATTTATAGCTACTTGTGGCAATAGCAAGCAGTTTCAAGAGATAAATTCATAGCTCAAAGAACAGAGAAATACATAATTGTGGTATTATTTTAATGTTCTCTGAACCTTGTAACTAAAAGAATTTGCATTTCTCAAATAAAAGGTTTTCTTTTTTCCCAAATCTTAAGTCCCTGATTCAGAATTTGGAGCTGCAAATTTAGTTCCTAGGTGAGTGCAGTAGCAGTAGGTGTCGTCCGCACATTTGTGGTTATTTTAAGAAGAGGAAGAAGGGGTTGGGTGTGGTGGCTCATACCTGCAACCCCAGCACTTTGGGAGGCCAAGGCAGGCAGATCACCTGAGGTCACGAGTTTGAGACCAGCCTGGCCAACATGGTGAAACCCCCCCTTCCACTAAACATACAAAAATTAGCTGGACGTCTTGGTGCATGCTTGTAATCCCAGCTACTCAGGAGGCTGAGGCAGGAGAATCATTTGAACCCAGAAAGTAGAAGTTGCAGTGAGCCAAGATCATGCCATCGCACTCCAGCCTGGGCAACAGAGTGAGACTCCATCTCAAAAAAAAATGAAGAAGAGGAGGAAGGGGAAAAAATGGAGATTATCATGTCTGCTTAATGCACACATGTTACTCTGGGTTTCTGGGCCCCATGGTCTCTGAAATCAGTTTCTGGTCTAAAGATACAAGAGTCATTTAAAGAGGTAAAATGGTTAATTGCTGCCCTGTGAAGTATGTAGAAATCTGGCCTAGCCTCTCTAGAGGTGACTGTAGAGGACTATAACACCAAATAGGCAGAGACACAATTCTGCCTGCATATTTAGGGGACAGCATGCATTTTGCAGCACAATCATGAGTTGACTGAAAGCCTGAAAGGAAAAGCCTCCTCTAGGTTAAAGCTTGGTTGGCACCTTATATGTTTATATGATGTGTGGCAATTCTAGACAGTGTTTGGAAAATATAACTAAAAGAAAAATTTTGTCCAGCTCCAGAGTAACTCCACAATGACAGAACAGAAAGAAAACCATTTTATTACACAATTAAACCAGAATGTGACATGTATCACAGTCAATCTGCTGAAGAGATTGCAAAGACAGAAAGACAGTCACAATAATTAGTCCACAAGTAGAAAAATTTACAGCACACGTCATACATAGTTCACCCTAAATTCACCTGGTAATTGGGAAGGCCATCCATATACGCTAATTGGTTATAATCAATGACAAAATAAACTTTTCACATCTTCATGACAAGAGGTAATTCTGCAACTTAAAGCCAGGTGCCTCCTGCCTGCCATCTCCTGGTGGCTTGTGTCCTCTCTTGACTCCTACCATCTGCCACTGAGGCAGAGTCTATAGCACAGAGCTCACACCTGGCACCCTATATATAACCCCAGCTGCCACAGCAGCACTTCAATGCCACATCAGAGAGTGAAGCCTGAGTTGCAGGAGGAAAGCCTGCAGGACTCCTGGGTAGAACTGCACCTTCACAATAATGGGAATAGGTGCAGTGTTTAAACCTCAGTTTTTTATTTATAATGGTGACACGGAAATCACTCTGCTAGATTTCCAGCAAGAGTCCATATAGAGATAGCTCCAAGAGTTCTCACTGTGACAGCCCACCTCATTCACAGACACCATGGGATAGTAATAGGGCTTCCAAAACTGACACCCAATGCATTCAAGAGAAAACAGCCAAAATGATTATATTGAGAGAAAAAAAAAGAAGATAAAAGCATCTTTAGAAAAAAGATTAGATGATTAACAAGTCAGTCAGAAAATACTCCCCTAAAACACATTTCTCTGTAAAAACCCAAAGTGCACAGCTACCCTCAGTATGAGAAACATGAGCACAAAGAATAAAACCAAACACCGCATGTTCTCACTCATAGGTGGGAACTGAACAATGAGGAAACTTGGACTCGGGAAGGGGAACATCACACACTGGGGCCTATCATGGAGACGGGGAGGGGGGAGGAATTGCATTGGGGAGTTATACATGATATAAATGATGACTTGATGGGTGCTGACGAGTTGAGGGGTGCAGCACACCAACATGGCACAAGTATACATATGTAACAAACCTGCACGTTATGCACATGTACCCTAGAACTTAAAGTATAATAAAAAATAAATAAATAAATAAATAAATAAATAATGTACTAAATATAATCTTTCACACTGATCAAGAGATCAGCTTGAGAGAGTGTGTCACATAACTTTTGACAAACACGATAACTTTGAATAATAAAGTTTGCTTAATAGCTAAGATGTGGGAAGCTGACTGCTTCCAGAAGCATCTGGATGAAAAAAAAAAAAAAAAGAATAAAGGCGGGCATATTCTCAGCAGAATTTTGCAAGTGTGTGTTACAGCGTGGTCTGGATTGAAGACCTAAGCAGATTTTGTGTGAGCAACAAGGCTCTTTATTCACTTGGGTGCTAGTGGGCTGAGTCTGAAAAGGGAGGTGTGAGGGAGAGCAGTCTTTATAGGGCAAAGTGGTGAGTGGAAAATTACAACACAGTTTTGGGACTTGTTGACTCAAGAAGTTGATCGACCAGTTGGGACAGGAACCCGCTGTTCTTCTTTTGTGGTTTTTGGTTGTTGCAGGTTTTCTGGTTCCAGGAAGTCTGGAGGCATATGTGCCATTCACAGAGTTCTTAATGGCCCACCGTAATACTGGCCCTGCTGGCAATAGTGCAGCCATATTTTTGGCGTATGACATTCCTGTCTTTTTGTTTTAATAAGAAAAGAAGTGGACGTGGAGATGTTTCTCAGGGATTCTTCAAGCGGGACTTGGGGTGGCATGGACTCCTAATCGGGAGAGAGATCTTGGGGTTGGGGTGACATTAAGGGACAGTTAGGAGTAGCATTTGCTGCATAGATTGACTGGTAACAGCTTGAATGAGATTTTGTAGGAACTGAGAGGCCAGTCGGAAGAGATAGGGTCTGAACAGGAGAAGGAGAATGATGGAAATGAGGGGCCAAGCTTTAGGGAGAAGCCACAATGCCCAGCTCCAAAGATTGGTGTTAAGAGTCTGAAGGATGTTGCCTGATTTTAGAAGACTTCATTTAACCGCTGGGCAGCATCTCGTACTAGTCCAGACTGGTTGGTGTAAAAACAACAATCTTCCCCTAAAAAAATGCACAGACCACCTTTTTCGGTGGTTAGGAGGTCAAAGCCACAGTGGTTCTGGAAAGTTACTGCTGCTAAGGCGTCTATTGGGGATTGGAGAGTAAGGGTGGATTTTGCTATGTCTTGGAGGCTGAGAGATCCTTTGAGAATGTATAATAGTAGGACAGGGAAGGGGACAAATAGCAGGTTTGTCTATTCCTGTTCCTGTGGCATTGGTAATTCCTAGTCCTATAAGCAAGGGTATTATCTGCACGGCCCTACACTGACGGACTTGGGCTCTGACAGGGACTGGTAAGGTTTGGTTTCCAAGGGCAATGTCAATTTTGGGGCTTAGGAAGACTAGGGTACAGGTGCCTGTCCACTTAGTGGGGAGGCAGACATAGGTTGAAGTTCCACACAAGAAGAATATGCCTTGGCTGGGTAGGCAGAACTGGCTGTGTATGTTAAAAAAGTGTGTGAATTTGTTGTTTTCATTTTCCCACACCCCTAGGGTACTTGCCAAGGTGGCCCCCGTGAGTGGCTGAAAAGGGATGTTTGGGATAAGCTGAGTGGCTCCCTGTTTTATTTTCCCATTGGAGGAAAAATCATTTTGTATCTACTAGGAGCCACTCAGAAGGGTAGCTGAAAGCAGGGATAAGGAGGCATTCGTCAGTGGTGGGAGTGCTGCTGCAGGAGGTCCAGGGGTGAATGGTCAGTCATGCAGTGTGTATGCCTGCCATTACAAAACCCGGATTGTTTGTTAAGCAGGGAGGTGCTTATGACTTCTGGGGGCTTTGAGAAGTGGATAGGCTGTTTGAATGTAGCCGTTTGGGAGACGTGGAGGTTAACGTAGTCAGTTGGGGCTTGAAGCTGCGAGGTGTAGTTGCACTGATGGAACAGGAGGTGACCTACGGGTAGGCCTGATGACAGGTTGTGTTGGATGCATAAAGGGGCTTGGAAAGTTAAGACAGTGTTTGTAGTCACAGGGCCGTGTATGGGTTTTTCATTTCTTGTGTAATGGGTGAGGCTGGACGTATAGGAGCCTAAAAGTTGAACTGCATGTCCTGTCGGGGTATTTTCGGTCATTTCATTGATGGAAAGTCGGCCAATGACTGCATATTTAGGAGTTGGAAAGGGCTTTTTCCTTCATAACGAGGGTGGTAGGTTAAGTTAGTAACTACCCAGTTTTTTGCGGGAATGGGAGTGGCAACGTAAGTGGTAGCTGATAGAGAAATGCAAAGCCAGCAGTCCTTTGCCAAAGAAGGATTGGACTGGTTTAATAGAAAGTGGGTTGAGAGTTTTGTAGAGGTAATTAGGCATTACTGGAAGTGGGGGTGCAGCCATGCGGGGCAGCCAAAGGAGCAGGAGGGATAGATAAAGTGAGTAGGAAGGTAAATAGAGGTGTCTCATCTGGGGAGAAGTCATACAGGGTGCCCTAAAAGATGAGATCATCTATCCGGTTTAAGAGAGAATCTAAGGTGGGAGTTTGGGGATGAAACCAGGACATGTCTTAGCAAATAGAGTGGAGGAAGAGGGTGAAGCAGCAGGGTGGACAGGAGCAGGACATTTAAGTTTCTTCAGGGATTCGGGTGAGTTTTAACGAGGTCAAGGAGAGTACTTGCAACTTCCAAGAGGAGGAAGAAGGGTCAGGCTGAGTGTCAGATGGACACAGCTTTACTCTGGAAGGGTGAATCCACTGAGGAGGATCTTGTAAGCGGACAGCTGTTGGGGTGCTATAAATGACCAGGAAGGGTCCTGTCCACTGAGGTTGTAGAGATCGGGGGGTTAAGCTCTTTATCAGGATGGGCTGTCCAGCCAGGGTGTCCTCATATGGCTGGGTATCTGGGGTGGGTTAGCACCTGATGGTTAGCAACCTGACGGATTTCATTCCTAGCCTGTTGGAGGACTGGGTAAATAGTCCCCAAGAGGACTGGTGTCTGGGATGAGGTTGGGCCCGAGTAGAAAAGTACTACCATATAAGAGTTCGAATGGGCTACACCCGGTAGGTTCATGGGCGGTGGCTCAGATCCGGAAGAGCGCAAGTGGTAGGAGAACAGTCCAGTCCTTTCGGAGCTAGAGGGTGAGTTTTTAAGAGGCTGCTGGCTCTTTCAACCTTTCCTAAGGAATGAGGATGATATGGGGTGTGGAGATTCCACTGGATGCCAAGGGCCTGGGAAACTGCCTGGGTGATTTGGCTAATGAAAGCTGGACCATGTCAGACTGGATGGAAGTAGGGAGGCCGAAACAGAGAATAATATCGGTTAGAAGAGAGGTAGTAACTGCTGCGGCCTTTTCAGATCCAGTAGGGAAGGCATGACCCATCTGGTGAAGGTATCAACCCAAACTAGGAGGTACTTATATTTTTTGACATGAGGCATATGAGTGAAGTCAATTTGCCAATCTTGTGTAGTAGTAAACCCTCGGGCCCGATGTGTTGTGAAAGAAGGGGGCCTAAGAAAACCTTGAGGGTTGGTGGAGTGGCAGACGGAACATTGAGAGGTGATTGCTTTAAGGATGGACTTCCACGATGAGAAATAAATAAGGGGCTCTAGGAGGTGAGCCAAAGGCTTGTACCCTACGCGCAAGCAGTCATGGAGGGATGAGAGAATAGATTGTGCTTCTGAGGCAGGAAGAAGGAACTTTCTGTGATCTAAGAACCACTTGCCTTGTGAGTTGGAAAGGACAAGTAGAGCAGGCTTTCAGAATAAGAGTAGGTAGGGATGATAGATGAGAAAGAAACGTACTGGCCTTTTGGAGCAGAGACTGGAATGTCTGCAGACACTGAGGCGTTTGCCACCTCTTTTGCTGTTTTATTGGCGTGGGCATTTGCTTTAGCGACAGGGTCTGTCGGTTTTTGGCATCCTCTGCAGTGGACACAACTCCAGCCTTGGCGGGCAAGAGAGCAGCCTTAAGGAGGAACTTTATGATAAAGGCATTGATAATGGAAGACCCTTGTGTGGTTAGAAAACCTCTTTCCGCCCAGATGGCAGCATTGTGATGAAGGATGTAGAAAGCATATGTGGAATCAGTATAAATATTGATGTGCATTCCCTTAGCAAGAAAGAGTGTGAGTTAAAGCAATTAGTTCAGCTTCATGAGAGGTGGTGGAGGGTGGAAGTGCAGCAGACTCGATAACAAACGTGTGGGACACAACAGCATAACCTGCCTTGGCTGGCGAAAATTGGTTGGTCCTTGAAGAACCACCATCGATAAACCAAGTGTGGTCTGGGTTTGGGACTGGAAAAACAGAAATATGAGGAAAGGGGGAGGATGCCATGAGATTAAGGAGATGCAGTCATGTGGCTCAGGACTTGTGTTGGGTGCTAAGTGAGAGGCTGGGTTGAAATCAGGTCCAAGAGTAATGGTTAGCATGGGGTTTAAAATAAAGAGTGAATAAAGCTGGAGGAGATGCGGGGAGGAGAGTAGGTAGGTGAGGTGAGAGGAAGAAATGAGACTCCAGAGGTTGTGAGAGCTATAGAGTGTAAATGGGGTGTAATCAGTGATTTTTGAGGGATTCTAGAAGTATTAGGGCAGTGGCCACTGCAGCGCGTACACAGGGCAGCCAGCCTAGGACTGAGGTCAAGTTGTTTAGATAAGTAGGTCACTGGTCGTGGGCCTGGCCCTTGTCTTAGGACCCCAACTGCACATCCCTTTACCTCTGGCATATAGAGAGGGAAGGGCTGGGTGGAGTCGGGGAGTGCCAGTGAGGGGGCTGTCTCAAGAGCTTTATTCAGGGAGTGAAAGGATGAATGAGGGAAGGATTTGGGGTCTATGGGGTCAGCTAGGTTGCCTTTTGTAAGCTTATAAAGGTGTTTTGTTAAGAGGGCAAAACCAGGTACCTAGAGGCGGAAGTACCCAATGATGCCTAAGAAGGAGATAAGCTGTTATTTTTGAAGGGACTGGGGTCTAGGAGATTAGCTGAATACAGTCAGCGGGGACAGTGTGGGTGTGCTGATGGAGAATTATGCTGAGATAAGTAACAGAAGGGGAAGAAATCTGAGCTTTAGAAGGGGACATTCGGTACCCTTTAGAGCCTAAATGCTGAAGGAGTAGGAGGATATTCTGTTGGGAGGACTCCTAGGAGGGACTGCAGAGAAGATCATCGACATATCAGATGAGGTAGGAAAAGGAAGGCTGAAAAGAGAGTAGGTTGCAGGCAAGGGCTTGGCTAAAATAATAAGGGTTATCCCGGAAGCCCTGGGAAGAATGGTCCAGCTTACTTGTTGGGACTGATGGGTGTCAGGGTCAGTCCAGGTGAAGGCAAAAAGAGGTTGAGAAGAGGGGTGTAGGGGAATGGTGTAGAAGGCATCTTTTAGGTTGAGAACAGAATAATAGGTAGTGGAGGGAGGTATTTTGGACAAGAGAGTATATGAGTTTGACACTATAGGATGGATGGAAAGTACAATCTGACTGATGAGATGAAGGTCTTGAACTAATCTGTAGGACTTGTCTGGTTTTTGAAAGGGAAGGATGGCAGAGTTAATGGGTACTAAGATGCCACGTTGTAAAAAGCAGGTAAAAAGGCTTTAGGCCTTTTAGGGGTGGCATAGGGATAGGGTACTGGCATTGGGCAGGGTGAGAATGGTTTGGCTTCAAAGGGATGACGAGGCGGGAGTGATCTGTAGCAAGGGAGGGAGAGGTGATATCCCAGACCCTGAGGCTGAGGAAGGCAGATGTTAGAGGAGCTTGTGGGGTTGGTGAGGGGTTGGGGAGAAGGGTGGCAAGGAGGTGTGGCTGTAGCCCAGGAATAGTGAGGGAGGCAGACAATCTTGTTAGGATGTCTCGGCCGAGCAGAGGGACTGGACAAGTGGGGATGACTAGGAAGGAGTGCAAAAAGGAGTGCTGACCTAGTTGACACCACACCAGTGGAATCTGGAGAGGTCTGGAGGCTTTGCCGTCAATTCCCACATCAACTGTCATGGAGGCTAAGGAGACAGGTCCTTGAAAGGAGGGAAGGGTGGAGTGGGTGGCCCCCATATCAATCAAAAAGGGGATGGACTTATCCTCCACCTTAAGAGTTACCTGAGGTCCATGATGGTCCAGGGGGCCTCTGAGGTGTTCGGGCAGCGTCATTCCTCAGCCACCAAGCCGATGACATCAGGGAAGGAGTCCCACAGGGGGCTGTGGGGTTGAGCTCCAGGAGCTCTAGGGATGGCAGCTTGAGTTGGACAGTCTGACTTCCAGTGAGGGCCAGCACAAACAGGGCATGGCTTAGGAGGTATCCCAGGCTGCAGGTATTCCTTGTCCCAGTGGCCATTTTTATGGCACTTGAAGCGTGGCCCTGGAGGGGCTGCTGGGCGCTGCGGTCTGGACGCCTTGAAATCCCTACGGGCCATTGGTGTGGCTGGGGTTCATCTAACAGCGGAGGCAAGCATCTGTAATTCAGAAATACACTGCCACCAGATAGCCTCTTCCCTGTTACTGAACACCTTAAAGGCAAGGTTAATTAAATCCTGTTGTGGGATTTGAGGGCCAGATTCTAATTTTTGAAGTTTTTTTCTAACATCGGGAGCTGACTGGGTAATAAAATGCACATTAAGAGTAAGTTGGCCTTCTGGCCCTTCAGGGTCTAAAGCTGTATACCATCTGAGAGTGGCAGCCAGACAGGCCATAAACTGTGCTGGATTTTCATCCTTGCCCTGAGTGGTTTCTTTTAACTTATCATAATGACTGCCTTATATGCAGCTTTTTGGAGTCCCTCTACTAAGCAAGTGATCATATAATCTCGCCTGGCCATACCAGGAGATCCTGTTTGATAGTTCCACTGGGGCTCCTCACGGGGGACCTCCCTGGCACCTTCCTGGAGACCTAGCTCAAGGCGCCAGTGGTCATCTGCATAGGACTGAGCTGGGGCCCAAACTTGCTCCCTTCGGGAGTGAGTGTAGAAGTAAGGATGACATTTAAGTCACTCCAGGTGAGGTTATAAGACTGAGTTAAATATTGAAATTCCTGGATATATTTAGTGGAGTCTGATGGAAAAGAACCTAAACACTGGCTGACCTGAGACAGGTCAGACAGGGAGAAAGAAACATGAACTCAGACTATTCCTTCAGCTCCAGCCACCTCTCAAAAGGGAAAGAGAGGGGTGGGAGGAGGGGGATTAGAAGTGGGACCAAATTGTAAGCCAGATCGGGTATGAGGTGGAGTGGGGACAGAAGGGATACAGGGAGGCACAGTATGGGTACAAGGGGGACTGAGGTCTGGAGAAGGGTTGGGACTGGAGTTGGACAGGCAGGGAGGAGAAGTATCGGAAGGGTTTGTGGACAGGGAGGACTCGCTGTCGCCAGAGGGTGGTAGGGGAGCAGACAGGAGGGACAGAAGGAGAATTTGAGATGAATCGCATTGGGAACAAGGGCTGGGGAGGGACGGAAGTGTAAAACATGCCTGGATGTATAAAACCTCAAACCATTTGCCCATTTTGTGACAAAAGTTGTCTAAGTCCTGCGAAATAGCGAAATTGAAAGTGCCATTTTCCAGCCACTGAGAGCCACTGTCTAATTTATATTGGGGCCACGTCATATTACAGAAGAAAATGAGATGTTTGTTTAGGTTCCAGATCAGGTGAAAGACACAGGGGTTTTAGATTCTTTTTTTTTTTTTTTTTTGAGAGGGAGTCTCGCTCTGTCGACCAGGCTGGAGTGCAGTGGCGCGATCTCAGCTCACTGCAAGCTCCTCCTCCCGGGTTCACACCATTCTCCTGTCTCAGCCTCCCAAGCAGCTGGGACTACAGGTGCCTGCCACCACACCCAGCTAATTGTTTGTATTTTTAGTAGAGATGGGGTTTCACCGTGTTAGCCAGGATGGTCTCGATCTCCTGACCTCATGATCCGCCCGCCTCGGCCTCCCAAAGTGCTTGGGATTACAGACATGAGCCACTGTGCCCAGCTGAACTCTTGGACATCTTAATTTTGCACACTGTATGCAACTGAAAGAATATTAACAGAAAAAAAAAAAAAAAAAAAAAAAAAAAAAAAGAAGAGAGAAAGGTGTTATAAAAAAAAAATCCAGCGAGGTGCAGTGGCTCATGCCTGTAAACCCAGCACTTTGGGAGGCCAAGGTGGGTGGATCACCTAAGGTCACAAGTTCGAGACCAGACTGACCAATATGGCAAAACCCTGTCTCTACTAAAACACAAAATTTGCCAGGCATGGTGATGCATGCCTGTAATCCCAGCTACTTGGGAGGCTGAGGCAGGTGAATGGCTTGAATCTGGGAGGCAGAGGTTGCAGTGAGCCAAAATCATGCCACTGCACTCCAGCCTAGGCAACAAGAGTGAAACTCCATCTCAAAAAAANAAATCCAGCGAGGTGCAGTGGCTCATGCCTGTAAACCCAGCACTTTGGGAGGCCAAGGTGGGTGGATCACCTAAGGTCACAAGTTCGAGACCAGACTGACCAATATGGCAAAACCCTGTCTCTACTAAAAACACAAAAATTTGCCAGGCATGGTGATGCATGCCTGTAATCCCAGCTACTTGGGAGGCTGAGGCAGGTGAATGGCTTGAATCTGGGAGGCAGAGGTTGCAGTGAGCCAAAATCATGCCACTGCACTCCAGCCTAGGCAACAAGAGTGAAACTCCATCTCAAAAAAAAAAAAAAAAAAAAAAAAAAAAAATCTATGGGTTTGTTAATCAAGAAAAATGACAAGAGAAATCTCAATCATTTTAGGAGGTTTTTTTGCCAAAGTTAAGGATGTGTGCCCTGGAGACAAGTCTATGTCTTTCTTCCAAGATGATTTCGAGGACTTCAAGTTTAAAGGGAAAAGGGTGGGATATTGATAAGTACACAATTTTCATGTAAGAAAAGGATAGAAAAATACCGTCATTCATGCCTTTGTCTGGCTCAGTGAATCTGCATTTTTTTTTTAACATCAGATGACATAGACAAATAGGGCAGAAGAAAAATGCAGGGAACCTGAATTTTTACATAAGATAACATAGACAAAATGGGACAGAGGAACAGATAGGCATTTGAGTCTGATGGAAAGGAAAGTGACTGAACCTATAAACTATCAATTTACATATCTATGATAAAATTTTAACAGAAACACCTTGGGGTAAAGATCTGCAGCTCACTAGGAATTTTATTGTGGACACATATGTGGGGAGGTATGCAGCTTTTCATCTTGTAGCCATCTTATTTAGGAACCAAAAGGGAAAGGCAGGTTTGTGTGACCCAGTTCTCAGATTAACTTTTCTGTTTGGCTTACTGAGTTTGGAGTCCCAAGATTTAATTTGCTTTCACAGGTGCACATGAATAAAGCAATTTCTTAGAGATGTATAGAAAGACTTAGATTCTGACACAATAATAGTGGGAGACTACAACATCCCACAGACACTAATAAATCATTGAGACAGAAAATTAACAAAGATATCGGGACCTAAATGCAACACTTGACCAAATAGTCCTAATAGACATCTACAGAATTCTTCATCTACAAATAACATAATATACATTTTTCTCATCACCACATGGCACATACTCTAAAACTGACCAATTTTTAATCAGAATAAAACAATTCTCAGCAAATCCAAACATCCCAAAATTATACCAACCACACACTCAGATCACAGCCTGATGAAAATACAATGGAACACAAAGAAAACCACTTGAAACCATACAATTACATACAAATTAAAAAACCTGGGCTGGGCACGGTGGCTCATGCCTGTAATCCAGCACTTTGGGAGGCAGAGGCAGGCAGACCACTTGAGGTCAGGAGTTTGAGACCAGCCTGACCAACATGGTGAAACTCCACCTCTATTAAAAATACAAAAATTATCCAGGCATGGTGGTGGGAGGTTGAGGCACAGAATCATTTGAGCCTGAGAGGCAGAGGTTGCAGTGAGTCGAGATCATGCCACTGCACTCCAGCCTGGGTGACAGAGTGAGGCTCTGTCTCAAAAAACAAACAAACATCTGCACCTGAATGACTTTCGGGTAAATAATAAAATTAAGGGAGAAATCAAGAAGTTCTTAGGAACAAATGAGAACAAAGTACTGCAACACAGCTGACCCAGTGTTAAGAGGGAAATTTACAGCACCAAATGTTCACATTAAAAAGTTAAAAAGATCTCAATTTAACAAACTGATATTATAAATAAAAGAATGAGAAGAGCAAGAGGAAACCAACTTCTAAACTAGCAGAGGGCAAGAAATAACCAAAATCACATCTGTACCAAAGGAAATTTAGACATGAAAAACTATACAAGAGATCAAGAAACCTAGGAGTTAAATCTTTGAAAAAATTAATAAGTTAAATAAACCACTAGTTAGATTCATGAAGAAGACAAGATCTAAATAAACACAATTAGAAATGACAAAAGAGGCATTACCACTGACCCCACAAAAATACAAATAACTGTTGAAGTCTGCTATGAACACCTCTATGCACACAAACTAGAAAATCTAAAAGAAATGGATCAATTCCTGAACAAATACATCCTCCCAAGACTGAGCAAACATAGAAATTGAATCCCTGAATAGACCAATAACAAGCTCCAAAACTGAATTACTAATAAATAGCCAAGCAACCGAAAAAAGCCCGGGACCAGAGAGATTTACAGCTGAATTTTACCAGATGTACAAAGAAGAGCTGGTACCATTTCTCCTAAAACTATTCCAAAAAATTGAGAAGGCACTCTTCCCATCCCACTATATAAGAACAGTATCATATGATACCAAAACCTGACAGAGACATAACCAAAAAAGAAAATTTCAGGTCAATATCTTTGATGACCATTTATGCAAAAATCATCAGCAAAATACCAGGAAATTGAATCCAGCTAATCATAAAAGCTAATCCACTATGATCAAGTAGACTTTATCCCTGGCATATGAGGTTGTTTCAACATACACAAATCAATAAATGTGATTCATCACATAAACAGAAATACAGACAAAAACCACAAGATTATCTCAATAGATGCAGAAGAAGCTTTCAATAAAATTTAACATCCTTCGCATTGAAACAATTAAAGGCCCTCAACAAAGTAGGCATTGAAGGTACATCTACAAAATAATGAGTTATCTGTGAGGAACCCACAACCAACATACGGGATGAACAAAGCTAGAAGCATTTCTCCATGAAAACTGGCACAAGACAAGGATGCTTTCTCTCACCACTCCTATTCAACATAGAACTGGTAGTCCTCACTAGAGCAATGAGGCAAGAGACAAAAATAAAAGGCATCCAAATAGGAAGTAAACAAGTCAAACTATCCCTGTTTGCAGACAACATATCAAGAAAAGCCTATAGTCCCCACAGAAAAGCTCCATAAACTGAAAAGTAACTGAAACAAAATTTCAGAATACAAAATAAATGCACAAAAATAAGTAGCATCCCTCTACATCAACAACATCCAAGCCAAAAACCAAATAAAAAACACAATCTCATTCACAATTGCTACAAAAGAATAAAATATTTAGGAATACAGCTAACCAGGGAGGTGAAAGATCTCTACAACAACAATTTAAAAAACACTGCTTAAAGAAGTTAGATACGACACAAATAAATGGAAAGTCATTTTATGCTCATGGATAGAAAAGATCAAAATTACTAAAATGGCCATACTGCCCAAAGAAATGTACAGATCTAATATTACTCCCACCAAACTACCAAAAACATTCTTAGCAGAACTTTAAAAAAAAAAAAAAAAAAAAAAAGATTTTAAAATTCATATGGAACAACAAAGAGCTCGAATAGCCAAGGCAATTCTAAGCAAAAAGAACAAAGCTGGAGGCATTGCATTACTTGAATTCAAACTATACTTCAGGGCTACAGTAACCAAAGAAGCATGGTACTGGTTAAAAAAAAAAAAAAAAAAAAAAGACAAACAACAACAACAAAAACCAGACCAATAGACCAGGGCAACAGAATAGAGCCCAGAAATAATGCCACACACCTACAGCCATTTGGTCTTTTGACAAAGCTGACAAGAGGAATGCGGGAAGAATTCCGTATTTAATAAATGATGCTAGAATAACTAGCTAACACTATATAGAACATTGAAAGTGGATACCCTTCCTACACCATATATAAAAATCAACTCAAGATGAGTTACAGATTTAAATGTAAAACTTAAAATTATAAAATACCCTGGAAGATAACCTAGGAAATGCCATTCTAACATACAAACTGACAGAGATTTCATGATGAAGATGCCAAAGCAATTGCAACAAAAGCTAAAATTGACAAATAGGTTATAAACTATAACCTATTATAGCTAATTAAACTAGCTATTTCACAGCAGTGGAAACTATCAACAGACAACCTACAGAATAAAATAAAATATTTGCAAACTATGCTTCTGACAAAGGTCTAATATCCAGCATCCATAAGAAATTTAAACAAATTTATAAGAAAACACAACCTTATTAAAAGTAGGCAAAAAAATATGAACAGACACTTTTCAAAAGAAGACATACATGTGGCTAAAAAGCAAATTTAAAAAATGCTCGGTCGGGCATGGTGGCTCATGCCTGTAATCCCAGCACTTTGGGAGGCCAAGGCGGGTAGATCACGAGGTCAGGAGTTCGAGACCAGCCTGACCAAGATGGTGAAACCCCGTCTCTCCTAAAAATACAAAAATTGGCCAGGCACGGTGGCAGGCACCTGTAATCCCAGCTACTCGGGAGGCTGAGGCAGGAGAATCGCTTAAACTCAGGCAGGAGAGGTTGCAGTGAGCCGAGATCATGCCACTGCACTCCAGCCTGGGTGACAAAGTGAGACTCCGTCTCAAATAAATAAATAAATATTCATCACTAATCATTAGAGAAATGCAGAGAAAAACTACAATGAGATGCCATCTCACACCAGTCAGAATGGCTGTTGTTAATAACAGATGCTGGCAAGGTTGAAGAGAAAAGGGAATGCTTATACACTGCCTGTGGGAGCATAAATTAGTTCAACCAGTGTGAAAAGCAGTGTGGTGATTCCTCACAGAACTAGAAACAGAATTATCATTTGACCCAGACACCTCATAATTGGGTTTATACCCAAAGAAATATAAATTATTCTGTCATAGGGACACGTGCACATGCATGTTCACTGCAACACTATTCACATAGCAAAGACGTGGAATCAACCTAAATACCTATTAATGGTAGACTGGATAAAGAAAATATGGTATGGCAGGGCACAGTGACTCATACCTGTAACCACAGCACTTTCATACGCTGAGGCATGTGGATTTCCGGAACTCAAAAGTTCAAAACCAGACTGAGCAATGTGAAAGAACCACGTCTTTACAAAAAATACAAAAAGAAAAATTAGCCGGGCATAATGGTACACACCTGTTGGTACACACTTGGGGGCTGAGGTAGGAGGACTGCTTGAGCCATGGAGGCTGAGGCTGCAGAGAACCAAGATCACACCACTGCACTTCAGCCTGTGTGACAGGATGAGACCCTGTCTCCAAAAATAATTATAATAAAAATAAAATACAACAAAATATTTAATACAAACAAAATATGATACATAAACATCATGGAATACCATGTGGCGATAAAAAAGAACAAGAGCATGTCCTTTGCAGCAACATGGATACAGCTGGAGACCATTAGCCTTAGAAAACTAATGCAGAAACAGAAAGACAAATATATTTTCTCATGTATAAGAGCTAAATAATAAGAACATATGGACAAAAAGAGGGGCACAACAGAGGCCTAGTTGAGGGTGGAAGGTGAAAGAACAAAAAGGGTCAAAAAAATACTTGTTTGGTGCTATGCTTAGTATTTCAACGATAAAATAATCTGCACACCAAACCCCCGTGACACAATTTTACCTATATAACAAACCTGCATGTGTACCCCAAAACAGAAATAAAAGTTAAAAGGAAAAAAATCCATGGGTGTGGAAGAATGCAATGTAGGTCGGAGGACTGGTTTGTGCTACAGACAGTGGCCCAGATGGGGCTGTCCTCTGATTTATTTGTGTCCATGCAAGCAGATGAGATTATGAACAGGTGGTCCAGAACCCTTGGTTGGTAGAGAGAGCAGTTTGCTCTGCAGATTCAGTGTCTGGGAATAGCAATATGCCAGACTTGTAGACACTTTTGTGGGTTTTTGGCAAAAAACACTAGAATAAAAAAATGCTGTAGTGAAATACCTGAGGGCGGTGCCTAGTCCTGAGGGGGGGTGGACACATCAATGTCTAGTGAGTATGTTTGTGAGTGGGTGGAAATTCTGGGATGGCAGCTGCAAGAAAAGTGGGTCTATAATCAGAGCTCCTTTCCTCTAACTTTTCAGTCCTCTCTCACCATAGAAGGAGACCTGGAATCACAGGACAATGGGCAGTGTGACAGTCTGTGTACAGGAAAGTAGAGCATCCCATTCCCAGACACCCAGAGTTCCACTCCAGGCCAGGCCTGTTTGATATCTTTCTTCTGGCACCAAATCTGTAAAGTTTGCTTAATATCAAGCAATTCTCTGAAACTAACACATTGTTTAACATTTGAATTCCAACCCGAGTCAGCAGACCCTGATTCAGGGCTCAGTCCCACAACACTGTCCTCACTGCAGATGCCAAACACCATATGGGCCAATCTGTGCTTCTAAAACTACTGTTTGAAAATTTAGAACTCCCATAAACTCCCTCCAGTTCAATAATTTGATAGAGCTACTCACAGAACTCAGCAAACACTGTAGTTATGTTGACCAGTTTATTATACAAGATACAACCCAGGAAAATTTAAATGGAAAAAATGTACAGGACAAAGAAAAGAGGTGGAGAAAGATGAAGCACATAGATAATCCTGGTAAACAGCTGTGATTAATAAAATTCCCCATCCTTTGTGTTCTCCAGGAACAGTTCATGAAAAGAAACACCCTTCCCATTATGACTTCGATGGTGCTCTTTTCTTAACTATTTAATAACCAAACACTCACTCTGCATATTTTCTTGTTTTCATATTAAAAAATTAGCTGAATTTTCTTTAGCGGTCAAAATAAAATTCTTCTTAATCAAACTTCACTTAAGTTTATCTCCTTTCCACAGGCTCCTGAACTTTGAGCTACCTTCAGTCTGAGCCAACATACAACCCCATTTTTTGTCCCTCCTAAAAACTTGATGACTTCAGGATAAAACATTTTCTAATCCAGTATATGATTTTTTCACCTTTCATTTGCCATTCCCCTGTGATCTTCTTTCTAAACTTCTTTGCTCCTCCTTAAGAAAAAAAGTCTTCGTCTGCATAAACTATGCAATTCTTAAAGATCTTATAGTTGGTTCTTCCTTCTGTTGCAATACTCCTTTAAAATTCAAATTTTTTTAGAGAAACCTCATTCTGTTTTACAAAAGTAAAATACTGCCTCAAAAACGATAACAACTTCATCTTTAGTAAGACTCTCCCATTCCCCTTCCATCTTAATGTTAACTGCATCTGCCTGTGGGTCCCCCGATGTCCAGGGCTCTGTAGCTTCTCTCAGAATAAAGGCTTCTTCCATGGCTGGGGTGAGCAGGGGAGGCTTCCAAGAAAGAACTAACTGGGCTTTTAATAACCTCCCTTCCCTTTGCAGGCTCAATATTAGCCTTAGCTTGGAATCACTGGGCACAAGCTTTAATTTCCATGTCAAAGTTATTCACTTGGGTTTTGAAACAGCTTTAAAAATTCAGCAAAATTATGCACAGTATTTATATATGGGAAGGAATTTATTATTATTATTATTTTGAGACAGAGTCTTGCTCTGTTGCCCAGCCTGGAGTGCAGTGGTACACTCTTGGCTCACTGCAACCTCTGCCTCCCAGGTTCAAGCGATTCTCCTGCCTCAGCCTACCGAGTAGCTAAGACTACAGGTGCCCGTCACCCGTGACTGACTAATTTTTCAGTAGAGACGGGGCTTCACCATGTTGGCCAGTCTGGTCTTGAACTCCTGACCTCAGGTGATCTGCCCACCTCAGTTTCTCAAAGTGCTGGGATTACAGGCATGAGCCACTGCACCCAGCCAAGGGAAGGAAATTTTTTTTTTTTTTTTCTATTGAGATCGGCAGTCTCACCTGTGTCCACCCCCAGCCTGGAGTGCAGTGGCCGGATCTCAGCGCTCACTGGCAAGCTCCGCTCCCGGGTTCACGCATTCTCCTGCCTCAGCCCTCCCGAGGTAGCTGGGACCATAGGTGCCGCGCAGCCACCGCCCGCTAATTGTTTCTCTTTTGTATTTTTTTAGTAGAGATCCGGTCCTTCACCATGTTTACGCCCAGGATGGTCCTCAGCGATCTCCCTGACCTCAGCATCACGTCGCCGTCTCGGCCTCCCAAAGTGCTGGGAATTACAGGCGTGAGCCACCACGCCCGGCCAAGGGAAGGAAATTTTAAGGTGCTTACATTTCATACCTCAATAAGAAATGCAAAAGTATTTATTCCTTTCAGATGATAAATGTATTATTTTATGATTTTCATTAAAAATTATGTAGTAATCAATTGGTCATATGGGAACACTTCTAGGAGGTACCAACTTTCATCTTATAAAATTTAGCATTAACCGGCTGGGTGCAGTGGCTCATGCCTGTAATCCCAACACTTTGGGAGACCAACACAGGCAGATCAATTGACATCAGGAGTTCAAGGCCAGCCTACCCAATATGGTGAAACCCTGTGTCTAATAAAACTACAAAAATTACCCGGGCATGGTGGCACATGCCTGTAATCCCAGCTACTTGGGAGGCTGAGGTAGGAGAATTGCTTGAGCCCGGAAGGCAGAAGTTTCAGTGAGCCGAGATCGCACCACTGCCCTTCAGCCTGGGCAACAGAGCAAGACTGTCTCAAAAATAAAATAAAATAAAAATGTAGCATTATCCTTACAAAGCAAGATGACAGGATATAGAACAGAGGTATTCACTGTAACAAACGTACCCTGCAAAAAGAGGAACTGCTGTTTTCATAAATCTATGTAATTCATCAATTATCTACCACATTTTCTTGTAAAAATGTATTCATTTTCTACAGCCAAAATGGAAGAGAGGTTTTTTCCTTTTGCTTCCCTGGGAGCACTCTAAAACTAAGCCTTGGAATACTGTTGGACATCACACAGGCATAAAACATACCTGAGAAAATTCCTAAACTAAGTCTGGGAAAGAAAAAGGTAAATTAGAATTCTTAATAAATGGAATATATGATTAGATATTATTTTTTTCTGAAACTCACCTCTTTCATGCTCTTTGTAAATATTTTCTTACCTTTTAAATCCTACTAATAAAATGCAAGTTACAGTTATAAACTGAAATCAAAATAAGTGAACAAATCTTTTCAAGGTAACAAACCCAGGGAGTGGTGGTGCTGATTAAAAAACAGATGTGTCTCATTCACGTGTCAAGTCAGGCCACCCAATCACTAGAGAGATTCTCCCACCCCATCCTGCTCACTTAAGTGCTCAATGACCACCTTTGTGCATTTCACTTTGCAAGTTCTTGTACCATCTCACTGGAGTCAAGTTTGATTTTTTTTTTTATTTTTTTTTTGTCTTCTGGGATACCATTTTTTCTTTCACAAATCTTAGAGAATCCAGGGGGCAGAAATCATTCTGTGTTTTCCTCTCAATACCAGCATCTGATTGGCTGACCAGCAACGTGCCTCTGAGAAATGGAAGCTGGGTTGAGGGAACACAATCTTAATGCCTCAAAGAGTTAGCTTTCCAAAGGAAGAGTACACCAGGAGATTCCTCTCAGCCCCAGGGCATCCACCTGCTCCCTTGAGAGGCTACACTCCAACCTCAGATTGTCCTATGTCTCCCATTCCCAGATACCCAGAGTTCCATTACAGGCCAGGAGCTGAAATTTACCAGAGATCCTAGCATACACAGCCACAGTGGATATCTTGATTTATCCACAGTACTGAAACCCAGGACCAGGAAAAAACTCAAAGGTGGCTGAGGACACATCACCCCATAAAGTTTCCAAAGGGAAACCCTGACCCAAAAACATTCTGATAAGATCTCTGTGCCTAGGGAAGATAAAAGGAAAACAGGCACAGACTTTTTTTTACAATACAGTGTCAGGGGATTATTTTTTGTTTTCTTCTCATTGGAAATATTTTCAAACAGCAAACAATTTTTTTAAAGTGTCACCCAATAATTTGTCAACAATGATTAATTAAAATACAGTATCTAAAATGTACACTAAAGGACAAATAGTTGATAATGTGAATTAGGGAGGGGAAGTTGGCATTTGGGGATGTCAGAAGAAACGAAATTTAGCATTTCACTGCAAGTCAGTTAGACTAAAAGAATGGGGAATAGGGAGTAGTCTTGAAACCCTGCTTGAGACACATGTGAAAGTTGCAGGGGAAAATTTGTCCCCTGTGGAGTGTGAAAATAATTAAATGGCAGACAATTAGACTGAGGTGGCTCTAGTCCCAGGGTTTTCACTTTTAAAAAAGTCTAACTCAAATGCATTTTTTTGTAAATTACTATATTGGGGAAAACAAAATTTAGGCTTTATCAACCATAAACTGCCAATTAAGCTCTGATTACGTGACCAGAAAATTTCCACCTTGATCTAAAACTAAGAAACTACATAACTCTCCCTAACCAATTATTGAATTTGCTTTCCTTTATCATGCACCTTATAGAAGTATTTTCTTAAAGTCCCTCCCATGGAAAACAAACTACAAACCACAGCTGGGTGTTCTACAATTCTTGAATTCTTGAATTACTCTTTGATTAAATTCTTCAATATTTTTGCAGTGACTTCCACAGATTTTTAAGAGAAAAAAGATGGACTAGGAACCCCACAGACATGAACCCCGCATCCCGAGTCAGGATTCTCCCCTGATGACCCTCCCGGCATCCCTGCACAATCGGGTAGAGACGCGGCGCTGCGGGTGCTGAGCTGCCCAGAGAGGGCTCGAGGCCAGGGCACAGTCACTGCGCAGGGAGAAAACAGAACGCCCAAGGCCCCGGCTGTCAGCCCAGCCGCCATCTTACGGCTGAAGGGGACTAAGGACCGAGCTGCGCCAAAGAGAACTCCGGGCCGCGGGAGACTGAGGGCCGAGCTGCGCCAAGAACTCGGGGCCGAGGATTTTGTTGGCCCGAGTCCAGCCACAGCCACTTCCCACCGGTTCCAACCGGCCCCTCCCCATCTCTCGGGATGTCGGATCCAGCACTCTCACCATCTCTAGGTTTCCAGGGAGTCCCGGCGTCTTAGCTGTGGATCTCCCAATATCTGCAGGTCACAGGGACACTGAGGCTGGGCCTCTAGGAGCAGAGGACACTGAGCAGTGAAGAGAAGACCAGGACCTCCGGCTGCGGCCAGAGACAAAGGCCCCGCCAAATCCCGGAAGCCGTCCTGTCCACTCCAGTTGCGTGCCTGATTGGACGGTTCCCAGCCCAGCGATCCTGATTGGATAACGTTTGCTGCTCCGCTCCCTCAGGAGTGACAGAAGATATGCTCAGATGCTGGGCTGGAAGAAGATAAAGTGAAACCTAAGCTGCAGCCTTTTCAGGCAGGGCTTCCTCCCTGAGTTGAGCCAGGTCCACCCCAGAAGGCATTTGCATTTAACCTGCGTATAAAGTCATATGCATTTATGAATAATGTATTATGTGGCTATTCACACATGAAAATAACGTAACAATTATTTTAAAATTCCAGATTTTATGTCCTTTCTGAATTCTGGTCCTTTGAGCAGGCCAATTGAGAGTTTAAAAAGGAGGCAATCCTCTGAAATAAAACGTGAGCCACATGTGTATTCTGAATTTTCCAGCAGTCAAACTTTAAGAAGGAAGAAGAAACAGGTGGAATTCATTCTAACCATTTAATTAACCCACTATATCAAAACTATTATATTAATATCTGAGCAATATGTAATTATTAATGAAAGTATATATATTTTTGGAACTAAATCTTTAATCTAACTCTGTATTTTACCTTTCTAGCACATCGCAGTTCAGACCAGCCACCTTCTGGACGCCCAGTAGCCATACATGGCCAATAGCTGTCACATTAAAGTGCAGCTTCGACAACAGGGGGTTGAAGGGCCTGAACATTCCTTTTCTGCCAGAGGTGAGGGAAGAGCCTCTCCCTACCAATATCTCTCTTCAGTTCTGAGGTGGAACAGACTGTGGCCATAAAAAGAGCAGAGGGCAACAGGAATAAAATAACCCGATTGTTAAGAGTTAATGTAATTAATATGGATATAATTAAAACTACTAGATGTATGAAAAACAATTCTGCATAATATATAAACAAAGGCAAAACATGCTTTTAATGAAGAAAGAAACATTTTATCTAGTTTGGAATTACTTAATGATTGTTTCAAATTAAAAGAAAAAACCAAAATATAATATAAAAGTTGAAAATTTTATTATAACAGACTATAAAACATTTATGAAAATCTACAGTAGCCAAAATGACACATTTGATGGATTTATTTATAAGGTTTTATTAAAATTAGCTTTAGTATTAATAATACACTAATACAAAAGTAGAAGTTGATTTTCTTTTGAACAAAATTTTACATATCAATAGGATGTAGTAAAATATTTTTGTTCACCTTTTGAATAAAGTTTAAAATAAAGAAAGTAGAAAAGAGATAGAATTTTTCTCATGCTATCTTTCTCAGGTTTTTTGACTGGAAAACTGAGTCTCCTGTATCAAACAGTAAATGATTTTCTTTTTAAAATCTTTTAACTATCACTTTGGATAAATAAATGGCTATTCTTTTATAGTGATCTGTGATCCTATATTTTAGTGAAGTGTTTTAACCCTATGACATATTTGACAGGCTTCCCAACATGAAATTTTGCTTAAAAAGTGTCTTTTTTTAGACCCTGAACTTTTGGATGCTACAGAGTGTCAATGCAGCATGCAAAAGAGTGATAAACAGGCAGGGTGAGGTGGCTCACACCTGTAATCCCAGCACTTTGGGAGGCCGAGATGGGCAGATCACGAGGTCAAGAGATGGAGACCATCCTGGACAACATGATGAAACCCTGTCTCTACTAAAAACACAAAAATTAGCTGGGCATGGTGGCGAGTGCCTGTAATCTGAGCTACTCAGGAGCAAAACTTTGACTGAAAAAAAAGTTAACTTACCTGGAAGCATTATCAAAATAAAAATAATGCTTGCCAGGCTTGGTAGCTTATGTCTGCAATCCCAGCATATTGGGAGGCCGAGGCGGATGAATCACCTGAGGTCAGGAATTCAAGACCAGCCTTGCCAACAGGGCAAAACCCTATCTCTACTAAAAATAAAAAAATTAAGCCAGACGTGGTGGTTGGTGCCTGTAATCCCAGCAACTCAAGAGGCTGAGGCAGAAGAATCGCTTGATACCGGGAGGCAGAGGTTCCAGTGAGCCGAGATTGTGACATTACTCTCCAGTCTGGGTAACAGAGGGAGATTCCGTCTTTAAAAAAAAAAAAAAGGATGTGTGTGTGTATATATATATGTGTGTGTGTGTGCGTATATGTGTGTGTGTATATATATATTTGACCTCCTTAACTTATATTTTAATAAATATGTTATTAATATTTATGTCAAAATTGTATGAAGTTTCTAAAAATCTAATATATCTGAGTATATGTTCTTATTCATAATTATGGTTATTATGATAAATTATTGTAGGCAACAGATATAATTAATTTCTTTTAATTTGTTTCTTTATAAACATGTAAAGTCATTTCGACAGTTAATGGCTTAATTCTGATGTAGTTTCTAAAAACTTTAAAAGCATGAAAAATCCTAGAATACTGTGTTTTCAAGGAGGTTCATGAAAAGATGGAAAAGACCCAGATGAGTTGAGTACAGATTTCTGATAAGGTTAGAATTATATTGTTTTAATTAGGTAAAGATTGTGAGAATTCAGCCAGGCACGGTGGCTCACGCCTGTAGTCCCAGCACCTTGGGAAGCCGAGGCAGGCAAATCACAAGGCCAGGAGTTCTAGACCAACCTGGTCAACATGGTGAAACCCCGTCTCTACTGAAAATACAAAAAATTAGCTGGGCCTAGTGGTGGGCTCCTGTAATCCCAGCTACTCAGATGGCTGAGGCAGGCGAATTGCTTGAACCCAGGAGGTGGAGGTTGCAGTGAGCCGAGATCGCGCCACTGCACTCCAGCCCAGGCGACAGAGTGAGACTCCATCTCAAAAAAAACAAAAAAAAACAAAAAAAACAAAAACCTGTGAGAATTCTAATGAAGAGACTAACACATAAAACTGCTAATTTAGGGAAAACACAAATTAATTGAACATCAGGTAAATACTCCGCCACATTTTTATGCTAAATCAGCCAGCACTAAAATTTTTGTTTTTACATTAAATATATTTTTAATTGAACTTTAAGTTCTGGGGTACATGTGCAGAATGTGCAGCTTTGTCACATAGTTATGCACATGCCATAGTGGTTTGCTGCACCCATCAGCACATCACCTACTATCCATCCCCCAGCTGTCCACCCCAAAACAGGCCCCAGTGTGTGATGTTCCCCTCCCTGCGTCCATATGTTCTCATTGTTCAGCTCCCACTTATGAGTGAGAACATGCGATGTTTGGTTTTCTGTTATTTTGTTGTTTGCTGAGAATGATGGTTTCCAGCTTCATCCATGTCCCTGCA
>NW_016804711.1:0-702 GCF_001698545.2 Rhinopithecus bieti
AAAAAAAAAAAAAAAACCAGCCTGTCCAACATGGTGAAACCCCATCTCCGCTAAAAATACATAAAAATTAGCCGGGTGTGGTGGTGCACACCTGTAATCCCAGCTACTCAGGAAGCTGAGGTAGGAGAATTGTTTGAACCCAGGACGTGGAGGCTGCAGTGAGCCGAGATCACACCATTGCACTCCAGCCTGGGCAACAGAGGGAGACTGCATTGCAAAAAAAAAGAAGAAAGAAAAAAAAGTGGTATGATTAGGAAGTCATGAATTTAGAGTACTTACTACCTTTGTCTTATGTGATTGTACGTTTGCCTAATTTTAAAATGATGGCTGTGTTTAACACCTGGCTTGTAAAATTCCTGAAATTGTACCCATCAGTCTGGCTAGCCTGGACAAGCCAGCTCCAGCAGTCAGAGAAGACAGGGCCCAGCCTACACTGAGTGACTGGATGCCTTGGAGTTAGTGATTCCAGAAGGAAAAGGCAGGCCAGTGCAGAGCCAGCAGCCAGGACTAAGCTGAAGGGCAAAATGTCCCAGGCTTGAACAGGGTTGAACAGGGTGACCACACAGCCTACCACAGACTGGCCAGGGCAGTCCTGGTGATGCTTGGTGTCCCCCAGCCCATTTTAGTTTCAAAAGCACCTGTTTAGGGTGGACATTACATACTTTCCTTGTGACACTTGCAGAGCCATGGCCCTGTGGGTCC
>NW_016804712.1:0-1450 GCF_001698545.2 Rhinopithecus bieti
TCAAAACGCATCCTTAATTTTTAGAAATGATAATGGATATAGTTTATGAAAGAGACACTTAAGGATTTATATCAAAATAATGTAGGGATGGATAAATAGGAGCAGAGATGAAACAAGATTGGCCATAGTTTTAGTTTTGTGATAGACTTTATCTTTTAGAGCAGTTTTAGGTTCTTAGCTTAATTGAATGGAAGGAACAGAGATTTCCCATATATTCTCTAGCCCATCTATACACAGCCTTCCCCTACAATTTACATCCTCTACCGGAGTGGTACAGTTGTTGAAATTGATGAACCTCCATCAATACATCATTATCATTCAGAGTCCATAGTTTACACTGGAGTCAGTCTTAGTGTTGTACATTCTATGGGTTTGGACAAATGTGTAATGACATGTATCTACCATTATGGTATCATACAGAATAGTTTCTCTATTGCAAAAATCCTCTGTGCTCTTCCTATCCATCCTTTCTTCCCAATAATCCCTGGCAACCACAAACATTTTACTATGTCCATAAATACTCCTTTTCTAGAATGCCACATATTTAGAATCATACAGTATGTAGACTTTTCAGATAATTGACTATTTTCACTTAGTATCATACATTTACGTTTTTTCCATGTCTTTTCTTGGCTTGATAGCTCATTTGTTTTTGATATGATCAATATTCCATTTTTTTGGTTGTACCACAGTTTATTCATTCATCTGTGGAAGGATATCTTGGTTGCCTCCAAGTTTTTACAATTATGAATAAAGATGCAATAAACGTCCATGTACAGGTTTTATGCAGACCTAAATTTTCAACTCCTTTGGGTAAAACCAAGGAGCACAGTTGTTGGATTGCGTGGTAAGAGTATATATATTTTTGTAAAAAGCTGCCAAACTGTCTTCCAAAGTGGCTATTCCATTTTGTATTCCCACCAGCGATTAATGAGAGTTCTTGTTGCTTTACAAGCTTACCAGTATATGGTGTTGTCAGTGGTTTCGATTTTGACCATTCCAAGAGTTGTGTAGTGCTATCTCCTTGTTGTTTTAATTTGCACTTCTCTGATGACATGTAATGTGAAGCAACTTTTCAGAAACTTATTTACCATCTATATATCTTCTTTGGTAACATGTCTGTTAAGGTCTTTGCTGCATTTTTTAATTGGATTATTTGTTTTTCCATTGTTGGGTTTTAAGAGTTCTTTGTGTGTGTGTGTGTGTGTGTGTGTGTGTGTGTGTGTATGTATGTATATAAAATGTAATTTTAATTGAAAAAATTATATGTATTTGTCATGTACAATATGATGTTTTCAAATATGTATACATAATGGAATTGCTCAATCAAGCTAATTAACATGTGAATTACCTCACATACCATTTTTTGCAATGAAAACACTTAAACTCTATTCTTGCAGCAATTTTTAAGAATACAATACGTTATTACTAACTATAGTCCCTATTTTAA
>NW_016804713.1:0-2219 GCF_001698545.2 Rhinopithecus bieti
TTTAAGTTGTTAGCCAATCGGGTTTAGCTTAGACTGTGAGGTCCAGCTCTAATCAATGGAAATAGGATGCAGCAGTAATGACCCAATGCATAAGGGATAAATATTCCTACCTTTCTTTGTTCATTGTGCTCTTGTGACAAGATTGCTGATGAGGAACACCCTTTCTGCAGAAAGTAAAATTGCCTTGCTGAGAAAACTTTTTGTCTGAATGCTGATTTTTTTTCTTGTGGTAGCAAGGAACAAGCATTTTGTTTCTAACAAATCTGGTGGCCCATACAGGGGTTCATTCTCCTCCAGGAGTGGTCTCATCCTCTCTTGTGAGGAGGCGCCCTGCTGCCTCGTTGCAATGGCCTCAAGGGTAAGGAATCAAGACCTACCTGGTGTGACAAATAAACCCAGACCCTCAGCAATATGGAAAGAAACCAGCCGGTGACCTAGAGTAAAAGATCCTCACATACCATGGCAACTCTGTGCACAGACCAAGGAAGGAAATGCCAGGGAAGCCGGTAAAGTATTTCCTTGGTGGTCGAGACCAAGCTAAAAAAAAAAAAAAAAAGACCATGGGGGGCATTGAAGTATTCCTTGGTCACAACCAAGGAAAGAGAAGCTGCCAGGGTGGTAAAGTATTCCTTGGTTGGGACATACCAAGGTAAGAGAAGACATGGGTGGGGTGGGGGCAGTAAAGTATTCCTTGGTCGGGATGTCTTGGAAGTTAAAAATAGGTGAGAAATCCCCATTAGGTAGGGATTGAACCTCACACAAACCTCCAGTAGTAGGGAAGGTGAAAATTTTCCAGTAAAGGGAAATTAAGCCTCACCCCAAAAATAGGAAATACCCCAGGTAAGGTAAGGGATAAAAAGGATATTCAGGCCGGGCGCGGTGGCTCAAGCCTGTAATTCCAGCACTTTGGGAGGCCGAGACTGGCGGATCACGAGGTCAGGAGATCGAGACCATCCTGGCTAACACAGTGAAACCCCGTCTCTACTAAAATACAAAACTAGCCGGGCGAGGTGGCAGGCGCCTGTAGTCCCAGCTACTCGGGAGGCTGAGGCAGGAGAATGGCGTAAGCCCTGGAGGCGGAGCTTGCAGTGAGCTGAGATCTGGTCACTGCACTCCAGTCCAGGCAACAGAGCGAGACTCTGCCTCAAAAAAAAATAAATAAATAAAAGGATATTCAGAACTTCCCTTTCCCCGCTTCTCAGGGGAAGAAAGAAGCATGATAGGTAGAGCTGCTACGGGAGCCTAGCAAGGAAGGCTCCCTGTAGCCTCCCTGCAAGGGAGGAAGGGAGAACACCCTGCAAGGGAGGAAGGGAGAAAGTGAGAAGGGAAATCGGAAAGAGAAAGGGGAGGAAATGGCAGATGTGGAGAGCCAGAGAGAGAGAGAAGGAGGAAGAGACTGAGTGTGAGGGAGAGAGGAAAACAGGGGATGACAGAGAGAGAGAATGGGATAGAGACTTAAGGAAAAGACCCTGTGAGTCTGGCAATGAAAGATTTGGACAGAAACAAAGATTGGAGAGAGAGAGAGAGGGAGAGAATGAGTGAGAGAGAGAATGGAAGAGACAGAGATCAGAGACAGACACAGAAGGTGAGACTGGGGAGAAAGATAGTGTAAAAGGAAGGGTGGGGAGAGAGAGAGAGAGAAAGAGACAAAGAGTCAAAGAGAGGCAGAGAGAGCTACAAATAGTAACGAGAAAGCAATGTACCCTATTCCTTTAAAAGCCAGGGTAAATTTAAAACCTATAATTAATAATTAAAGGTCTTCTCCATGATAGGCTTCTTAAGCCCTGTATATCTCCCTATAACACTCCAATACTGCTTTGGAAAAGAACAGTTATCATCTTTGACATTAAAAAAAAGGGGGGGGGGAGAATTTATGAAAAAATAATCTTATATGGTAAATTCTTGTCCTAAAATAAATTTACTGGTTATTTAAAGAAAGGGATGTTTACAACAAGTCAGACATTTGAGGAATGTCAAAGTTGTTTGTGAAAGTCATGAAAAATGTTATAAAAGGGAATGTATGCACGAAATGTTGTATAATTTAAAAGTAATTAGGCCTCCTGAATGTAAAACTATTGAAGGAACAGTTCATATGCAAAGTATGTAAGAAAAGTAAAATATGCTTTTAGTAAAAGGATTACAAGAAGGCATAAGAATGTTAATTTTTGGCCAGGCACAGTGACTCATGCCTGTAATCCCAGCACTTTGGAGGCCATGAT
>NW_016804714.1:0-2068 GCF_001698545.2 Rhinopithecus bieti
TTCCTTTAAAAGCCAGGGTAAATTTAAAACCTATAATTGATAATTAAAGATATTCTCCATAACCCTATAACACTCCAATACCACTTTGTTTCCAGTGTAAATAAGGGCGTAGTCGGAAAGCACTGAGGTCACTGACAACCTGTAGCCTTCCTATCAAAAAATCTTTAACCTATCTGCAGATGGCCCAAGTTCATTCAGTCTGTAGCAGTAACTGCTTTGCTAACAACAACAAAAAAAAAAACGGAAAAAAAGTAACTTTTAAAGGAAACCTCTTTGTGAGCATACCTCACCAGTTCAAAAGTATCCTAAGGGGGAAAAAAAAAAAGATGATTTAACATTAACCTCTGAAAATACCCTTAACCCAGCAGGTTTCCTAACAGGAGATCTAAATCTTAATTACCATACAAAGGTCTGACCAGACCTAGAACTCCCTTCAGGACAGGACATATAGATGGTTCCTCCCAGGTAACTGAAGGAAAAAAAAAAAGAGAGAGAGAGCCATCTATACCAATTCTAAGTTAATTTAGACTAAATAAGGTCTTATTAATAGCAAAGGATAGGCTGGGTGCAGTGGCTCACGCCTGTAATTTCAGCAGTTTGGGAGGCTGAGGCGGGTGGATCACGAGGTCAGGAGATCGAGACCATCCTGGCTAACACGGTGAAATCCCGTCTCTACTAAAATACAAAAAATTAGCCTGGCGTGGTGGCGGGCGCCTATAGTCCCAGCTACTCAGGAAGCTGAGGCAGCAGAATGGCGCGAACCCGAGAGGCAGAGCTTGCAGTGAGCCGAGATCGTGCCACTGCACTCCAGCCTGGGCAACAGAGCAAGACTCTGTCTCAAAAAAAAAAAAAAAAAAATAGCAAAGGATAACTGAAATTCCAAACTTACAAGGTTTTCAACAAAAGTAAAGTTTGCTAAAAGTTAGCAGTGTAACATGTATTATAGTAACTTCTAATCTTGTGGCCTAAGACAGTCTAGTTCACAGACATAAAGGAAGTTCGCTTTGGAAAAGAATGGTTATCTTCAGGAAAAAAAGGGAAAAAAAGTGGGGGGAGCAAAATTTATGTAAAAAGAATGTTATATGGTAAATTCTTGTCCTGAAATAAATCAACTGGTTGTTTAAAGAAAGAAATGTTTGTAATAAGTCAGAAAGTTAAGGCATGTCGAAAAATTGCTTGTAAAAGTCATGAAAAAAAGTTATTAAAGTGCCAGGCGCGGTGGCTCAAGCCTGTAATCCCAGCACTTTGGGAGGCCGAGACGGGCAGATCACGAGGTCAGGAGATTGAGACCATCCTGGCTAACATGGTGAAACCCCGTCTCTACTAAAAAACACAAAAACTAGCCAGGCGAGGTGGCAGGCGCCTGTAGTCCCAGCTACTCGGGAGGCTGAGGCAGGAGAATGGCGGCAACCCGGGAGGCGGAGCTTGCAGTGAGCTGAGATCCAGCCACTACACTCCAGCCTGGGCGACAGAGCAAGACTCCGTCTCAAAAAAAAAAAAAACAAAAAAACAAACAAACAAAAAAAAGTTATTAAAAAAGTGTGTTAGAAAAAGAATTTATGCAAGAAATGCTGTATAATTTAAAAGTAATTAGGTCTCCTGAATGTAAAACTATTGAAGAGACAGTTTATGTGCAAGGTGTATAAGGAAAGTAAAGTATACGTTTGTAAAAGAATTATAAGGAGGCATAAGACTGCAGATTTTTACCTAAATTAAAAGGTTAAAAAAATTGTTTTAAAGGTTTAAGCAAGTTTTAAAATGTTAATTGTGTGTAAATTCTGTGTGTAAACATATTAGCTAAAGTTAAAGAGGTATCATCCAGTTTTTCTGCAAACTGGAGATTAAAATAAAAGCATAACAGGTTTTTCTTAAAGCACAAACCTGCTCTTTAGCAAAATTATAAAAGGTTAAAAGAGTCTATAAAATCTTACCTTATGGTCAAACATTAAAATTACATAAATATGTCTATAAGGTTTTATTACAATTAGGTTTAATATTAATGACACACTAATATAAAGGTAAAATTTAGCTTATCTGGTATAAAATCATATAAAAGCATTATTAAATA
>NW_016804715.1:0-829 GCF_001698545.2 Rhinopithecus bieti
ATCTCGAAGGGGAAAAAAAAATCTCAATGATCTGCCTTTACAAAGGGCCCATACACTAACGGCTCTCTGTGAAACCGCCCTTAAAGACATTGTTCACTGTTGCTCACTGTCCTTTGGGAAGACTCATGTCATTAATTCTGTTTCAGTCTTATTCCATAGAAAATGCTGTTTCTGTAAACGAATTTTTAAATTTTTTTCTTATCGCACATTTTTCATTTTTCTTTGTCCTTCCAGGACACGGTGACCCAGTCTCGCCACTCAAATGCAGGTGATCTGTCAACTGGCCCAGTGGCCTCTCTCCTTCCGTCTGTTTCACTTTGCATCACAACAAAACCACACACATCCCCCTACAGACATAAGAGCCATCATACTAAACAGAGCTGAAGTCTAAGGCAGGCAGGACACCCAGTGCCCGAACCCATTGGTCTCCCTATCCACCTCTTCTCAAAGACTAGCATGACGTGGCCACTGACACTCTGATAAGACAGGCAAGAACATTCCCTGTTGTCAGCTCTGCACCAAGAGACACAAAAGCTTCTCCACTGGCCGGGCACGGTGCCTCACGCCTGTAATCCTAGCACTTTGGGAGGCTGCGGTAAGTGGATAACCGGAGGTCAGGAGTTCGAGTCCAGCCTGGCCAACATGGTGAAACTCCGTCTACTAAAAATATAAAAATTAGCCGTGTATGGTGGTGGCATGTGCCTGTAATCACAGCTACTTGGGAGGCTGAGACAGGAGAATCACTTGAACCTGGGAGGCGGAGGTTGCAGTGGGCCAAGATTGTGCCACTGCACTCCAGTTTGGGTGACAAGAGTGAAACTCTGTCTCC
>NW_016804716.1:0-1566 GCF_001698545.2 Rhinopithecus bieti
ATTTTTATCCATTCTGTTGGTATAATGCATCATATTAATTTATTTGTATATGAGAAAATGTCCTTACATTTCAGGGATAAATTGCACAAGATCATAGTGAATGATTTTTCAAATGTATTGTTGAATTTGGCTTGTTTGTATTTTATTGAGGATTTCTGCATCAATATTTATCAGAAATATTGGCCAGTAGTGTTCTTTTATTCAAGTGTCTTTGATTGGTTTTGGTATCTGTGCAATACAGACCTTGTAGAATGAGTATGGGAGCATTCTCTCATTGTCTCTTGATTTTCTTAACCAGTTTGATTATTATTAGTATCCGCTACTTTTTACATGTTTTGTAGAATTCATCAGTCACTGATGTTGGGCTTGTCTTTACCGGCATACTTTTTATTATAACATTGATCTTGTTACTTGCTGTTATTTGTTTTCTCAGATTTTGAATATCTTTTTGGTTTAACCTGAGTACGCTGAATATCTAGCAATTTGTTTATTTCTTCTAGATTTTTCAATTTATTAGCACATAGTTGCTTATGGTAGCCACTAATGATCCTTTGACTTTCTGTAGTATCAGATTTAATATATTACTTTTTATTTCTCATTTTATGAATTTGAATCTTCTTTTTTTTCTTAGTCTTGCTAAAGTTTTGTCAATTTTGTTTAATATTTTAAAATGTTTTGATTTCAAAATCTTTTGTGTTGTTTTCAATTTCATTTTTTAAAATTTCTGCTTGGATCTTTTCTTATACTAACTTTGGATTTGATTTGCTCTTGTTATTTTTGTTCTTTATTTTGCAGCATTAGATTATTTATTTGAATTTGTTATCTTTTTCATGTAGACCCTTACACTGACACTGATAAACTTCCATTTTAGTTCTGCCATTTTTTTTGTATCCCGTTAAGTTTTGACATGTTTTTCCATTATCATTTGTTTCACAATTTTTTTCAGTATCGTGCTTAACTTTGCTAAATTATTGGACATTTGGTGGTATATTTATAATTTGCTTTTGTTTCTATGGTTTTCAGAGTTCCTTTTGTTATTAATTTCTTGTTTTACTTATTCATCATCAGAAAAGATGCTAGGTATTATTTCAAATATTTTGAATAATTTAAGACATCCTATGTCCTGACGTACAGTCTGTTCCTGAGAATTATCTATTTGCTGAGAAAAATAATGTGTATTATGTACCTGATGGATGAAATATTCCGTTAACATTTATGAAATCTATTTAATCTATAGTACTCATTAAGTCTGATGTTTCTTTGTTGATTATCTGTATGGAATTCTGTCCAATCCTGAAATTAGGATGTTAAAGTCTACAGCCATTATCATGTTGGAGCCTGCCTCTCTCTTTAGCTGTAATAATAACATACTTATATATCTGGATGCTTTGATATTGGGTGCATATATATTTAAAATTGCTATATCCTTGTTTTTATAATTTTTCTGTTTTTAGAAGTATTTTTAAACCTTTGCTATTTGAGAGATTAATAATTACATATATGAAGTAGTTCTTTTGTTTAAATCTGCTTGGTTTTCTATAACATTCTTGTACTTCGGTATTAATA
>NW_016804717.1:0-957 GCF_001698545.2 Rhinopithecus bieti
GATTTTACCTGAGGATATTTCTTTCTCCTCTAAGGATCGTCCCCAAATATCCTTCCTCAGATTCCACAAAACAGTGATTTCAAGCTGCGCAATCCAAGGAATGGTTTAGCTCTATGAGGTGAATACACACATCGCAAAGCAGTTGCTCAGAACTTTTCTCTGCAGGTTTCATCTGAAAGTGTTTCATCGCTCACCACAAGCCTCCGGGCGTCACTTAATATCCTTTCACAGATACTTCAAAGACAGAGTTTCGAAACTGGGAAACATAGAGTAAGCATTAACTCTGTGAAGTGAATGCACATATCAGAGAGCAGATTCTTGGAACGCTTCTTCCTCGATTTTATTTCGGGATACGTCACTATTCGCCATAGTCCTCAATGCGTTCAGAAATATCACTTTTGCGGTTTCACAGGAACAGTGTTCAAACACTGCCTTGTGAGAAAAGAGGTATAACACCCTGAGTGAAATGCATTCATCACAAAGTAGATTCTCAGAAAGCTTCTATCCAGTTTTTATCTGAAGATATCTCCTCTTTCACCGTAGGTCTGAATGTGCTCCCGAATGTCCCTTCACAGGTCTGGGCATGACAGAGTTTCCAAACTGCATAATATAATTAAAGTTTTAACTATGCGACACATATAAATATATCTAACACAAAGCAGTTTCACAGAAATCTTTCCAGGTTTTGTCTGAGGATATTTCTTTTTTCACCATAGTTGTTGCTGTACTCCCGAGTATCTCTTGGTAGCTCTTTCTCCAAAAGTGATTCCGGAATCCTCCAGGTGAAGAAAGGTATATTTCTGTGAGTGGAATGCACACGTCACAAAGGAGCTCCTCAGAAACCTCCTCTCCAATTTCTATCTGAAGACGTTTCCTTTTTCACTGTAAGCCTCAAAGCCCTCCAGAACATCCTTCGCAGACTAAACAAGACAGTATTATTATACAGCTCAATGAAAA
>NW_016804718.1:0-1451 GCF_001698545.2 Rhinopithecus bieti
AACACACACACACACACATAAACACACACACACACAAACACACACACACACACACACAAGATTAGAAAGAACTAAATGTCCACCAGTAGGGACCCAGGTAAATACAACACTTTAGTACAATGGAATACTATGCAGCTGATAAAAAGAATGAGTTCTTTCTGTATAGTAAAGCAACAAATCCCAAGACATATTATTAAGCTAAAAACGCAAAGTGCAGAGTGGTATGTCTATGGTAGTATGTATATAATATTTGTGTGAAAAACTGGGTGAGGGAAAAAAATGTAGTAATCGTTTACATCCACATAAGATGTGAACATCTCTCCTCTGGGGAGAACTCGGTACAAAAAGACAGAGTTGAGAGGGAGCATGTTTTTTGCCTTTAAAATCTAGAATAATGTGCGAGGATTGTGTATTCAAAACTAAACTGTGCGGCTATGATTAGATGTTTCCATTTTAATTTCGATGTGGAAAGAACACTCCTGGTTGCACTTTTGTTTTTTTTTTTTTTTCTTTATTTTGACAGAGAGTCTTACTGTGTCGCCCAGGCTGGAGTGCGGTGGCGTGATCTCGGCTCGTTGCAGCATCCACCCCCTGGGTTCAAATGATTCTCCTGCCTCAGCCTCCTGAGCTGCTGAGATTACAGGCACCTGCCACCACACCCGGCTAATTTTTGTTTTTGTATTTTTGGTAGACATGGGGTTTCACCATGTTGGCCAAGCTGGTCTTGAACTCCTGACCTCAAGTGATCCACCCGCCTCGATCTCAAAGTGTTGGGATTACAGGCGTGAGCCACTGCGCCCAGCCCTGGTTGCACTTTGTGAACAATGCTTTGGGGTCTACAAGGCACCATGCTGCCTTCTAGAGCACAATTTCAACAAATGCGAGTGTGCAAGATCGAACCGGCTTTTATTAGCAATTCGTGTATCAGGCAATATCCCATGTACAGAATAGAAGGTGTTCCCATGAACTGAGCAGCGAGGGGAGGTTTTAGAGTCAGGAAAAGGCTGCATGCAGAGAGTACAAACAATGAACAGGCCAGGCGTGGTGGCTCACACCTGTAATCCCAGCACTTTGGGAGGCTGAGGAGGGCGAATCACAAGGTCAGGAGATCGAGACCATCTTGGCTAACAAGGTGAAAATACAAAAAAAAACTAGCCAGGCATGGTGCTGGACACCTGTAGTCCCAGCTACTGGGGAGGCTGACGCAGGAGAATGGTGTGAACCCAGGAGGCAGAGGTTGCAGTGAGCAGAGATCGTGCCACTGCACTCCAGCCTGGGCGACAGAGCGAGACTCCGTCTCAAAAAAAAAAGAAACAACAAAATTCAGATGGGTCGTCCCAGTTACTTTCCTTGTAGGATTAAAGCAGGGAGGCCGCACTGTCCTGCTGGCTCAGATGGATTGGAGCCCTCTGGATTGGTTGCTGCTGTGTATCTTCTAGTTTTGGAAAATC
>NW_016804719.1:0-845 GCF_001698545.2 Rhinopithecus bieti
TCAAGTGATTCTCCTGCCACAGCCTCCCGAGTAGCTGGGACTATAGGTGTGCGCCATGATGCCCATCTAATTTTTGTATTTTTAGTAGAGACGGGGTTTCACCATGTTGGCCAGGATGGTCTCGATCTCCTGACCTTGTGATCTGCCCACCTCGGCTTCCAAAAGTGCTAGGATTACAAGCGTGAGCCACTGCGCCCAGCCTCTTTCCTATTTTTAACATTATTATTTCAGTCATTTTTCATGGACAGAAATACTTATTAGCCACATAAAGGAAGGTAACAATAAACAACTTCTAAGTCCTAGTCATCATTTACATAATGTATATGAATATTTAACATATACTTCTATCAAAGCTAAAATAGGGAACAGGGTTTTGAGAATGATCAGGTAATACCAAATGTTGATTCAAAGTGATTATTTTAAGTATTTGTTTGACTTCTACTTTTGTTCCTAGAAGCTAGCTCGGCTAATACTCTCCAAATCTCTACTCAGATCTAAGCCATTCTGAATGATCCATCCAGCTAGGAGCTGTTTAATAAGTGTGAATCAGTTATGAAAGTAGGCTAAACAGGCCTGGCACAGTGATTCATGCCTGTAATCCCAGCACTTTGGGAGGCCGAAGCGGGTGGATCACCTAGGGTCAAGAATTTGAGACCAGCCTGGCCAACATGGTGAAACCCCGTCTCTACTAAAAATACAAAAAAATTAGCCGGGCATGGTGGCAGGTGCCTGTAATCTCAGCTATTCGGGAGGCTGAGGAAGGAGAATCACTTGAACCTGGGAGGCCGAGGTTACAGTGAGCCGAGATTGTGCCATTACACTCCAGCCTGGGTGACAAGCAAAAC
>NW_016804720.1:0-1444 GCF_001698545.2 Rhinopithecus bieti
CGCTCGGGGGACAGACCACCTGCACGGGAGAGGCCACGGTCACTCGGGGACAGACCACCCGCACGGGAGAGGCCACGGTCACTCGGGGACAGACCACCCGCACTGGAGAGGCCACGGTCACTGGGGGACAGACCACCCGCACGGGAGAGGCCACGGTCGCTCGGGGGACAGACCACCCGCACTGGAGAGGCCACGGTCGCTCGGGGGGACAGACCACCCGCACTGGAGAGGCCACGGTCACTCGGGGGACAGACCACCCGCACTGGAGAGGCTACGGTCGCTCGGGGACAAGCAGTCCCCGTGACGAGTAAGGAATGCCTAGTTTGCCGTCCTTTTCAAAAGTGTGGGAACAAAACAGGACTTGCCATGTGGTGTGGCTTTCGTGACCTCCAAAGGGCTGAATACACACCTGGGAGGGGTTCCAACTTCCACTTGCCCAGCAGGATGAGGAGGGGATGAGGGGCGGGCAGGTCCCATTTCCTGCACCACAAAATGGTGCACTCGGGGGGCTCAGAGCCCTCTCCTCACGGCTGGTGGCTCACTTACAACTCGGCTGCCTGGGCGCAAGCCACCAGGCACGGTGCCACGTGGGCACTCAGAGACGGCCCCATGTACCCACACTCATGCCTGTGCCTCTGTGAGTCCACCCCTTGGGCGCCCCTTCCCAGTCAGGCATGGCTCGCATCCCCGTTCCAGCCCCTGAAGCCAGTATCATTAGCCGCGAGAGATCATGGGTGCATGCCTGTGTCGAGAGGAAGGGCCCACCTGTTGTGGAAGTGATAGATCTCCTCCATGTTTCCAAACAAAACATCCTTCTTGTGGTGAAGGCCTGTTGACAGGAGGTGAGCCATCAGTGGGTTATCCATCTCCGCGGCGTAGCCCTGCAGGGAGAGCAGAGGGCAGCGGGGTCCTGGGCTGCAGCCCACCCACAGGCTCATCTGTGGGCTAGGCCGTCCCTTCCTCTTTATTCTTAGGTGATTTCTAAGACAGTTATCTGGACAGGCATCCACCAAAGCACAAGTATTATGAATAGCACCAATTTGGGGAAAGGGGTGGAGGTTCTACCCTTCTTGCTTTAAACCTTTTATGATTTAGCTGTAACTGAAACAGAGGGTGCAAATCTTCTGTCTACACTCAGGTGATCACCACCTGTGCACACTCGGTGAATCAGACACCCGTCTACACTCAGGTGACTACCACCTGTGGACACTCGGTGAATCAGACACCCGTCTACACTCAGGTGACCACCACCTCTGCACACTCACTGTCTACACTCAGGTGATCACCACCTGTGCACACTGGGTGAATCAGACATCCGTCTACACTCAGGTGACCACCACTCACATCAAGCTCACCCAGGCAACAGCCCACTGCCAAGGTCACCCCTAATCTGCCTCCCACCCCAAACCAGTTTTGCTTGCCCTGGAGTGCTCTGTGCCAGGAA
>NW_016804721.1:0-700 GCF_001698545.2 Rhinopithecus bieti
TTCACTCTTTGAGAGACAGTAGTTAGTTTGCCAAAAAGTAAGCCCTAACAAAAACAGCATGACACCAATTAAACCTGCTCTCAAAACCTTAAAAAAAATCAATTGCATTTTAATTATCTTGATTGTAAGATACAATTTCCATAAAGCTTTTTATAACCTTTGTAATTTTTCATTAAGTAGTATGTTAATGCTACAAGAAAACTTTGTTAATCTGAAACGGAGGCCCAAATGCTGGTGTTGCATCAGTGTACCTTTGATATTAATGGTTGATTTATACAGAAACTTAGTAATTTTATCTCTCAAAATTGGTCATTAAAATCTCACACGCCCACCTCTTCTATGATAATCCCTGGGTCTTGAGGAGTTGCATCATAGCACTGTGTCTCATGAACACAGTTCATATTCTAACGTGTCTGAAGATTAGGCTTTAACTGCTGTTAGTGTTTAAGATTTAGGAGGACTTGGTTTCCTTCTAAGACCCAGGAGTCATAGCCCTGAAACTTAATGGCACAAGAACTTAAAAGCAAATACAGAAAGTTACATGGCTGTAATAACCGTAAAAAAAAAAAAAAAAAAAAAAAAAAAAAAAAAAAAAAAAAAAAACTCAGTTTCTTTTTGAGCAAATCAAAACTTATAAGGACTAGGTGAAGGTTTCTCTTGGGATTAAAAGAGAGGTTTAATGTTTTTTAAAATCAACATG
>NW_016804722.1:0-1220 GCF_001698545.2 Rhinopithecus bieti
AACAGTGTTAGCAAACTGCACAATGAAAACAACAGTGTAATTCTGTGAGATGAATTCACACGTCTCAAAGCAGTTTGTCAGAAATCTTCTTTCTAGTTTTTATCTCAGGCTATTTCCCTTTTCATTATAGGCCTCAATACACTTCCAAATATCCCTTTGTAGATTCCAGGAAAACAATGTTAGGAAGATACTCTATGAAAAGATAGGTGTAACTCCATGAGTTGGATTCACACATCACAAAGAACTTTCTCAGAAAGCCTCTTTCTAGTTTTTATCTGAGGATATTTCCTTTGTCACCATAGGCATCTGTGAGATCTAAAATATTCCCTCTCAGATTCCCGAATATCAGTGCTACCAAATTGATCCATGAAAGGAATCATGTAATTTTGTGAGATGAATTAACACATCATAAACCAGAAAACCAGATTCTCAGATAACTTATTTCTCCTTTTTATCTGAGGATATTTCCTTTTTCACCATAAGCCTTAATACGCTCCCAACTAACCCTTTGCATATTCCACAGAAACAGTGTTAGCAAACTGCTCTATGAAAAGAAAGATGTAAATTTGTGAGGTGAATTCTTGCATCACAAACAAGTTTCTCAGAAAGCTTCTTTCTAGTTTTCATCTGAGGATAATTCCCTTGTCACCAAAACTTCAATGCAATCCAAAATATCCCTTTTCAGATTCCCCAAAATCAGTGCTACCAAACTGGTCAATGAAAAGAAAGGTGTAACTCTGTGAGATGAATCCACACATCACAAAGCAGTTTCTCAGAAAGCTTCTTTCTAGTTTTTATCTGAGGATATTGCCTTTATCATCATAAGCTTCAATGTGATCCTAAGTATCCCATTGCAAGTTCCAAGAAAATAGTGTCAGCAAACTGCTCAATGAAAAGAACAGTGTAAGTCTGTGAGATGAATTTACACATCAGAAAGCAGTTTCTGAGAAAGCATCTTTCTAGTTTTATGTGAGGATATTTCCTTTTCACCATAGGTCTCAAAGTGCTCAAAAACATCCCTCTGCAGATTCGAAAAAACAGTGTTAGCAAACTGCTACATGAAGAGAGAGGTGCAACTCTCTGAATTGAATTCACACATCACAAAGAATTTTCTCAGAAAGCTTCCCTCTAGTTTTTATCTGAGGATATTTCCTTTTTCATCATTTGCCTCATGTGCTTGTGAATATTCCTTTGCAGATTCCACGAAAATAGTGTAAACT
>NW_016804723.1:0-1222 GCF_001698545.2 Rhinopithecus bieti
TTTATTTATTTACTTATTTTTTTGAGACGGAGTCTCACTCTGTCACCGAAGCTGGAGTGCAGTGGCGCGATCTCAGCTCACTGCAACCTCCGCCTCCCTGGTTCAAGCAATTCTCCTGACTCAGCCTCCCTAGTAGCTGGGACTACAGGCACCCGTCACCACACCTGGCTAATTTTTTTGTATGTTTAGTAGAGACGGGGTTTCACCGTGTTAGCCAGGATGATCTCGATCTCCTGACCTCGTGATCCACCCGCCTCGGCCTCCCAAAGTGCTGGGATTACAGGCGTGAGCCACTGCACCCAGCCTTTGAGCTTTATTTTTTAATAGTTGTCTCTTTTACACACAGAGGATAGAACTGAGTCAGTATCCATGGGGGCAGATACTTTAGTTGATTTTCCATATCATGGAAGTTGTTTGGAGCACAGTCAGCTATTCTCAGCGCTGTATGCTGGATATGAAACTACTAGATGGAGCTAGGGATGCAGCAGATAGTGAGGGAAGAAAGGCAGCGAGGGGCCCTTCCATCTGGGGATCAAAGAGAGTTCCTTAGAACTAGAAGAAAGGAGAGGAGTAATCTGTACGACTACTACCTTGTGCTTGACCTGAAGCCTGTGGACCAATGCAATTGTTAAGGCATTCCAAGAATTTCTTTGCATGTATATTACATATGATTGGTTTAAAGAATGTTTTTATTTCAATAGCTTTGGGGGTACAAGTGGTTTTTGGTTACATGGATAAATTGTATAGTGGTGAAGTCTAGGATTTTAGTGCACCTGTCACTCGAGTAATGTACATTGCATACATTATGTAGCTTTTCATCCCTCACCCCCTCCTACCCTTCCCACTTTCTGAGTCTCCGGTGTCCATTATACCATTCTGTATGCCTTTGCATACCCATAGCTTAGCTCCCATTTATAAGGGAGAACATGTGGTATTCGGTTTTCAATTCCTGGGTTACTTCACTTAGAATATTGGCCTCCAGTTTCATCCAAGTTGCTACAAAAGACATTATTTCATTCTTTGTTATGCCTGAGTAGTATCACATTTTCTTTAGTTGATTTTCCATATCATGGAAGTGGTTTGGAGTGCAGTCAGCTATTCTCAGCGCCGTATGCTGGGTATGAAACCACTAGATGGAGCTAGGGATGCAGCAGATAGTGAGGGAAGAAAGGCAGCGAGGGGCCCTTCCATCTGGGGATCAAAGAGAGTTCCTTAGAAAACT
>NW_016804724.1:0-701 GCF_001698545.2 Rhinopithecus bieti
AAAGAAAGAAAAAGGAAAAGGAGACATTACTTTTTATACTGCAGAAATGCAAAATATCACTACTCCTATGAGTAACTATTTTCCAAATCATTGGAAAACCTAGAAGAAATGTATGAATTCCTAGACACATACAACCTACCAAAATCGAACCAACAAGAAATCCAAAACCTGAGCACACTAATAACAAATAATGAGGTTGGAGCCATAATGAGATGTCTCCCAGTAATGAGAGGAATCTGATGGCTTCACCGCTGAGTTCTACCAAACATTTAAAGAAGTGCTTAAACCAATCCTACTCAAACTTTTCTGAACAATATTGGAGGAAATAGTCCACAACTCATTCTATGAGACCAGAATTACCCTGATACCAAATCCAGACAAAGACATATTGAAAAAAAATAAAACTTCAGGTAAACATCTCTGATGAATATTTTTGCAAAAATCCTTGACAAAATACTTGCAAACTGAATTCAGCAATACATTAGAAAGATTATTCATCATGACCAACTAGGATTTATCTCTAGGATGCAATAATGGTTCAACATATGTAAATCAATCAGTGTGATACATCACGTCAACAGAAAGAAGAACAAAAACCACATGATGACTTCAACTGATCCTAAAAAAGCATTTTATAAAACTTAACATAGGGGCAGAGAAACATGGCCGAATAGGAAGAGCTCCAGTCTCCAACTCCCAGT
>NW_016804725.1:0-1451 GCF_001698545.2 Rhinopithecus bieti
CCAAGTGTGGCAGTGTGTACCTGTGGTCCTAGCTCCTCAGAGGCTGAGGTGGGAGGATTGCTGGAGCCTGGGAAGTTGAAGCTGCAGTGAGCTGTGATGGCGCCCCTATACTCCGTCCTGGGCTACAGAGTGAGACCTGGTCGGGGGGGGGAAGAAAGAGAGAAAGAGAGAGAGAAAGAAGACAAAGAGAGAGAGAGAAAGAAGGAAAGAAGAGACAGAGAAAGAGCACTTTGGGAGGTCGAGACGGGTGGATCACCTGAGGTCAGGAGTTGGAGACCAGCCTGGCCAACATGGCAAAACCCTGTCTCTACTAAACACACAAAAATTAGCCGGGCATGGTGGTGGGTGCCTGTAATCCCAGCTACTCAGGAGGCTGAGGCAGGAGAATCGATTGAACCCGGGAGGTGGAGGTTGCAGTGAGCCGAGATCATGCCACTGCACTCCACTTGGGCGACAGAGTGAGGGAAAAAAGGAAAAAGAAATAAGAGAAAAGAGGAGAAGAGAAGAGAGAAAAGAAAAGTAAAAAGAAAAGAAAAGAAAAGAGAAAAGAGAAGAGGCCAGGTGTGCTGGCTCATGCCTGTAATCCCAGTGCTTTGGGAGGCCAAGGCAGGTAGATCATTTGAAACCCTGTCTCTACTAAAATACAAAAATAATTAGCCAGGCATGGTGGCGGGTGCCTGTAATCTCAGCTACTGGGGAGGCTGAGGCAGGAGAATCGCTTGAACCCGGGAGGCGGAGGTTGCAGGAAGCTGAGATTGTGCCACTGTACTACTCCAGCCTGGGGGAGGGTAGGGGTGGGGAGGGCGAAAAGGAAAAGGAAAGCTGGGGAATGTGGCACTGGTTTGTCTATTATCCTTTTGAGGCAGACTGTAAGGTGGTCTACAAAAGGCAGAGGCTGGGACTAGAAAGAGGTGCTTAAGGAGAGCAGCTGTGAGAAATTGACAAGGCATTTGGCTCCCCATAAGGACTTCCAAGTTAAGGCTGGAAACCACATATTGATACCAGTTCCGACTCCTGATTAACTAATGCTCTCCCATAAAACAGAAGCCAACACTCAGAAGGAGAGAAAATACATCTGTGTCCTCGATACCTAGAAAAACTGTTGACATATCAACAGGCACTCAATAAATATTTATTGAATAAGCAAATAAACATAAAGGTTACATTGATCTAGAACTGGGGAGGGGTGAGGTGGTTGGGACCAAAGAACAAAAGACAAAGGTAACTAAGAGTGTGGTAAAAGTGTCTTGAGATCATAGTCCATGAAGTCCAAGGTGGATAAGGAAAGAAGTGAAGCCAGAAAGGATGTGGTAGATTGGAACTGTAGTTGACCCAAACTAGGTGATACAAAATTGAAGAATGAATGACAATTTATCGGCACTTAGAAAATTTGTGGGTTCTGAAATGAAAGAAGCAGATCTTTAGAGGAAATGACCCAGATGACAAAAGCC
>NW_016804726.1:0-4583 GCF_001698545.2 Rhinopithecus bieti
GTGCTGGGAGCTGGAGACTGGAGCTGTTCCTATTCGGCCATCTTGCTCTGCCCCTTGTATGCCATTTAAATCATTTTCTTTTTTTCTTGTATTAGTTAATATTTACCATGTGATATTGAAAAGCAATGCTGAGAGGGACATTTTGCTTTGTTCCTGATCTTGGTAGGAAAACTTTAAACTTTAAATTCCTCATTGTTAACTGATGTTAGCTATAGGTTTTCTGTAGATGTTTTTTATCAAGCTGAGGAAGTTCCCCCTCTATTTCTAGCTTGTTGAGTGTTGTGTTTTTTTTTGTTTTTTTTGAGGGGTAGATTTTGTCAAATGCTTTTTTCTTCATCTATTATTAATAGTATGATCATATGATTTCTCTTCTTTATCCTGTTGATGTAGTGGATTATAATAACTGCCTTTCAGATATTGAACCAACCTTGCATAATTAGGATACATCTCAATTGGTTGTGGTATAAAATTCTTTATATACATTGTTGGATTTAATGTTAGTATTTCCTTAAGGATTTTTGCATCCATGTTTATGAGAGATATTACACCGCTTTCTTCTCTTGTAACATATTTTTCTGGTTTGGGAGTAGGGTAACGCTGACATTATAGAATGAGTTAGAAAGTATTTTCTCTGCTTTTTCATTTAAAAGTGATTACAATGAACTGATATAATTTCCTTTTCAATGTTTAGTAGAATTCATCACTGAACCCACTGGCCATGGTGTTTTCTATTTTGTAAGATTATTAATTATTGATCCAATTTTTAAAATTTATATAGGCCTATTCAAATTGTCTATTTCCTCTTGTGTATGTTTTGGCAAATTATATCTTTCAAAAAATTGATACATTTCATCTAAGTTATCAAATGTGTAGGTATAGAGTTCTTCAGAGTATTCCTTTATTATCATTTTAACGTTCATGGAATTTGTATGAATGTCATCTCTTTCATTTACAATATTAGTAATTTCTGTCTCTTCTCTCTTGTATTTTTCTTAGTTTGCTTGGCTAGATAGTTATTGATGGTATTGAACTCTTTAAAGAAGCAGCTTTTGGTTTCATTGAATTTTTTTCTGTTGATTTTATGTTTTTAATTCCATTGATTTCTGCTCTAAGTTTTAAGATTTCTTCTGTTTGGTTGGGATTTAATTTGTTGTTCTTTTTCTAGTTTCCTAAAGTGGAAGCTTAGATTACTGATTTTACATTTTTCTTCTTTTCTAGTGAATTCATGCAGTGCTATGGGTTTTCCTCCAAGTACTTTTTTTGCCTCATCCCACACATTTTGATGTTACCTTTTCATTGTATGAATTTCAGAATCTTTTCAATATTTTTCTGGATATTTATTTTTTGATTCATTTGTTATTTAGAAGTTTGTTGTTCAACAATTGTTTTTTCCTTCGAGGAAACCAAATATCTCACCCACTATGGACCTCCTTAAGCCCTTGAATGCTCTACTTAAACTTAGAATAAATATCATACTGTATACAGTGCTTCTACATAATCTTCTCTTGTCTCATCTCCCATGATATTCCTTTCTTTTCAGCAGTAATAATTTTTTGTTTTTCCTCAAGTATGTCAAATTATATATATATATATATATATATGTATAGCTTTTGAACTTTGTTTTCTCTGGATGGCATTCATTCATTCTTCACGCCCCAGGTCAAATACCACCTTCGGAAATATGCCTTCTGTGGCTTTCTGGTTACTCTTTATCAGATGAACCTGTTTTGTTTTCTTCTGCACACCATCACAGTTTGTAATTATATTGCTTATTTATTTTTTCTTATTGATTCTTCATCTTCTCCACAGTAGAATAAAAGCTCCAAGAGGGTAGACATTGTCTATGTTTTTTATAATTTTATCTCTTGTTTCTAAAACAATGTCCACCCTAAAATACTTTTTATGAATAAATTAATATGTGGATAAATGGGATTTTATGAAGTTAATAGTATCAATATTTACAATGAGCTTGTGAAACAGAAACTGAGGTTACTAGAATGTATTTATTTATTTACATATTTATTTATTTTCACAAGGCTTAGTAAAGGTATGATTACAACTCTGAAATTATTTCTCTTTTCCATTTTATGTTTTTATTTTCAATCAAGTTACATACTTGTAATTCATTTAAATTGAGAATTTGAGAGTTTAGTAGAGGAAAATGGTGATATTTATTGAATGTGTAATATAATCATCTATGTTTTCCAGTTTTCTCTGGTACCCTTTTTGCTAAATATTTTTTTAAAAAGATCAACTCCAACACCCTAGGTTATTGCAGGGATAAAAATAATAGTATTGACAACAATAAATATTAAAATAGCTGACACATATGTAATGTTTGCTGTGTGCCAAACATTATTGCAAGTACTATGTGTGATTAAATGATTATGTAACTTAAATTCAGTCAGCACCCCTCAAATACCTTCTAAGTCTTCATGGAAAATTTTAATATATCTTATCTGTTACTTATTACCTTTTATTCCAAATGGCTAGTCTATATTCTAGATTTTTTCAGCTATTTATACTTCTCTCCTCCTTAACATCTTGCCACATATTCCTCTGGCAATTTTTATATACTTGGCTCTGAAAAGTCCTAGTTTTTTTTCCTTCAGTATGTAACAAAAAGCTACAAGAGTTTATCAAATTTTACAAAGGACCTGGCATGCTCACAAGACAGATAATGAAAGAAAATAGAAGAAAAAAGCTGATTAGATACCACTGCTCCAAACTCTATTGGCTTACTACATAATAGAGACACTCCCTTTGTAAAAGGAGGAAACATAACATGGTGTGTAAACTCAGAAGCCCTGAAGCCATATGTATTTGGGTTCAAATTCCATATCTACAACTTAAATGCTGTGATACTTTAGGTGAGTTACTAAACCATTCTAAGTTTCAGTTCCCTCATCTATGAAATCAATATAATAATGGTACATATAATACAGTGCTGTTAAGTGAATTTAAATGATCCAAAATGTACTAACTTACCATAAATAAAATATTTATGAGTATTTCTATTAATAAAAATGGCATAAGGAGTCATAAGGATCTGGGAAAGGAAACTCTTGGAGTTATAGTTTCATTGAAATTCTAGGCTGACATAAAATGGCTCTCTCAAGAAGATTTCTCAGTGGAGGCCTGGAAAACGTGTTATTTAGCACTTGGGGGAATCTGCACTCTACTTACTGTTATCACCTTGATTCATGCCCTTTTGTTTGTTTTCCTTTCCTGCCATTTTGCCATGTCTCATATTTGATGCATCTCGTAGTGCCAATGCACTTGAGTACTCAGCCTTATTAATCAGGGAAGTAATATTTATTACAACTGCTCATTTTTGTTTCAGTACATCTGAAGTCAAAAGTCACCATACACATATCAGCATACTGATAGATATGTATTGAACAAAGAAAGGATTTCAGCAATTCTAGGATACTTTCATACTTAACCTAGATAATTTAAACAAGTTGAAGGTTAAGGATATTTTTCATAAATGCTACCTAGATAATAGCTTGCATAGACTCTAGATTTTGACTTTGCAGATGTAATCCAGGTACCTAATTACATTCGTTTTCTCTAAGAAGAAATTTAATAATTTCCTTTTATTCATTTCTCTGATAAAGCCTAACCTCTAGGTGGCTAATAATAGTTCATGATAAATATTTAATAATAGCCATAGAATTTTATATTTCAATTATACATTTTATAGTAAGAATATATTATAATACAAATTAAATTTTCTGTGTTTCTAACTTCTCTAGTCTTTAAAAAATAGAGCATTTTGTTCAGCTCTATAGAAGAACAATTATCTAGATGTAGAATTTTTGTACACAGTATTTAATACAGGCTTAATGAATGATTGGTTTATTTGATATACTGATTATCTGATTGGACTAATGATTCTTTCTAAGGTAAGTATATTGACTTAAATTGACTTATCTCTATGTCATTGAAAACCAATATGGACTAGAGAGAACTAAACGCGTCACAATTTTAGACTTTCTTAATAAGCCTCGCTTAATTACGTTTAGGTTCTTAATATGCATATGTTACAAAGCATAAAGAGAATACTACCATCAGGTAATGTTTGTAACAAGTCAGAATAACTACCAACTTCTTTAACAAAAGAGAAACAGTTTTGCTAACTCCTTCTATCATTAGTAGGAAATACTATTATCACTAGTAATTAGTAAGAAAACATTTAGAAACTTAAAATTAAATGTTCAACTTGAAAGCATTTACTTCAGATATGATCTTCTGTCAAGGTTTTCTTATATGAGTGCAAATCCCAAAGAAGAGAAGATTATGAAATGAGTAGTCTTAAAATTAGAGTGTCAATAGAAGGATGATAGTTTATTTTCTTGTTTTTTCCTGCCACAGTAGTCAATTGCTTTTTTTATCTTTAACATGACACACAAATTATAAAACTTCTTTATTTAGACTTGCAAATATATATCTTATAGGTAGAATTATAGTCAATTTAATATACAATCCAACTTAGTGTTAGGGAAAGGAAACTACATAGAAATATGTTCCTCCACCTACCCCACCTCGAAGAAAAAAAAATCAAGTAAAAAAAAATATTT
>NW_016804726.1:8351-13174 GCF_001698545.2 Rhinopithecus bieti
CCAAAGGCTTATTTATATTCTTTTAATATTTTTTAATTTTAAATTTTATATTAATAGATCATTGTTGTACTTATTTATATTCTTTTAGGACCATTAATTAAAATTGGCAATAAGCTCCATCAAACAATTGAGTTGTTCTTTCTTAGGTTTTTTACCCCACTCGAAAATCAAAATTAAGTTTGAGCCTAACAAGATCAAAGCTAATGTGTCATACAGAAAACTAAATGCCAAGTTATGTATACCAGTTGAGAAGACAATTAGAAGCTTCAAGAATCTCCTTTTTTTAATACCTCAAACCACAAAGCTAATTATCTGTTTAGTGGTTTTATTATACATTGATTACACTTCATTTGTGGTTATTAGTAAAAGAGACTGGGTTTATATTTTATAGATATAAATTAATTATATGTGCTTTTTGTGTCCAGCATTGATCAACCTCAGCTTTTTTCTATATTGCTATTAACTTGTGGTTTGAAGCGAAGAAAGACCCCTGGACAATTTGAAATTCAAGCCAAAAGATACTTCATGATTTGCTTTTCATAATATAATTAATGTTGAAATATCTAATTGTATACAACTTAAAAAGACATTCATTGTTTAATTTGGTTGTTCTCTTTTTCTTAACAGATCCAAGCATTTTACTTTTCTACTTAACTTAGTACAGGCATTTTAAGATAAGTTATGTCTCTAGACACTTATATCCAGTTAAACTATTTGCAGCCTCATATCTTTACAACCTCTTAACTGCCATATTCCTATCAATCACTTGTTTTTATCTCTACTGAAGCAATAAAAGCACAAGTACAATAGAGAAAGAATATTAACAAAAATACTAAGCTAAATGTCAACTTCACGTGTATCAATACTCATGACTGTTATATGGCATAATATCAAGATATTATTCAGCAGTTTCAGTGTGTTTACATTACACTGTAGTCTAGAAAATGAATTAGAAAACTAATAAAAGATCTTAAGATTCAGTGAAGCAGTGATAATCAGATGAACATGCAAAATAGCAATCTTTGAAAACAGCATATTCTCCAACCTCTAATATTTAATAGAATTAAATATTTCCAATGCACTTTTCATTTAATTTGAAGGTGTTCAATTAGATAATCTATAAAAAATACTACAAACATCTTACCACATGATATTCCTATACTAAAGTAATTAAGTGAATAAGAATATATATAATATGGTTGAAATGGTTACATCTTTGAGAAATCTTTAGAGAGTATATGCACATTTCATGCCTGTTATGTATTTAACTAAACATTGAATTACTTTTACAATACTTCAGCAGTTGGTTCATTTATTCCATCTTGAGATCTTCAGTAAGCTCAAGAAATGGCTTCAGAGTGAAGCAGTGACCACATAAATATAAGCTCTGAGACAAACAAACAGATTTCATTCTCTGTAACAAGATTACATATTTTGCCATTGTCAAGCAAAATAGACTTTCTATGTGCCAGTAGACTCTCTTTTTCTAATGGTGAACTTATGTACTTTTGACATTCTCTTTCCATTTGATCAAGAGTGATACTCAAGTTTGCTTTGGAAGAAGAAAGCCTCATTAATAATAGCTTGACACAAGAACTTAAGATCTAGCATATTGTACTGCAATAATCAGTTCTCCCTGGATTTGCATCTTCTTAATTTTCCTTTGATTTAAAGCAAAGCCAGAGAGAAGACCAGACGCTAGCACGTGTTATTCATCGTTTTTTGCCTTCCATATGTTCCTTGCATACAGCAACTATTTCTTTGTTATCAAATTTAAAATACTCTCTCATTTGTTTATTAACTGATGCAGATTCAACCAGATGTAACCAAACAATGTGTTCATTTGTACCATTATCTGTAATACTCTTAAGTAAATATTACAAACCTGATTTTACTGATGAGGAAACTCTAATTCTAAGGTGTATCTTCCTAGGAGCTCTCAGATCTTCTTTTTGGACAACCTCCCATTTTATGTAGTCCCATGGAAAGTAATATGGGGATTCCTTATCTCACATGCCCCAGGCTTGGTAAATTATATGTGCTCTACATCTTCTGCAATTAGTGCAAGAACATGAGAACTGAAATAATTCACTGCTGTGGCAGTGCTGGTAAGGATTGTTCCTGACTTTGGCTGTGGTTCTTGCTGTGCATGTCTTCTAATCACTCTTTTGTCTGCCTCCCATTTACGGCTTAGACTGTGACTTCTTGGACTGATGTCTGTTGAAGGCAAACAAGAGTCAATTTCAGAAACTTGCCAGGAAAATTACTTGGACAAAGATAAGAATCTGAGAGAACTATAATTGTTTCTGACGTGAATGGTTAGTAATGGCAGAACTAAATTATGTATTTAGATTAGTTCTAATTCTGAGACCATTTCTCTTTCTCCTACACCAAATTTTCATTCTGCAGAATATTCAGATTCTATGTAAAGAGTTTTTAACCCAATAACTTCTTAACAGAGAAGAATTTGTTTCTTCATAAAAAATACTGAGTTCATGTTTTATTTGGAGATTTTCAGAAGGAAAACAAATGAGATCTATTTATATGCATGTTTTATTAGTCGTCTATTTTCTCGTTTCTGGCCTAAAACCATAACTGATCTTGAGGTTATCAGTTAATGTAAATCTGAGAGAAGCTGTATCACAAAATTAAATAGAATTTTGGTAACAAACTTAAGTGAATTTTAACAATGTGGAGACCAACAAGCTAATTTAATAACATACAAATTAACGTACATAGCTCTCCTTTGTTTAGTGCACTTAGTAGGTATAAAGTGAAACACCATTTTTATTATCTCATCAAAGAAAATATGAAAATGTTTTCTGTATCCTTGTATTTTTATTTATATCTTTAGAAGGCATAAATTTAAATTTGACTTAAAAGTCAAAATATGTATTTTGATCTGAGTAACATAGAAGAGATCTGTTGTTTGTTTACATAAATGAATAAATATAAAACAATACATATATTGTAGAATTTTAACCATGTAAAATTACTCATGAAATGACAGGGTTAGAGGTTTATGTTACTTTCAGATGAGGTCATGTTAACTTGAAATATCCAAATGCTAAGCTTCCAGAGCCTTCAGCAGTTCCAATGCTTTGAGTACATACAAAATTTAGCATGTTAAATGTATTCCATTCCCTTTCCACTAATTATTAATATGATCATATCACAAAATTGTACTTCATTAAAGAATTTTGAACTGATTCAAATTCAGCTAGTTTGTTCTATCTGCACCATATTTTTTATTTAAATAAATTCCTTGAAGGCAAGGATTACCAGCTCTTTGGTCTCTCACAAAAAGAAACATGAAGGCTTAATCTAGTACATACTTAGGGAAGATTTTTTTTGAATGAATAAATGATTGAAAACAAAACAGTATATACCAGTGCTTCAAAGATATATAAAATAAATCAGAATTAATCTTTTACAATGAAAGGATTTATGATTTCAAAAGAAGTTGACTCTCTACATCTGGACTGTATGATCACAAAGAAATCTCTAAATTTAGAAGACTTAAAAATAAATTACATCTAATCTGAAAATTAAACTATACATTGAGAAAAGGACTGAGTATTTTGAATTATTATAAAAGTATTTCTAAAAGATTATGAATAAAGATAATAAATCAAATAAACATATAAATCAGATTTTCATAGCAAGTTTCCATGCTTTCCGATTGACATACTAACTAGTCTGTTTAAGAGAACTATTTTTATAATGCTATTAGTAGGAAACATCTTTGTTTAATTTCATCATTTCAAAAATATTACCTCGAATTTTATTTTCATAGTTTCAAAATCTACCTTTATCTGAAGTTTTAATTCCATAAAAAATGACACACTTTCTTCAAACATGAATTCACAAATACTTATTGGAACCAATCTGGGTAGAGGATGACTTGCATCACATATCAGTCCAGCTGTTGTCCTTGGATTGTAGTAACTGTATCCGCAGTGGTCAAGAATAGTTAAATGTCATTACTCTTGTGAAGAATGAAGGAATTCCAAACAGTTACCGAAACTCTTCAGAATGTCTTTTATGCTTAGTGTGTCTAAACTTTGTTTTCACCCAAGTTAAAGATTTATAAAATCCATTATAATTTGTTAATCAATGTCACATTTTAAATAATCCTGGTTTGACGCTTGGGATTAATGCTTAGTTTGATTCACATAAATCTCTTTATTTCTCTAAACCTTCCTTTCCTTTTCTTTCTTCCTTTCTTTTTAAACAGCTATCTCATATGTTCAATATTGAATACGTCTATGCGGAATAAAACATCAGATCTCCATAAGATTGATAAATTAGCCCATTTTAATACAAATTAATTATCTGTATGTTTATTAATTGCTCCAAAATACTTTGCCTTTCCCAGTGTGCAGTTTCTTTATAGGCTCAGGAAATTATGTGAAATAATGTAAGCTGTGAAGCAAAATAACTTGCAAAGGTGTACATTTCTGTTACGTACTTTAGGAGGAGTGAACTAGCAATAATCTCTGGTTTCCAAATTGAATCAAGAAACTTTCTTGGATGGCCGGGCGCGGTGGCTCAAGCCTGTAATCCCAGCACTTTGGGAGGCCGAGACGGGTGGATCACGAGGTCAGGAGATCGAGACCATCCTGGCTAACACGGTGAAACCCTGTCTCTACTAAAAAATAGAAAAAACTAGACGGGCGAGGTGGCGGGCGCCTGTAGTCCCAGCTACTCAGGAGGCTGAGGCAGGAGAATGGTGTGAACCCAGGAGGCGGACCTTGCAGTGAGCTGAGATCCGGCCTCTGCACTGCAGCCTGGGCGACAGAGTGAGACTCCGTCTCAAAACA
>NW_016804726.1:13636-25004 GCF_001698545.2 Rhinopithecus bieti
AAAAAAAAAAAAAAAAAAAAGAGATGAGAAATAGAGGAGTAGGAGGTCATAAACCTCTTTTTTTTTTAATCAAGACTTTTGGTTTATGTTGCTCATCCTTGCACTGTTATATCTAACCCTAAATTTAGTACACGTCATATGTATGACATGTGGCATATTAATAGATGTAAATTTTTCTTAATTTTCATCCGAACCTCTATGATCTCTGAGGTAAGCATGTGTTTGCTATACAGATGTCCAAATTTTGACCCCACTTCACCACCTAACGAGATCTTCTAATTCATACAGTTGAATTTCTTTTCCTACACCCTAAGCAACACATTCCTTGACAAGATTGGAGCTTTCTACTGAATTCAACTGACAGAGCTAGTCAACTTCCTGTATTACTGCTATAATATTATTTTGTCTTTCTTTTAAATTAACTGCAGACATGAAGTAAATAATCAGCATAATCTTTATACAATCGCCTGTCAATTCACGTATTACTTGCATATTAGACTCCAAAAACTGAAATGGGTAGAGGCACCACATTGCATATATATATATATATATACTTTTGTTTATTTTGTCCTGTTCTGTTGTTGTTACAACGGAATTATTAGTCTAACCACAAGTAAAATTCCTCATCAACATAGTTTTTAAGAAGTTTTATTTTTAGTATTTCCCCAGTGTTTTAAGTGACCGCAGTACGAAGGTGTTCCAGAATGTTTAGTCTACCTTATCACTGGAAACAGAAGGCTGTCTCATTTTCTCTGATGTCATGATTATCTGTGTTCTTGCTCACACCAGACCTTCAATAAATGACCAAATCGCACCTAGGATATTGTCTGACATTGGTGCCTTAGAAGTCATAATAGACTGAATATCTACCTTCTTTGAATTCCTGTATATTATTTTGCAAGGGATAAGCCATTGCTAATATCCTTTGCCACTAGGAAAACTAACCCAAGTAATGACTTGAACTTAGAGATGGCTCATACATGTTTCCAAAATTAACTGCCATCTAATTTTCCAAAGGTAAAAACAAAGTATTTTCCAGTGAGCTAAATTCTCAGCAGGGGAACAAATTTTTAAGCTGGTTGCCATGGTAATTCCTGTATGCAATTCCCACTCAACTTAGCTTGATGGCATTTGGGCTGAGTAATGAAATGAAGGAAAATACTGATGATTTTACTTGCCTTGAAAATACCCACAATTAGAAGTGTACATATTTTATTCCTTCCGTTTACCCTCCCATCTTTCATTTTTTAATTTCTCTAAAAACTACTGCTTTCACAGCTATCATAACAATTTTATTGAACGTACACATAAATGCCTTTGCATCAAAATTAATAGATAATTCTACTGTCAGTGTTAAATTTCTGGACACTGATTATTTATGGTCCACATCTAGTGGGTTGGCAATATCTTTCCACTCTGAGCTAAATATGGTCAATGGGAGTATAGAAAGGGAATATTTCATGTCTTTATTAAATTATTTACCTAATCTTCTCAAGCTTGAGTGTTTAGGTTTACAGTACTTACAATGGTTACTATTGTCATTTTTCTCCAGAGAATCAGCATGACTGCATGACTTATGAACATATATGTATCTTCATGGGTTATTGCTTTATACCCTTGAGAGGTGAGGTACTGACATATATATACACACACACACACACACACATACATGCACATATATATGTCTTTCTCTCTTTCTCTCTCTCTCTCTCTCTCTCTCTCTCTCTCTCTCTCTCTCCATATATATATATAAAAGAAAAATGTGCCACAGATGGTTAGGATATGTATGAAAATATGAGAAAACAAATGACCACCCAAATACAACTCAAAAGACACTGAAACAAAATTCAGGCTAATCATTTGTGTGTGGCCTTTGGTTAGCTCTTAACCTTCGAACACACATTATTTTCTAAAATAGAAAAGTAATAATTTCACAAATGCTTTGTGATGTTGGTTTAAGGATCAACTGAAACATGTATTTAAAAGGTAAAAACAAGGCCAGGCACAGTGGTTCCCACTTATAATCCCAGCACTTTGGGAGGCTGTGGTGAGGGGATCGCTTGAACTCAGGAGCTTGAGACTAGTCTGGGCAACATAGTGAGACCTCATCTCTTTAAAAAAATAAATAAAATAAAAGGTAAAAACAGGCCAAGTGTGATGCCTCATACCTATAATCCCAGTACTTTGGGAGGCCTAGGTGGGAGGATTACTTGAGCCCAAGAGTTAAAGACCAACCCTGGAAATCAAAAAAAAAAAAAAATTAGTTGGGTGTGGTAGTACATGGCTGAGGAGGAAGGACAGCTTGAGCCTGGGAGGTGGAGGCTGAAGTGAGCTGTGATTGCACCACTGCATACCAGCCTGAGTGACAGAGCGAGACCCTGTCTCCTCCCAACACCTGCCACCCCCCAAAAAACAAAGATGAAACACATCGCAAATGCATTTTCTTATAATGGTAGATGACTAGTCTGATGAGCAGAATTATATTTTTTGCAGTTCCTAACACTCAAATTTCTAAGCACTCTTTGTGGAGGAATTCTTTGTGTAATTGAGTAAGTAGGTGAGAAAGAAGGACTATGCCAATGCAACATACAGGATACACAGAGAAAAATGATCCTCATTAAGACTATGTGCTGAGAGGGTGCTACTTATCTGGTTCACACCTTATGCATGATGTCTTCGCCAAAATCGTCAGTTTGGATTCATCCATTACATTCAGCTATATTTTACTGACTAGCAGGTTTCTTTAATTTACAACTACATAAGGTAACTGAAAGCTTAAATGATGACAAGTAAATCCATACCAAGGTATGAGGACCACAGAAATGTAATTCTAGAATTGATTATAACTATATTTAACTATTTATAAATACTACACAACTGTTAACATAAAGTTCTAGTCCCTTTCCTTTAATGAATCAATAAGAATGTAACCAGGGTTGTTAAAGGGAGTTTTTTGTTGTTGTTGTTATGTGATGTTTTTCTGGCTCAGGATTCATATTTTCCAGATTTTACTAATTTGCTTTGTGCATTGTTTTTGTAGCATTTAGTCCACACTGGAAGTGTGTGTTCCCTTTTGTCAGGGCACTAATTCTATTTGAGGAAGGCTCTGACTCTTTTGTTTACTGTGAATTTATATGAAGATCTTCCTTCTTCAATATGTTTCATAAAATATCTACTGGTTATTTGCTAAATCTGGAAAGACATTTTTCTCTTCTTTCAGTGCTATGTGCTTTAGCTTCATTCCATTTTTGTGCTATGTTGAAATACTGTATATTCTGTTCCTTGTGTATAGGAAAGTCACCTACTTATTTGAGTGTAAGATGAAAAACTGTTCCTTGCATATTTTAGAGCCAAAGTATTTTTTCCTGATACCAAAGTCTTGAATTGATTTTCAGTTTAGTCTTTTATTTCCGCCATGGTATAAGCTACATGAACTCCTAGAAGCATGTGGAGAAATAAAAAGATCCACTATTCAGAGGCTGGGAGTGATGGTGCATACCTGTAATCTCAGCACTTTGGAAGGCTGAGGCGGGAGAATCACTTGAGGCCAGACGTTCCAGACCGCCCTGGGCAGCAAAGTAATACCCTCTCTCTCTCTCTCAAAAAAAAGAAAAAAAAAATTAGCTGGGTGTGATGGCACATGCATGTAGTACTAGTTACTCAGCAGGCTGAGGTGGGAGGATCAATTGAGCTCAGGAGACCAAGGCTGTAGTAGGCCATGATCATGCCACTGCACTCCAGCCTGGACCTGGGAAACAGAGTAAGACGTTGTTTGGAAAAAAGAAAAAAAAAGAAAAAGACCCACGATTCAGATGATAAATTAAAGAGTGATGGATAAGCATAGGTGTCTATCTCAACATTCTCTTCTCTCCCCATTCCATTTTTAAACTTAATGTTACTTTCCATATTTGGCTCTCCTATTTCCCTATAAATTCTTCCTCCTTAGCAACTCCCAGAGTTATAACTAATACACCAAAGTAAACTATGGTTCATTCATTTCCATTTCTGACTTCAATTTTTTTTGTAGAGACGGAGTCTCGCTCTGTCGCGCAGGCTGGAGTGCAGTGGCAGCTCACTGTAAACCTCCGCTGATTCTTTTCAAGCGATTCTTTTGCCTCAACCTCCTGAGTAGGTGGGAAGACAGGCGCACGCCACCACTTCCGGCTAATTTTTTTGTATTTTTAATAGAGAAGGGGTTGAGTCATGTTGGCCAGGCTGTTCTCGAACTCCTGACCTCAGGTGATCCTCCCGCCTCAGCCTCCTAAAGTGCTGGGATTACAGGCATGAGCCACTGCGCCTGGCCTCAATTTTTCAGTTCGAGTGGAAGTCCATTGGATGTGTCCACAGGACGATCTGCTAAAAGCTTTAATCACACATACTCAGTATCCTTCCCCCCCATATATATCTCTAATTTGGGGTTCCTTATTTTGTCTGCCATCAGTTAGCTTCTTAGTAACTGACGTTCTAGGTCTCAGTCAACTTTGATTTTCTTTATGTTGTTATGTATTGGCCATACATTTCATTGTTGGAACATTTCTTATATCTAGTCCCTTCTTGCATGTCATTGCTACTACCATCTTCCAAATACTTGTAATATTTTCTTAGACCTTTTCATTTCTCAGTAACCTGTTACCTTGCTTCTGGAATGCATCTATTTTATCTCATGTAAAATGTTTCTGTTAAATTCTCCAAAATACTATTATAATTTTGTTTTACTTTGTTTGAAAAATAATCAGTGGTTTACCATTACCTATACCAAAAGTTAGCAGGCAGTCTCTGTAAAGGGCCAGGTGGTAAATATTATATTTTTCTGATATATACTGCCTCTGTTACAGCTGGTCAAATATACCATTGCAGTGAAAAGCTGTAACCAATATCTAAACTAATGGGTATGGTTTATATTCCAGTAATACCTTATTTACAGGCAGAGTTAATCTGTAGGCCCTAGTTTGCTGACCAATAATGTAGAGTTCCTTTTCATATTTGGCTCCTCTTATACCCAGTAAATCTAGAGATCTGTTTTAAGAAAGACTGGTCTGAAGATTAAAGTCTGACTTTTTATGCTACTCTTCAACAGCTCTCATGTTCTTCCTATATAAGCTTTCTAGGTACCTCCTTTTCAGGCCTGGTATGCCTATCTGACCAGGTGACCTCTTTCTTCTGTCCTTATTATCTCTATAATCTCCTTTTCACTGTCTTTAAGTATATCTTTTGCTTCCGTGCACAAGTCCTCTCTGATTTCTCCAACCATAGGTGGATTCACTACTCCTGAAGTCTGTGGACTCTACATGTTTATGTTAAGGAAAAAAAAAATCACACACACACACATACACACACAAACACACACACATTACATAAATATATATAATATATAATGTATAATGTATATATTATATAACATCATATATATCATATATAATAAAAAACATGTAATATATAACATATAATGTATATTATAATTTTATAATATATAATAATGTATATTAATATATATAATGTGTGTGTTTGTGTGTGCATGTGTGTGGATATACATTATATAATATAAATATATGTTATATATTAATATAATGTGTTTGTGTGTGTGTGTATATATAATTTATGCATATTTTAATATATATATCCTGGAAAGGAAGAGATGTTACTAGGATTTTAATGTCACAAACAGAATGTGCAAGGTAGAGAGTGTATAATAAGTATGGGCTGGTAGTCTAGTACAACATCAAGTTGAAAATACAGAAGAGAAGGCAATTTTTCTTCTGTAGATAGTTGGTAAATAACACTACTAAGAATTTTAGGAGAAGAACTTGATCTTGGAGTCAAATGGCTTTAGCTATAAGGAGAAGTGTAATAGACAGGTGTAATTAGAAAATGACATTGTCATGGGGCACATAGTTTTCTAAAGAAGTGCATTTTTTTCTGAACAGGCACTTAGATTGTTAGTATCAGAGGTTAATTCAAGAATAAGTCACTCTAGAGTGCCTCCTTATGTATTATACAAACTAGGCCTGTTTTTTCAAATCTTTAGTAGGAGCCAAACCAACTCCTCTAGGAACTACAGGACTTGCTAGTTTTGTTCTGTGTGTTTTCTTCTCCTCTTCATCTTTAATATTGACGATTCGGAGAGATCCTAAAAGCTATCAAAGTTCCCTGTTGGTGTTCAACACACATCAAATAATAATGAGAGGAGACTTGAAGGTGACATCCCTCTAATCCAGTTTACAGGGACAAGTTTGCTCTTGCAATAACACACCATGAAACTTTAATAATTTAATAACTTTGCAAAAGAAATAATTTACCCATCTCTAGAGTTCTTTCCTTCTCTTCCTGACACCTCCTGTGATATTTTCCAAGAATGCATGCATATTTTAAACTACAGTGTGTTTTGAGACAACTCTACACAAAGAGTAGTATGGGTGTTTGCTGTGATTCTCTGCAGTGGGGTGACTTCTGGGAAGGAAATGCGAGGGCAGACATCTCAGTAACCTTTCTTCTCCCAGGAATATATATGTTTCTTGCTGCTCTTGAGGTCTACACAAAATAAGTAAGGGTAATAAGGAATTTTACTATTATAACTAAGTGGATTGAAGGGAAGGGGAATTATTACCAATACCTCCTACAGGAAAACAAATTTTGTCACAATACTATAACCTCAACTCCTCTGGACTTAGGAGACCTGATTATCTTGGTAGGGAAGAGCGCATTTTTCTTGCAATGAAAGTCTATACATGTATAAGTTGGTAGAGCCGAAAAAAAAATCATTTCTGTGTACTTGCTCATGTGGGGCATATTCACTAATATTTTATTTTATTTTTTGCTTGGTTAAAGATACTGAACTTCATAAATATAAAAAGTTGTTTACTAAAAATTTTGTTGGCCGGGCATAGTGGCTCATGCCTGTAATCCCAACAATTTTGGAGGCCACGGCAGGCGGATCGCTAGTTCAGGAGTTCAAGATCAACCTGGTCAACATGGTGAAAACCCATCTCTACTAAAAATACAAAAATTAGCTAGGCATGTGTGTGCAACTGTAATCCAGCTACTCGGGAGGCTGAGGCAGGAGAATTGCTTGAACCCAGGAAGCAGAGGCTGCAGTGAGCTGACATTGTGCCATTGCACCCCAGCCTGGGCGACAGAGCGAGACTCAGTATCAAAACAAACAAACAAACAACAAATTTGTTATACTGTTATAAGATCATGAAAGCTCAAATATGTGGTTAGGAAGAGGTCTTTGTATATTCCATAAAGAGAAATTAATGCCCTGGCTTTGTTCTATGGGACACCCATGATTAGACATGGTTATAGGTAAATAAATACACATATATACATGAATTTTATTATAAGTCAGTGTTCTACAGTAACAGCAATAAAAGAAATGGGGAAAAGTTTAATCTATTTGATTTTTTTTCTTACTCAACATTTACTAAGCATTTTAAAGTGGGGAATACTATATTAAAATATCAAAAACAAAAAAAAATTCTGCATTGGCTGATCTCATAGTTTAGCAAAATAGAAAGTTTCATCAAAACTATATAGAAAAACAAAAGCTGCAAGGAATCTCTAAAGGAATAATAAACCAATTGCCACCTGAACCTGCAGTTTTTTGCTTGTTTGCTGGTTGTTATGGTTTATGCTTTTTGTATCCTATTGAAGAAATATTTGCCTAACCCGAAGTTGCAAGGATTTTCTTCTATTTTTTTCTAGATGTTATCTAGTTTTAGCTCATAAATTTAAGTACACAATATACTTCATTTTTATACATATATGTAGTGTGAGAAAAAAAGTTTTTTCGGATATGGATATCTAATTATTTCAATACCATTTATTTAAAAGACTACCTTTTCCACATTAAATTATTTTGACACCTTTTGAAAACTCAAGGTTGCCTATATATTTAGGGACCTCAGAGATTTTTAATACTTCTATATGTGGCAATATCTAGTCTTTTTTCACTGAGTCATACAAGTTTCTATTTTATCTGCCTGCCTATGCCCTGGATGGCATTTTTCTCATTTGAGATATGTAATGAAGGTCCCCCCCCTCCTTTTTTTTTTTAATACCCGAGACATGCAGAGGGAGTTTATACTTGTGCAGTGTAGGGTTAGATTATTTATTTTGTCACAATGGGAAGAAGGTTGGGGACAAAGCAGGTAATTATGCTTTAAAAAATGGTTGACTCTGTCACGATAATATCTTGAATTTCTAGGGTTAAAAGACTTTAAATTATGTTTGATCACCCAGCAAATTGTCACTTGTTCATTGTCATGGGATGCTGATGATGCTGGGTGGCCATCTGGCTCTTATTTCCAATGCCAGAAAGCAAGCACTTGACAGTATATTTCAGTTATGTTTAGAGGCAAACTGGACATTTTCTTCTCGGTTTGAAGCCATGAATTATACAGTTTAGCTTCAGAACTCAGACTGAGAAAATAAGGAAATGTTTAATCTTTTTACATCAACTCTGACTTATCAGCCGAGGTACTTAAATCACTTTAGAGCTTACAGACTGAAATGTAAAAAGAATTGGGGTCTGCATTTTGTCTTTATTTCCCTAAATTTTTAAAGTCAGCTCCTTCAGAAGTTGCATATGCATGGTATCAATTTCGCATATGAATGCAAATTAAAATAAGTCCTATTATTTAAATATGTCCTATTCAATAAGTTTTATTATCTAGGGGCATTCCCTTTGTATCAACTTTTATTAAGGTCTTATTTTTTAAAAAGAAATTCTCACAAAAGAGCTATGCAATTCTAGGTCAACTCAATTGTAATTTGGCCAAAAAGTATTTGTGAAGCCTTAATGATTCTTGTTTTTCAGACAGGGTGTCACTCTGTCACCCAGGCTGAAATGCAGTGGCATGATCATGGCTCACTGAGACCCTGACCTCTTGAGTTCCAGTGATCCTCCTGCCTCAGTGTCCTGGAGTAGCTGGGACTATAGGTGTGTACCACCGCACCCATCTAATTTTTGCATTTTTTTTATAGAGATAGGGTTTCGCCATGATGCTGAGGCTGTTCACAAACTCCTGGGCTCAAACAATCCACCAACCTCAGCCTCCCAAAGTACTAGGGTTATAGGCCTGAGCCACCACACAAGACCAGGCCCTAATGATTCTATTGAAAATGTTGCCATACTAGCATTTTACTTCATATACTAAAGCAGCCCCAGGGCCATCTTAAAAACTCAGAAAGGGACTATATTCATTTTTCAACACTGTATTTTCTACTCTAGAAAACATAGATGTTCTTCTGCTCATAAAACTCTAGGCGCTGTCCACTGTCAATGAAGTAAAACCTAAACTTCTGGACTTGTCGTTCAGGTCTCTTTATGATTTTACTACACCATGTCATCCAATCATCCTATTCTCTAAATTCAACCTTTACTTATCTCACATACCAAAAGCAACAATGTGTTGGGATCATATTATAGCCAGATGTTTCTTTAATTGTGTACCATCCTTTGTCTAGTAATACCTTTCTTGCATTGGCTCTATATATCTAAATTCTGAAAGATTAAATTTTAGAGGACTAAGCTCAAGTGGCAGTTGATCCAAGAATGATTGTTTCATTAATTTTAGCAGCTAGTAGTCCACTTTCCTTGTAGTATTTATTTTATTAATATTTGACATAGTCATATGGTTTTATTCAGATTCCTGAGAGCATGGTCCATAACTCATTCAGCTGAGAAATTGTACCTATCTCAGGACAGATCACAGTACGTAGCTCAGGGATTCGGTTATAGTAGGCATTCATTTCAAGATTGGTTAGGTAATAAAATAAATTATTTGTTTTAGATACTTACACTTGAAAAATCCTAGAATTGGTTTGGATACTTCTTCAAACCTAACTGATAAATCTTTTCCATTCTAGACATCAATCACTCTGAAACTGACAGTCTCCCATTTTAATAACTCAGTATTAACTTCCTCTAAATGAAATGTATACATTAATCAGCATCTGACATAAATAACATCTAGCATGGCTTTGTGAGTGATTCACTTTCAGTATTTCAGGTTCAACACTCTAGAGTCTTTCTACAGTAAAAATTACTCTTGTGAACACTTCACTGGGTCATGGTTGGTAACAGCATTTCCAGTTAAGTTCTCCTTTCACTGAAATATATAAACCTAAATTTCTGTTATTCTCCCTTCCCAACACCAATGTTAGAATCAAACACAATGTTATAGATATACTTCAAATGGTACTTTTGTACTGTTGTCTTCAAAAAAGGTATAAGAATCCAAAATTATATTTTTGCTGTTCTTGTAGACAGAACCTCAGTAATTAACAGCAGTGAGAGATTGATAGCATACATGCCAACTATTGTCAAGTTATCCATGTGCAGTGTGTTTCAATAACCTCACTTGGATTGTTTGTATGATTATTTGCAGCAATTTCTGGGCATTTTGGGAAAATATACATTGTAGTCTAAGAAGTTTTTGTACAAGTATTATTGGAATCAGTTTCTGGAGGACTGAAAATTGGATACTGAACAAAAATAGAAAATTAGAATAGTGGTGATTTTAAGTATATTGCTAGAATTAATGAGAAGTCCTTTATCACAGAAAATGTATCATAAACATAAAAAATGGAAATTACAGTATTTATGGATAGTCATAAGTGATAATGTTTTCATCATGAAAAAATCTGTGGTTTGGATTGTAAAAACTAACTTTCTTTTTTGGAGATAAGCAAATCGTATTATTCTGAGATTATTGATGATTAATAATTATTTTTGATAATTATTTTTTAAAATAAATAATTATAGATGTTTGTAACCCCAAACCTTCTAACATTCAATCACAAATACTCTCCATGAGAAGAAGGAGAGAACTGAGAAGGAGAGATTAGAGTTTATTAGTGAAGTGCTAAACAAGTAAGATGATTTTTGTAATAAGGAAATGGAACAACCTGAATGTTCCATTCCTTATTACAAACATCCTGAAATGGACCCCTGAACGTTACTTGTGTGATGTAAGACATGAAACCAATGCACTGAAGAGAATAAAGAAGTCAAAAGATGTTCAAGGTAAGTGTTTTGTTTTTCTACCAGATCTGTAACCCTTGGATCTAGGCTTATTGACAAACATTTCAGAATTTGGAGGTTAACTAATGGGTGACACAAAAAGATCGTTTCTGATGTTTATATATAGCTAAATAACAACTAATTAATACTATTGTTTCTTGCCTGACTGTATAGTTATCAATCCCTAAAGAGAGTCTCTACCTTGGTCAGACTAACATAAAAATTGTATTGATTAATTTAAACCAAAAACATTAATTGTTTCCCAGCCACATAATTCTCCTTCATGATATTCTTTTTTTAATTATTATTATTATACTTTAAGTTCTAGGGTACATGTGCACAACG
>NW_016804726.1:25833-32200 GCF_001698545.2 Rhinopithecus bieti
TTATGTGTTAGGTCTAACATTTAAGTCTCTAATCCATCTTGAATTAATTTTCATATAAGGAGTAAGGAAAGGATCCAGTTTCAGCTTTCTACTTATGGCTAGCCAATTTTCCCAGCACCATTTATTAAATAGGGAATCCTTTCCCTATTTCTTGTTTTTGTCAGATTTGTCAAAGATCAGATGACTGTAGATGTGTGGTCTTATTTCTGAGGACTCTGTTCTGTTCCACTGGTCTATATCGCTGTTTTGGTACCAGTACCGTGCTGTTTTGGTTACTGTAGCCTTGTAGTATAGTTCATAAAGGTATTTACATGAAATATTGCATTCTATGCATGAGAATTTAGATAGTCTATCCTCTAAAAAAAGTCATTTTGAGTAACAACATAGAATTAACTAAGGGAATTTGAGTTTAAAAATTTGAAACTTTTACTAATCCTGTAAATGAGATACTACACAATCAAGAATATTTAAGAAAATAGTTATATATATATGTATATATATATATCCCTTTGGTACTTACCTTGAAGAGTTTTAATATGAGATGCTACACAGAAATGTTTTAACATAGCCAGTATTTTTAATTTATGATTTAATATTTATATACTCTTCATTAATCTTTATTTTACTTCTGAAAAAAACAAAATGTGTGCTTTCAAGGGCTTTCAAATATTCTATGATGAGCTCAGCTCCTAACATGAATTTTTTCCATAAACTGTTAATTTCTATCACTACTGAAAGGGTTTTCTCCCATAGAAAATTTTCTGGAACTTTGATTATTGGTTTTAAAGATGATTTTATAATATCATATACCTCTGAATTTGAGAAAAATAATTTTCATCTGTGCTAAATCTAAGTATACTGAGTTTGGACATTTTCATCCTCTATTTGGGATTTTCCTCTGGCAATTTGTATTTCTATATACTCTTACTTCCTTTCCAATAGGTCAGAATAAAGAAATTTCCTAGGCAGACTTAAAAATGTTCTTTTAGCCATTTCATCACATACACAGTATAATGCTAATTAATGTATCATGTAATAATAACTTAAAAATATTTACCTTTTATTGAGTGTATGCTATAGGCTAGATACAATACTAGCTATATTTTTATGTTTGATTATTTAATCCTTACAAAACATTGTAAAATAGATATCAGCATTCCCATGTTGTTAACTGAGATAATCAACTGATGTTCAAAGTGTTTAAGCATAGTGTTGGTAAAGAGTAGATGCTCAATAGCTGTCATTATCTACATAAGCAATATGAATGATGGGATAGCTATATAAATGAGTGAAGAAATAAATAAATAATGAAAGGATGAATCAATTTGTAACCTTGCTTATGATGACCCAGTTAGTATAAATGGAATTAGGATTTGGAGCTAATCTGTCTGACTATAGAGATGATGGTCTTTCTTCAAAATATATTTCCTGACTCTCACCTCTTATCCTATAGTAAAGTTGATTGAAACAGTAGAGTGTTGTAATTAGGAGCATAAATACTAATTGACCTTTCAATTTAAAAATGGCTCTATCACTGTGCAGTCTTGAGTGAGTAATTAATCTGTTCTGAGTTTTTTATGTTGTGGGCAATGGTGTAAGGTTTGTGGAATAATTTAATGAAGTCCCGTAAGTAAATCAGTACAAAACAATTGTTATTATGTTAATGACTTTGATATAGACTACATGTTTTCCAAGAGCACCAGATCCTCAACTTTAATCCAGTAGAAGTTCTAAAATTTCCAAATCATCTAGCGATGTATATAAACTGCAGATTATCCTGGCTGCAGAAAGCAAGAGTTGTATTTGTGTAGTTTCTAACTTTCTACAGTAACACTAGGGACCGCCTGGGTGAAACCAGCAAGCGCTTGCATTTTATGGCTTCTTTCAGTAGACTAAATTAGAGCTAATGCCTAGATGCAAAAATTCCCAAGGGACTTTTGTTCATTCTCTTAATTTCATAGATTAGATACTATGACAAGGGCAGAACAAAACAAAAAGTAAATGAAGAATTCTATCTTTATACCCAGAAAAAAATACGTTTTTATCCTTCCCCCATTCCATGCACATGCAGAAATACTCACACATACTCACTTTTGCAACTCCAGTGACAGCCATCTCTATGATTACTCTGCTTTCTAAATCTCACATTGTTCTTCACACCTTCCCATAAAGAGAAGAGCTATTTTGTCTACAATAGTTCAAAAGCTTAAATATCTCAGTAAACTTCAATTAACCAATTCATTCTAGTTACTTCAAATCATGATCTCTCCACCTCTTTCACTTATCTTACTATCCATTCTTGGTCAAGGATTCCAGAAAATGAAAAGCAACCTTACTTCTTCCTTAAAATGCTCAATTTACTTGACACTCTGTTTCTTTCTTTGCAATGCTCTGATCTTAAGCCCTGAGTGTTACTGAGGAAATTAATGCTATTATTTCAGTAGGCTTTCGTTATTGTTCATTACAAAATATAGTTGTTCTAGAAATGACTGGCATATTTTTAAGAGTGATTCTTCCAAGCTTATTCTGCTCTCTTAAAACTCTCTACCCTTAGAATCCTAACAGTCTTCATTATTTTTATTATGCAATGATGCTTGTTTTTTAAAAATTTAATATAAAATACATGCTTAAACACTGCTTCTCTAAGATAAACGTATAACTACCCATACTTCCCCCCATCTCATACTCTCTCTTACAATGAGTTGGATTAAAGAATAAATTAAACAAAGAGAGGAAATCCATTTTTCAGATGTGCCAAAGCAGGGGTTAGGGCTGGTGGGATTCAATTACGAGCAAGTAGTCTTTTGCTTGTAATGACTGCTATTGAAGAAAGATATTCAAGAAAGAACTAAATCCTGATTACAGATGTGATCTGCCTTCACTAGTGTGTGACTTGCTGAAATAGTGCTTGAAACCTGATCATTTTTAGCATGCTCTAGAAGAAGAGCCCACAGCATGTATCCAGAAAGAGTCAGTCTAAAACTTAAGGAACTATAGTGACTTGTCACCATAATTATATTTATTTCTGGATGCATCTGTTTTGAGGAAAGACACCAAGATTACAAGGAGCTCTTGGTCCAAATATTGAGGAAAGGAGGAATCTAAACTTGTGTTATTTTTTTTTCAATTTGTTACAAATATAAAAGTTTTGGTTTTAGGAAGCTAACAAGTATTCTAATCATTCACTGTGGTGGAGGAAATGAACTGATTATAATACTAAAACTGATTATGTTTTCTGTTGGTGGTGGTATCAAATTCAGAGTTTAAAGAATACTGAGTCCTAAAAAGGACAAGAGTGCATTGTATAACCAACACTAAATTAAAGCATATGGTCATAAGGGAAACTTGAGATGATAGAGACAGCATCATGAGTGATTAAAGACTTGGATCTGAACTAGGATTAAATCTTGGAAACAGTAGTATGTTTCCAAGGCATGGCGGTGCACGCCTGTATTCCCAGCTACTCGGGAGGCTGAGGCAGGAGAATCGCTTGATTCCAGGAGGTGGAGGTTGCAGTAAGCCAAGATCGTGCCACTGCTATCTGCCTGGGTGACAAAGCAAGGCTCTGTCTTAAAAAAATAATAATAATATCTTGTGTAGGAGTATTGAAATCTCTTAGGGAGTGGCCTGTATCAGATCTGGAATGAACCTCAATTTGCCTAAGCCAGGGATTCTCTTACTGACTCCCTTGATCAAGGTAGAACTATCTGAAATACTGCTATAAAACCATTATAAAATTATTTTTATGTCTATGTCTATGTGTAAATTATTCACTTTCCCTAAGATAAATAATTTGTAATTATATGATTAGGTTATGAGTTTGCACAACGTAGACCTACTCTTTCACTTTTACTTTGATGAATTTCTGTTTTTAGGTGATGTAGAAGCTACGGAGCATCTAAGATGAATTTCTTCTACCTTTCTATCTCAGGACCTGTGAAAATTCTTTTAGTTTTCCCTATTTCCAAGCTAACAAATTAGGCTCACAATATCATGGATGCTGGCAGAAGATGTGAAACTCCTGGATCAGAGACCATGAGCTTTATTATTCATAGTGAAGCAGGAAACATGAGCTTCGTGCTCATATGAGTTCCCTTTGGCCCTCAAGTCCCATGGGAATGATGTGAGAGACCCAGAGGGATTATGTATATATAGTGGGTTATTGTCACAACTGTGGAACACTGAAAAAATAATAATCACCTAGAAATAATATATATTAACAACACAGTCTTGCTAAAGATTCTTCAATAACTAGGCTATTCTTTATTCCCTTCTCCCCACCTCTATGTCTAGCACACAGTGGATAATCAATAAATAATAGGCATAAAAGTAACTTAAGAAAATAATGAAAAACCAGGGTAGATTAGAATTTTACATATGTACTGCTTTATTTAGGAAGTAATAAAATCTAGTATGGTCTATAATATACTTATTTGTCCTTATGGACCCGAGCAGGAAAAAAGTTAAAATTAACCCAGAAAATTTACTTAATATATTTTAATTTTCAAGCACTAATTTCATATGTGAATTCCATTCTTTAGGAAACTCCTCAGTAACCAGGAATGTTAGTTTCAGTTTGTGCTGTTGCCAGTAATCTATCGCATTTTTGGCTTACAACTGCATAACTTAAATCTCTGCTTCTGTCATCACGTGGCATTCTATCACTGCTTTTAAAACATCTTCTTATAAAGGCAACAGTCATATTGAATTAAACGTGCTAGTCAGTGGCTGGGCTGTTATAAACTATCCCTGTTTTAGAGAACATAGCTCTCTTAATCCCTCTCTCTCTCTCTGTATACATATATATATGTGTGTGTGTGTATATCATATATATGTGGGATTGGTATATATATGAATCTATAGATATTCATATCTATATATATATGAATCTATCTATCTACATACACACACACAGAATTGGAATTAACTGCATTCTTCTGACTTAAAGACATAGAAATCTTAAGCCAGACTGATATGATTCTCTTGCACCCTTCAGTTTTATTAGTCAAAGGCTACCAGAATACATTTTTTTTCAAATTGAATTATCTACTTAAAAACAAATGTAATATGGATATATTTTGTGTTCATTATTGCTTTATAACCCCCTTTGGAATTAATAAAGGATGACACAGTCTTTACTTTTCCATTCTTTGTCATGTAGGATTTATGTATCTCAATTGCCAGGATTCAGATAACTCAAGAATTCACCTATATGTGTTCATACAGGACTAATATAGGGCTAATCTTGAGGTTACAAGACCTCAGAAGACTCCTTTAGGAAACTAAATATGGTGGTGAGACTTCTAAAGAAAAGTGTGTTCTTTCTCCCTCCGCCTGATTCCAGGGAGTTCTCATTGTTTGGTGTAAGGTCTTGGTTGTTATGGTGATTGTAGTGGGCTGAATTTGAAGTGAATTAGAGAAAATATTTCACAGATGAAGAGAAGTCTTGGCCTATGCATCATTCAGTGAGAAGTGTAAGTGTATAAAATAGGCTTGGAAACATTCTAATGATCGTGTTCCCCATGACAGTAGATTAGAATAAAATTGGTTTATTTGTTGTGATAACAAAGGAACCAAACTCTCCATGCCTAAGAATAACATTATATATTTTCTCATATAATGTTTAGCTCTGTTTACTATAGTTTCTTGAAGGCACAGACATATAGAGCCTCCATCGACTTATTATATTGCTGTGTCTCCAGTAAGTTTCAGTATTTATAATGATAGGGGAAAGGACATAGAGAAGCACACACCAGATCTCACATAATTCACCTTAGAAATGGTACAAATCATTACTGCTAATATTTCATTGGCCAAAAAATTACATAATCAGGAAAATGTAATCTCCTTATGGATCTGGCTAAAGAAAATAACTGAAAATAGTGGAGGGTACTATACACCTACTATAGTGTTATGAAAATAAATATGTTTGCTTTCAAGTTCCCCACCATATTACATATTTTCTCCTAGTTTTATTTTATTTTATTTTGAGATGGAGCCTGGCTCTGTCGCCCAGGCTGGAGTGCAGTCACACAATCTCAGCTCACTGCAAGCTCTGCCTCCTGGGTTCATACCATTCTCCTGCTTCAGTCTACAGAGTAGCTGGGACTACAGGCGCCCGCCACCATGCCCGGCTAATTTTTTGTATTTTTAGTAGAGACGGGGTTTCACCATGTTAGCCAGGATGGTCTTGATCTCCTGATGTCATGATCCACCCGCCTCGGCCTCTAAAAGTGCTGCGATTACAGGCATGAGCCACCACGCCCGGCCAAGAGTGGTATCTTTTTAAATTTTATTTATTTTTTTTAGAGGGACAGTGTCTCACTCTGTTGTCCAAGAATTTCTTGGGATCTGACCTCATATCAAG
>NW_016804726.1:32512-35434 GCF_001698545.2 Rhinopithecus bieti
AATCTCTGCTTCTGTCATCACGTGGCATTCTACCACTGCTTTTAAAACATCTTCTTATAAAGGCAACAGTCATACTGAATTAAACGTGCTAGTCAGTGGCTGGGCTGTTATAAACTATCCCTGTTTTAGAGAACATAGCTCTCTTAATCCCTCTCTCTCTCTCTGTATACATATATATATGTGTGTGTGTGTATATCATATATATGTGGGATTGGTATATATATGAATCTATAGATATTCATATCTATATATATATGAATCTATCTATCTACATACACACACACAGAATTGGAATTAACTGCATTCTTCTGACTTAAAGACATAGAAATCTTAAGCCAGACTGATATGATTCTCTTGCACCCTTCAGTTTTATTAGTCAAAGGCTACCAGAATACATTTTTTTTCAAATTGAATTATCTACTTAAAACAAATGTAATATGGATATATTTTGTGTTCATTATTGCTTTATAACCCCTTTGGAATTAATAAAGGATGACACAGTCTTTACTTTTCCATTCTTTGTCATGTAGGATTTATGTATCTCAATTGCCAGGATTGAGATAACTCAAGAATTCACCTATATGTGTTCATACAGGACTAATATAGGGCTAATCTTGAGGTTACAAGACCTCAGAAGACTCCTTTAGGAAACTAAATATGGTGGTGAGACTTCTAAAGAAAAGTGTGTTCTTTCTCCCTCCGCCTGATTCCAGGGAGTTCTCATTGTTTGGTGTAAGGTCTTGGTTGTTATGGTGATTGTAGTGGGCTGAATTTGAAGTGAATTAGAGAAAATATTTCACAGATGAAGAGAAGTCTTGGCCTATGCATCATTCAGTGAGAAGTGTAAGTGTATAAAATAGGCTTGGAAACATTCTAATGATCGTGTTCCCCATGACAGTAGATTAGAATAAAATTGGTTTATTTGTTGTGATAACAAAGGAACCAAACTCTCCATGCCTAAGAATAACATTATATATTTTCTCATATAATGTTTAGCTCTGTTTACTATAGTTTCTTGAAGGCACAGACATATAGAGCCTCCATCGACTTATTATATTGCTGTGTCTCCAGTAAGTTTCAGTATTTATAATGATAGGGGAAAGGACATAGAGAAGCACACACCAGATCTCACATAATTCACCTTAGAAATGGTACAAATCATTACTGCTAATATTTCATTGGCCAAAAAATTACATAATCAGGAAAATGTAATCTCCTTATGGATCTGGCTAAAGAAAATAACTGAAAATAGTGGAGGGTACTATACACCTACTATAGTGTTATGAAAATAAATATGTTTGCTTTCAAGTTCCCCACCATATTACATATTTTCTCCTAGTTTTATTTTATTTTATTTTGAGATGGAGCCTGGCTCTGTCGCCCAGGCTGGAGTGCAGTCACACAATCTCAGCTCACTGCAAGCTCTGCCTCCTGGGTTCATACCATTCTCCTGCTTCAGTCTACAGAGTAGCTGGGACTACAGGCGCCCGCCACCATGCCCGGCTAATTTTTTGTATTTTAGTAGAGACGGGGTTTCACCATGTTAGCCAGGATGGTCTTGATCTCCTGATGTCATGATCCACCCGCCTCGGCCTCTAAAAGTGCTGCGATTACAGGCATGAGCCACCACGCCCGGCCAAGAGTGGTATCTTTTTAAATTTTATTTATTTTTTTTAGAGGGACAGTGTCTCACTCTGTTGTCCAAGAATTTCTTGGGATCTGACCTCATATCAAGAGAAGGCTTACTGTAATTTGATTTGATTCATCATTTTATATCCTTCCTTTCTGTTTCTCTTGATTTTAGGAATGGCCTAAGTATTAGGAAGCATCTTTGTCATGTTCCTAATTTTGAATGTAATTATTTGTGAAATATCAAAATAATTTTGAATGTAATTATTTTGATATTTCACAAATAATTATATTTACTGAGATATTCAGCATGACTCTAGCTAGATTGTTTGAGTTTTTTACATTTATTCCACTTATTTCTATGTATTAGAAATTTATTTCCACCGAACTATTTTGCACTTATTTTGTCCTATTTTTTTGCTTTTTAGGGGGGTGCTAATTAAGATGTTCCTTTTACTTCTTTGAGTGTTCTTCTTTCTACTTCAACCTTCTTGGCTGAAAATCATAAATGTTTATTTGCTCAAAATTCTGTTGGCTGGTAATTTGGACTGCTTTCAGCTCCATGTGGTATCAGTTAAGCTCACTTCTATAAATTAGATTTTTTCTGTCATTTGCAAGCAATAATTTCTATCTTCTAGAAGAAAAGTGAGACTGCAATATTATAGTTGCAAGAGGATAAAATCCTATCCCATATTAGTTTTTCAACCTGGTATAGTAACTATGAAAATAGCAAAAATCTATTATAAAAGAATAGACATAGGTTGACTCTCAAATATAAATGTAAGCAGTTGTTTATTTAACTATTTTGTTGGATCAAAAGTTCCTAATAGCCTGTACTACACTTCTTGTAATGTCTACTGCTTTGTTCAGTAACTTTCATCAGTTTTTGAACAGATGAGTCTAACCACAGTCCAAGCCTATGCATTCCAGATTTTGCCTGACTGATCCACTTTAAGATCCAGTCTCCATGAACACATTGCATCTAAAGCGGGCATCGCCTCTAAGTGAATTTAAGAAAACAAAAATATGTGAAGATGGAGACTGTCTTAAAATAAAACGTGCTGGTGAAAATAGTAACTAAGGCAACAGCAGTAATGGGAGAACTGTTCAGTACAATCTACAGATGGCCATCTTAAATAAATATTCCAATTATTCTGCAACTGATTTGGCTAGAGCACATCCAGTGCAAATGAGTTGGCTGGTAAGAAGCTATTACACTGTTTCTGCCATAGTCCAGGTTGTTTTTTTTCATTATATCAACTCAAATCTAACAACTCTCCATATATATATATA
>NW_016804726.1:35824-54336 GCF_001698545.2 Rhinopithecus bieti
TGAATGGATGTCTAATTATATATATATCTCTTATATATCTAATATCTAATAATATATCTAATATATATCTATTATATCTATTATATATATAATTCTGAATGGACTTATTACACATAGCAGTTTACTGATATTCTTTGTGTATATGTCCTTCTTTCCATCTGGATTTTGATGTCTATAAAGGCAAACAAAACATTTTATTCAACCTTAATATCTTTGCAGATAATAATACCTGTTGGCAGAAAATTTACTGTAGCAAAAATCAAGAGATTAGGGATTAGATTTAATGTGATCCCTGCTAAATTGCATGAGCATAGTCACCATATTTTTCACTGGGTCTCAGATTCTAATTTAAAATTAGTATTAGTGATTTTACAATTATTAGGAAACATTCCTAATAATTTTCATATTATTATTTAAAAAGTCATTTCACTTCAGCTGATGAATTAAATTATATAATATATCCCTTAGGTGTGGTCAGTTACCATCTGGAATCTATTAAATACAACTCAGGGTTTTTAATTGATGGCAATTAGGATGTATGTTGAACTGAAGAGATAATGTGGTTTAGGGATTAAGAAACTATGTTCAAGAGCCAGACTGACTGTTTAGTAAGTTAATGAATAATGTGTTGCCTCACTTTATTCATCTATAAAAGGACAAAATAATATTTATTTCATACTATTATTATGAAGATTAACCAAGAGTACTTCAAATGTGTCTGGCATATTAAAGGGCTCATTGCCTAGTGTTATCATTTGCCATTGTATGTTGTTGTGATTTGGGAAGACTTTTGGATGCTCACTCGGATACATTTTCATTTATCTCAAAGCCGGGAAGAACTAGCAGCCTGCGTCATTATGAGCTGACTCACAAAGTAATTGTTATTGAGAAAATTATGGACTATCTAAGGAGAAAACATCAAATACAGGGTATAGTGCCATATTTAAGAGAAACTGTTTCACATGTGGGGTGCTTCTTTGTTTTGTGTTGTGTTTTTATTAACTTTAAGATAAAATACAATATTTTAGAAATGACATTATCCATGGAGTCATCATTAATAAGTTCTACAAAATAACTATTTTAAATAATTTAGTCAAATTAAACTTTAATTTTTACTCAGTGAAAGCAACCTAACCTGGAAGATTCAAGATGAATTGTGTCTTTCCTGAGTTTATGAGTTTGATTCTTGATTTTAATTGAGTCAATTCAGTGTTTGCTGCTTCCTTTTGACTTTTACTTGTACACCAAATAAAAGTAGAGGAAGGCAATGCTTGCGTTGTCCATAAATTGGGGAAAGGACATCCTGTATCGCCTGGTGTCACCTGTTCATCTTGGACTCTTTTGAGATGTTACTCAGAAGGTTGTTACCATTGTTCAGTGTTGTCCTTGACTGATGTCAGTGGTCTAAGCGTCTTCTGCATTTCAAATGCACATATTCTTTATAACAGATATAAACTATATTTAAACACAACTCCTCGACTGGGGTAGAGGAAGGATATAGGAGTAGAAGTACGCATAGGACACTTTCTCAGAAATCCAGACAGGTTTTAATCTAAACACATGCCTACTATTTCTCACTCTAGCAAGCAGCAATGTAAGGTTTTTGAGTTGGAATTAGCTCTGTAACTCTTAACCTATAAATACTGGACCCATTTTTCTTCCTATAGATTCTACAAAGTCTACAAAAGCCTGAAACTGAACTCTGTTATTTCTCTTTTTCATACTCTTAAACCTAGGCAGAAATAAAATAGTTCCTGCTGCCTAACTAATGATGGGAGATCTTAGAGTTAAAAAGAAGAATTGTCAAAATAAGAAGTTTGATCTAAAACAATTACTGCCTATAATATTCATAACTGCAAAATATTAGGCAAAATATAAGTCTAGAAATGAAATATGTAGCTGAATTAAATGAGATTGTTTGATGAAATTTCTAACCATGTAGTTGAAGAAAGTAGATCAGGTCAATTTCAGACAAAAGGGCAAAAAGTGAAGGTCCATGTGCATTGGATGTAATGGGGTCTGCTGGTCATCAGCAGATAGTATTTTTTGTTTTGTTTTGCTTTTACTGTTCTGGTACTCTTGATTGTTTGAAAAGCATTTATTACTTTTTTAAGATTTAGGGGAAAAATTACCTTAATTTAGCAAGCCAATAATTAAATTGCACCAACATTGCCATTTATCTGCTTTTCCCCCCACCCGTTTACTACTAAGCCTGTAATATTAATTCAAAACTAGATCAATAGAGTCAGCACCATCATTTAATGCAGCTTTCCAGATGGTTTCCAAGACGTCTCTGGTTTGAATAATTCTTCTCTTCTCCTCATCCTTTTAGGCCTAAAATTATCATCAGATTGATTATAATACCATCTATGTGACTGTTAGACATTTTGAAAAATATAAATATCCTGATAGTGTTTTCATTTTTTCCTTTCAAGGAAAAAGGGGGATAAAATGATCACAGGAAGATTAAGCTTTGTTACTGTACTGTAAGGCCTAAAACTAAGACTCAATATTGTATGTTGCTTTTCCATCTGGAGAAATAAGGATTACCTCAAATTGCCTACCCTGAAAATCCTCTCTTCTTTCTGTTCCTGTAAATAAGGTACCCTAGCCAAACAACCCTTTTTCTCAAATGGAGGAGGTATAGTTCCTGCTCATCCCTGAAAGGGTTCCCTTGCAGCCTGAGAAATTATTCAAATATGACAATGATACACTCTCATAAAAACCAGGGACACCTCAGTCTCTTAATACTACATAGCCTGTTTCCTACAGCCCATGGTTGCTCACATTGTTCCCTAGTGCAAGCCTTGTATATGCCTGGCCTATGGTGTCCTCCTCCTCCTGGCTGTGAAAATGTGTAATCAGTGAACTTCCCTATTATAGTCTGTTTCACGCTGCTGATAAAGACATACCAGAGAATGGGAAGAAAAAGAGGTTTAATTGGACTTATATTTCCAAATGCCTGGGGAGACCTCAGAATCATGGTGGGAGTTGAAAGGCACTTCTTACATGGTGGTGGCGAGAAAAGATGAGGAATATGCAAAAGCAGAAACCCCTGATAAAACCATCAGATCTTGTGGAACTTATTCACTACCATGAGAACCATATAGGGGAAACTACCCTCATGATTCAAATTATCTCCCACTGGGTTCCCCTCCCCACAACACATGGGAATTATGGGAGTACAATTCAAGATGAGATTTGGGTGGGGACACAGAGCCAACCCACATCAACTTCTGTGAATCTTTATCTGTCCACTCAGGTGTTATGTGTTTGTCTATCTTCATAAACCTAGGGAAAGAGGTTCTCACCAAAAATGTAAATAGAAGGTGATTAAAACAATTTATTAATTTACTCAAAAATCTATTGTTTCAGTGGCTCCAATTGGTGAGGGATAGAGCCAGGATTTTGCTGATGTTAATATTTAATCATCCTAACAACCCTCCAGTATTGCTTTTATCTTCATTTTATGAGTAAGGAAACCTCTGTGATTCAGAGAGATTAAGCCATTGCCCAAAGTTACAGAGAAAGTAATATTTGAACCCAGGTCTTATTCTAAATCTCACACTATTGTCACCACCTTCCATTGTTTTGTTAAAGGTGAATCTATTCTGTATAAATATACAAGACAACATGCTAGTAAATTTTTTTTTTAGGAAATAGGAAAATATTCATAAAATGGACAAGCAACTTTTTCCCTAGTTTATCACTTTTCATTGACAATGTTAAATAAAAAACTCCCTAAATCACATATTAAGGTTAATAATAAAAGTGGAAGGAAGCTGGAACAATATTTGAAATGTGTGAAATCCGTTAGTGTGTTTGTTTTGTGCTAGAAAGGGTACAAAAATGGGCCTAAAACACTAGGACTTCACTTTTGGTCTTGGGCTTTCTTTCACCAAACTTCTTGAGCTTCTCTGTAATAGACTTTTTAAGTTGTCCTCATTTATGTTCTTTTAAACATGACTCCTCCCCAGAAAGTCTGAGTGGATGCACCAGAGGATGGATCCTAAAGAGACTTGGGAGTCTCCCTGAGGTTTACAAACTAATTGATCTAAAGGTCCAAATACTTTATCCTAATGATTCTGTTTTTCATATAAATGCTGTGAGCTCCTTCTATTCTCTTCTATCAGTTTATTTTAAATACCTCATATAAATGGATTCATGCAGTATTTGTCCCTCTGTGACTGGTTCACTTCATTTAGCATAGTGTTCTGCAAGTTCATTCCTGTTGTCACAATGGGAGGATTTTCCTCTTTTATAAGGTTGAATAATATTCCATTGCATTTACATACACCAGGTTTTCTTTCTCCCTTTATATGAAGATGGGCATTTGGGGTGTTTTCATATCTTGAATATTGTGAATAATGCTCAATGAACATAGAGGGCAAATATCTCTTCAATATCCTGATTCCAATTATTTTAGATTTGTACCCCAAAGTAGTATTGTTGGACCAGATGATATCTCTATGTTCAATTATTTGAAGCACATTTGTACTGTCTTCCATAGTGCCTACACCATTCTACATTCCCCTCAACAGTGTATATCAAGGTTTTGGTTTCTCCACACGCTCACCGACATTTGTTATCTCTTATCTTCTTGGTAATAGTCACGCTAACAGGTAGGAGGTGATATCTCATTGTGGCTTTATTTTGCATTTCCCTGATGAATAATGATGTTGAACAGCCTCTCATATACTTGTTGGACATTTGTATGTCTTTTTCTTGAGATGGAGCTTCATTCTTGTTGCCCAGGCTGGAGTGCAATGGTGCGGTCTCAGCTCACTGCAACCTCCGCCTCCCAGGTTCGTGATTCTCCTACTGCAGCCTCCAGGGTAGCTGGTATTACAGGCACCTGCCACCATGCTCAGCTAATTTTCGTATTTTTAGTAGAGACAGGGTTTCACCATGTTGGCCAAGCTGGTCTTGAACTCCTTGCCTCAGGTGATCCTCCTGCCTCGACCTCCCAAAGTGCTGCGATTACAGGCATGAGCCACCTTGCCCGGCCTTATGTGTCTTTTTTAGAGAAATTTCCATTCACATACTTTGCCCGTTTTTAAAAAGCAGAGTTTCTTGGTTTTACTTCTGCTTTTTTTTTTTTTTTTTTTGCTATTGAGTCATGGGAGTTTATTATATATTTTAAATAATAACCCCTTATCAAATAGATGGTTTGCAAATATGTTTTCCCATTCTGTAGATTGCTTTTTCAGTGTATTGATTGTTTGCTGTGCAGGAGCTTTTTAGTTGGGTGTAGTCGTACTTGCCTATTTTTGGTTTTGTTGCCTGTGCTTTTGGGGTAAAATCTAAGAAATCATTGCCAAGACCAATGTCAACAAGCTTTTCCACTTATATGAGGTACTTAAAATAGTCAAACTCATAGAGGGAGTGAATAAAATGGTGGTTGCCAAGAGCTGGGGAGAGAAGAAAATAGGAAATTGCTACATAGTGGGTATAAAGTTTCAGTTATGCCAGATGAATAAGTTCTAGAAATCTGCTACACAACATCATACCTATAGCTAGTATGGTGTTGTGTGCTTTAAAATATAAGAGGATAGACCTCATGTTAGGTGTTCTAACCACAAAAGCAAAATTCAAGAAAAGTACACACACACACACACACACACACACACACACACACGAACACAGGGAAAGTTTTGGAGGTGATGCATAGATTTATTACCTTGATTATGGTGTTCGTAGTGCAAGTGTAGACATAAGTACAAACTTATAAAAATGTATACATTAAATATAAGCATTTGTGAACATCAATTCTATTTCAGTAAAGTAATAAAAATATCACAGAAATCTATATCTATCTCCAATACTCTTTCCTCACAAAAAGAAAACTAAATGGGGACATGATCTGGGAAGATTCTATTTACACAGACACTTCTAATTAAGGATGTACTTAACACCACAATTCACTTCCTAATTTCAACTTCTCTCATGACTCATGATCGCAGTTATAATGTATTGAGAGTATGTGTGATAGACACTTGCTATACATTACTTGCTATACATACATCACTGTGTTTCTACATGTAATTATGTTCTTCCAATAATTATTTCCACTTATCAATGAATTTGTCAATGCTTAGACATATAAAATCTATTTATGTCATGTGATTGATAAATGGAAAAAGTCAGGAGTCAAAATCAGGTCCAATTCTGCAACCTATACTTGACTCACATGGCTGGACTGAATGATTTAGAATCACCACAATTTGCTTTGAAGGCAAAACCTGCTCGCGCACAGATTTTTTGGTAGAGGCAGGTCTTTTCACTGGCTTGCCTGCTAAAGCAAGTATTTTAGGAAGTACTTGCTTCCTAAAAATATACTATTGATTGTTCGTAGCTTCAGAGAAAATCATTTTTCCATAAAATGCTCATTATAGTGTGTCAGTGAACATGATAATGTACATAATTTACCTTGGGCGAGTATGTAATTAGAAAATTAACCTTTTACTTTTCTCCCGTTAATAAGTTACAGAAAATGATAGAAGAATAACACATTAACAACCATGTCCACTGTGCTATTGTGCTTTCAATTTCTAAGTTACTAGATAGAAAATGCTTGAAGACAAGAGCCTAAATATGTTAAGGAGAGATGGCGTTTTGCACATATATGGTGACTTAATCCCCATGTTTTCCACATTCCTTCCAATTTTCTTAATAGTTTCCTTAACTGGAGGCAGCATTTTACTCAAATGAGATAGGAAATTCAGGATTCTATTCTTTACCTTTAAAATAATCCTTACTTTTCAGAAAGCATGACATTTGTATAACGTTTACGTGTGCTTTCATGAAAGGGTCAGAAACATGTAAAGTGAGTGTTCTGTGTCCTGAGAAATAGGAACCAGCAGCTCCACTGTCAAATCCTATCCTCCTCCCTCTACAGATGTGGACTTGCTTTCTTACCTTCGAGAAAAGCTTAATTATCTAAACGACAGAATGTGGAGTCATTCTCATTAAATTGAAAGGTTTGAATGCCTCTAACTCTGGAACTCACAGATGATCAGCAGCATTCTCTTTGTGTTTTGAAATCACAGGGTTACGGCTTTGATTTTAGGCAGGTCATTTGTGATACTTCATTTCTCAGAGACCCGACAATGTGTGAGAAGGTAGAAAAATCTGAGATATATTAAAATTGTATATGCTAGAGAAGGGGGCATTGAATCAGTGGACTTGGCCAAGTTTTTCTGGCTGGTTGGTTTTTAGCACATTAGTTAAGTTCTGAGAGCCTTATTTTTTCTCTTTGCAAAATGGGGCTTTTATTTTTCTTGGTTCCTCAAAGAATTTCTATTTGGATTAAAAAATATATGCCAAACATTATAAGTGTATGAAATACGAAATGCTATTCCTATCTGCTGGTAACTTTAAGTGGATAAATTTTTATTTCTATAGCAAACCCAAGGTAAAGGCAGGATTCTATGTGTTCTCAGTCTCAAATTCTCTGTAAATATAACTTCCGTACTCTAAAAATGTCCTGTATTTCCTTAGTACAGGGGTCATTCATGTATCACCTGTGACCTTGAAACCTTTACCTTTCAACCTCTTGCCTTATCCCCATCTGTGGTAGGCTAGTTAATTCCCCTTAAAAGATCTGTTATCTCCTAATACCCTTGAATTATACATTTCACCACATATTTATTTATTTATTTATTTTTAGACAGAGTTTCGCTCTGTTGCCCAGGCTGGAGTGCAGTGGCCGGATCTTGGCTCACTGCAAGCTCTGCCTCCGGGGTTCACACCATTCTCCTGCCTCAGCCTCCCGAGTAGCTGGGACTACAGGGGCCCGCCACCACGCCCGGCTAATTTTTTTGTGTTTTTAGTAGAGACGGGGTTTCACCGTGTTAGCCAGGATGGTCTCGATCTCCTGACCTCATGATCCACGTGCCTTGGCCTCCCAAAGTGCTGGGATTACACACGTGAGCTACCGTGCCTGGCCATTTCTCCCCATATTTAGAAAAGGTCTTTGCAGATGTGATTTAAGAATCTTGAGATGGGGCAATTCTGCTTTATCAAGTAGGGCCTTAATGCAATCATAAGGTCCTTGTAAGGGAATTTGATGCAGGCAGAAGTGAAGAAGCAACGTGACCACTTAGACAGGGGAGGGAATTACGGGGCCACAAGTCAAGGAATTATGGCAGCCACCAGCTGCTGGGAAAATCAGGGATCAGATTCTCCCTAAAGGATTCAAGGGGCGTGTGGTACTGTGTATATCTTGATATCTGCACAGTGTAACGATTTTACATTCTGGCCTTTAGAGTGTTAAGAGAATAAATGTGTGATTTATTAAGTCACCAAGTTTGCCATAATTTGTAACAGCAGCCATAGGAACCGACGACAGTGCCCCTACCATCAGACCAAAGAAAATTCTAGCCCAAATGCGGAATGACTGTGCAGCTTCTTTCCAAATACCTAACTTACTCCTCACCCATCTTCTTTACTGCCCCTTTCTAGCTCTTGAGCATTCATCGTAAGACTTTGCAAAATTCAATATTACCTTCCCAATGAGAAACTGTGGGATGCATTATCTTCTCTCATGAATGCTTATTTGCTTGCATCCTAGGTCATTTATGACACAAAAGGAACACTTTTAGATGATGAAGATTGTTGGAGTTAAATGAGTTGTAAAATATGAAGTGGAGTCTCCCAAGTGGAATGATTTAGATAAATTTCTCTTTGATGGTTTGAGGATAGATCTGAAATTTTTTTATTGAGATTCTTTCATTTTCCTTTCTACAGTGAATTGTCATACATTATGTGTCTTAGCAGATTCTCTCTCGTAAGACATGTTGGATGGAAAGATGAAGTATTCTATCTACTCAGATTTTCCTTTCCACCCCTTTCAACCCATGCTGTTGGCTTAAAAACACTTTCACTGGAAATTTAGTGCCTCTGTTTTGACTCTGAAACAAAACAAAACAAAACAACTTTAAGCTAAAAGAAACTCTTAATGCTATAATGTTAAGAAAATCAATGAGACTCTCTTGAAAGGTGACATATATTATATTTTAATAGCATATTATATATTTTATATGTATTATACATTATATACATCACATCAAACTTTCTCATCATTTATATAACACACGTATGTGGTGTGCAGCAAGAACTTAGAAACAGAAAATTTATTTTATACTCTCTGGAGGCTAGACAGTTCAGGTCACGTGTCCATCAGGCTTGGGTGTCTGCGTGGGGGCTCTCTCTTTGGTTAGTTGGTGTCTCACTGTGTCATAATATATATTTCATAGATTATTAATATAAGTAGGGTAACGAAAAAATAATTTTGTTCACCATTTCTAATTTTTTATGTTGTCTGCAAGATTTTTGCTTTTTCTAATATAATAGGCTAAATATGCTGCTATTTCTGCCAACTTTTTAGAATTTAATTAAGCCAATGAGTATGAGTGAATTACCAGTTGGCAATGTCTTAAAAACCTATAGTGAAAAAGGCCTATTTCAGTTAAGTCATATATGAATTAAAAGAAGCTTGTTCCATGCAGAAGATCATCCAGTGAATGAGAACATCTGTATGTGTCCAAGTAAGGTCATTGGAGCTAATCCTATAATCCAGTGTCTAAGAGAGATATATTTCTTTATGCTTTAATGTCACTTGTCGCTTCGTTTCTTGTTTTATGTCTAAGACCACCAAATGATTTTTAAAAAATAAATGCTACTAAACATAAATGCAAATAATTGTAAAACAGCTAAACAGAAGAAAATAATATATTAAGTGAAAGGAATATTTATGGTTTCATACGCATTGATACAGATCTCTAAGGCAATACTGGTATTAGTTCTTTTTCTTTCTTTTTTTTTTTGAGACGGAGTCTTGTCTGTTGCCCAGGCTGGAGTGCAGTGGGTTAATCTCCAGCCTCACCCTGCAAGCTCTGCGTTGTTTTGTGTGCTTGGGTAGGCAGGTACATGCACTATGCTGGCTAATTTTAAATATCTTAAGTAAAGATGCGGGATTTCACCATATTGGTCAGGCTGGTCTAATTAATCCAAGTGTTGGCCCTCAGCCTTCCACACACACAGTGCTGGGATTATAGGCACACTGGACCCATGAGCAGCGGCATACTGTATACTTTCTAATGCTTATCTCTGCAGCCATTTATCTTTTAGCCTTTGCCCCCCATTCTTTTACGTATTTATATATTACTGTGGCGTGCCTTGTATGTGAGTGTGTGTTTTAATTAGTAAGTCAAATGAAGGAGTAAGTTAGAAAATTCTAGACCTAGGGATAATAATAGGCAAAAATTAAGAAAACAGAAATGGCCTAGCAAAAAATTAAAGGAGGGTGCACAAAGAAACGACTAAGGCATTCAATATTAAGGCTATTCTCAAGTGAATGAAATAAAAGATTTTATGAAGCCTGTTTTTGATCTGGGGGGTAGTGAATGACTCAAATCGCTTCATCTTAAAGAAAATACATTATCTGGTATCCCCTGTAACTAGTTGCACTTTTGCTAACATGTTGCAAATTTTAAAATTTCACTTAGAAGTGTGAAATAGACCGCTGCCAAGACATTGATGAAGAAAGCAGGGAAAAACTTTAAAATGAGAGTATTCGGGAAATCTCGCAATCCTACTTTCTTCCTCATATTTTTGAGAACTTGGCCCTTTTTAAAGACAACTTTACATTTGATTTAACTCAAGCCTGGCTAATATAGTTCGGTTTGTTAGACATATGTTATTGCTTTTGGGTCCGTTAGCAATCTTAATATACCATTCTACTGCAACACATGAGTTTACATGTCACCACATCACTTCCATATTTTAATTTTGAACCAAATGTTAAAGATTAGAAGTTTTCACACATCTCAAGAGTTCATTTCAAAAGCACCTCTTCAATTATCCGTAGGGCCAAACAAGAATGCATTCTTATCTTTCCTTATATACAAAGTTTGGCAACAAGGCATTCCATTTCTTTCTTGGGCATTAAGTAACTTTTAAGTAAAGGCGCAGGGTCTTTACTTAACATTATAACAAAAACAAACAAAAAACAAAAAAAAAAAAAAAGGGAAATTGAGGGCTTAGCAGTAGGGTTTCCAAAGAACAGTTTCCAGAAACATGTTGAGAAATTTTGTATTGAGAAGAATAAATATTTTATTACTGTTGGTATAGTCTTGCATTCACATTTCCACTTGGTTTTACATATTTAAAAATGTGAACACTTCCCTAAATAACAGAGGTCAAATTATAAAGTATATATTCTGCTTAGAGAGTTAGGAGTTTCTAGTCCTACAGGGAGTTAACGCAAAGAATATTCAAAGACACAGAAATATTCAAAGGTATAGTAAGATTTTTCAAGATCTTTTTCTTAAGAAAAAAATTTCAGTATTGCACCTGATGTCTTAGTGTTAGCTGTCAGTCATCTTGACAGGGGGAGATATTTAAGGTCAAATATTGAATAATGGGATGTGGGAGAGGGTGGATAACTTATGTCTTGGATGAAAGTGGAAAAAAATAAATGGAAAAATGGGAGTATGCTTCCATTAGAAAAAATACATGAGAGCATTTCCATGAATAGGTTAGTATAATAATAATCATTGGAGAGCTGCAAGTACATAATGGGAAGGATGTGGTGAAAATGAGAACATCCTCATTTTTGGAGAAATGTTGGTGGACAAATTAGAAAAAATTATAGACCTAAATTGGGGCTCTGGTACTTGAGGTTTTCTTCCTTTGGGAAGAATTCCAGTTCATATCAGACTTTGTATTACTGTAAAAGAAAATAATAAATCAGTTACACCACAGATATTGGTTCAGAAGTTTCTAGACTTACTAGATACACAGATTTCCCTTGCATTCAGCGGCTGTTAAATTTACCTGGTAATTGGTATTGTAGCACCTCACAACCTTATTTTATTTTATTTCAGTAGTTTTGGGGAACAGGAGGTTTTGGTTGCATGAATATGTTTAGTGGTGATTCCTGAATTTGATTCCTGCATTTGAGTCTTTTATCCCTAACCCCACTCCTACCCTTCCTCCCAGTACCCCAAAGTCCATTATATCATTTTTATTCCTTTGCATCCTTATAGCTCCCATTTATAAATGAGAACATGCAATGTTTAATTTTCCATTCCTGAGTTACTTCACTTAGAATAACGGTCTCCAACTCCAATCAGGTTACTTCAAATGCCATTATTTCAGTCCTTTTATTGCTGAGTAGTATTCCATGGTGAAGATATATGTATAAATACACACACACACACATATATATACATACACACATGTATATACACACATATATGTGATATATATACATATATATATCACATTTTCTTTAGCTACTCATTGGTCAATGGGCATTTAGGCTACTTCCATATTTTTGCAACTGCGAATTGTGCTGCTATAAACATGCATGTGGAAGTGTCCCTTTTATATAATGACTTATTTTCCTCTGGGTAGATACCCAGTATTTTGATTGCTTGATTGAATGGTAGTTCTACTTTTAGTTCTTTAAGGAATCTCCATACTGTTTTCCATTGTGGTTATGCTAGTTTACATTGCCAGCAGTAGTAAAAAAAGTGTTCCCTTTTCACCACACCCACATCTATTTTTTTGATATTATTTTAATCATAGACATTCTTGGAAGAGAAGGTGGTATCTCACTGAGGTTTTAATTTGCATTTCCCCAGTCATTAGTGATCTTGAGCATTTATTCATATGTTTGTTGGGCATTTGTATATCTTCTTTTGAGGAATGTCTATTCACGTCCTGTGCCCATTTTTATATGAGGTTATTGTTTTCTTCTTCCTTATTTGAGTTTCTTGAAGATTCTGATATTAGTCTTTTGTCAGGTTCTTAGTTTGTTACTATTTTCTCTCACTTTGTGGGTTGTCTGTTTACTCTGTTGATTATTATTATTATTTTTCTTCCTATGCAGAAGCTTTTTTTTTTTTTTTTTTGCTTCCCTTTTAAAACATAAATTCCAATTTCAGATCTCTCTCTCAAGTACTGAGTTCCACAGATCTTGAGCGCCTAGGTCAGTGCCACCAGTCTCTTTGCTAAAGCACAGCAAGAGTGACCTTTGCTCCATTTCCCAATAAGTTCTTCATCTCCATCTGAGTGTACCTCAGCCTGGACTTTATTGTTCATATTATTATCAGTATTTTGGTTAAAACCATTCAAAAAGTCTACAGGAATTTCCAAACTTTCTTAACATCTTCCTGTCTTCATCTGAGCCCTCCAAACTGTTTCAACCTCTACCTGTTACCTAGTTCCAAAGTTGCATCCATATTTTTAGATTGTCTTTATAGCAGTGCCCCACTCTCTACAGCACAACTTTCTTGTATTAGTTTTGTTTTCACACTGCTATAAAGAAATACCCTAGACTGGGTAATTTGAGGAGGAAAAATGTTTAATTGGCTCACAGTTCCACATAACTGAGGAAGCCTCAGGAAACTTACAATCATGACAGAAGCCTAAGGGGAAGCAAGGTATATCTTACATGGTGGCAGGTGAGATTCAGACATTGAGAAAGAGTGAGAGAGAGAGAGAGACAGAGTGAGAAAGCAGGGAAAACTGCCACTTACAAAACCATCAGATCTCATAAGAGCTCATTCACAATCATGAGAACAGTATGGGGAAAACTGCTTCCATGATCCAATCACCTCCCTCTAGGTTCCTCCTTCAATACATGAGGATTACAGTTTGAGATGAGATTTGGGTGGGGACACAGAGCCAAACCCTATCAGATGGCTTTTTTTTCATTGAGGTATATCCCTTCTATGCCAATTTTGCTGAGGGTTTTTTTTTTTTTAATTATTATCATAAAGGGATGCCGGATTTTGTCAAAGGTTTTTCTGTGTCTACTGAGATGATCATATGTTTTTTGTCTAACTTATTTTTAATCATAGGCCTTTACTCAATAAGATTAATTGTGTCAGAATTAGCTCAGACACTATGAAAGTAGACTAGTCTCAAAGCACATAGCGAAGGATTTAACTAGTCTGGGAAGTGAGAACATGGCAGAAGTCACAGTTAAGCAGAGCCTTGAGGAATGATGTACTACCAAGTTAAAACTGAGTGTGTTTTAGAGGAGGGTGAATAGTGCCACACACAGAGGCAAAAGCGCATGAAAAGGCTGACTAGGTGTATCAGCATATTAGTGCATTAGAAAAAGAGTGACACATTTGGGAGAAACAAACTGAAGGAAACACAGTGGTGCCGGGAAGCAGGTGGCAGCACCATTTGAAGTAAAAGCAGAGAATCAGAAAATAAAGAGTCTTATATTTTTTCTTAAAAAGGGGCTTTATTCTAAATACAATAGAAAGGCTTTGGAGTAAACAGATGATAATGTCTGTGTTTTTGAATGTTTACTGGCTGCAATAAAAAAAAGTGGGTTGGAAGGTGATTCATGTAAAGCTATTGAGTAGTCCAGATGAGAGATGATAGTGGTTTGGCCTGCAACGGGGAAACTTGGATGAATAAAATTTAGTACATTCAAGAGGGACTTAGTAAAGTTTTAATACTGTATTATATAACTTGAGTGAGAAAGTAGTTGAATAGCTCATAGCTTTCTGGTTTCTGTATCTGATTATATAATTCAACCATACAAGAGATGCTGACATTGGAATATCACATTTGATATGTAAGCCTATTGGTTAAGTTTGAGGATAATGACATCAACATATCTTTGAAATATCTAAGTACAGATGAAATATAAGGGGAATAGAGGAGAGGTTTTGTTTACCATACACCTTTAAATGAATGATATTTAAAGCCAACAATGTATGACATTGCTTACAGTGTGAGAAGAAGAGAGAGCCTGAGCTTTGAGGAATTTTAACCAGAAAAATAGCAGAGAGGAAAAAAACCAGTACTGGTCATTGATTGCAAACTGTGAGTCTTTCTAAAATAGTTAACAACAATCTTGAATGCTACTGAGAACTCAAAAAGCTAAGGATTGAAAAATATTTAACTACATTTAGAGAGGACTCTTTGTACAGATTAAGTGAGTCCACAGAGCTTGGTCTTCTACCCGAGACGGAGACGAGATAACAAAGACAGTGCAGATAGTGTTTCACAAAGGTTAACTAGAAACGGAGAGAGAACTGTAGTAGTGATTGAGCAGAAAGTGGGGCTAAGGGATCCTTTATGAGAGAGGATAAACATTGAGAAAGGTTAAATATGTAAAGAAGCATGAATAATCAATGCTGTAAAGGTCATGAAGAGGTAGAGAATGGAATCCAAGCAACAGAGATGGATCTTAGATAGGAAAAGATAACCTACTGAAATAAACTAGGAAATTGGAGAAGTCAAGATTTTTAAAGGAGTTGTAAAAGTCTGAAATACCTGTGGAATGTGATAGAGCAAACAGATCAGAGAAATATAGATCAATTTTTGGGTCATGTTGAGATTGCATTTGTGCTTGGTAATCATAAATCTAAAGTGGCACCAATCTGCACTTTTGTGTGACCTTTTCCAATAGGGCACAGTTATCTTAGTTCTGAATGTAATAGATGGGAAATGCAATAGATAGATTTATCTAGTTTGAGAGTTTTGCTAGATACGAAAAATAAAAAGAGAAGTAGGTGTGATAAACTATGCCACTGACTAGTATAAAATTGAAATTATGGACTGTGGACTTTCTTTTGAATAAGAGGTAATGTTGTCTCAAATAAGTACAGCTGTTTCTACCTTTGTGCAGGTAAAGTTTGCAAAGACCTAAAAACTGTGGTCAAATAAGTACAAAATCTGCCAACAAAAAGAGAAGTAAAGAATACCGAGGCGGTATCTACCATTGTGTTTACCTGAAAGAGCTACACTGAGCTATCTCGAGGTTGCAGTGGGTAAGTAGGCTTACTTACTCTGTTACTCTACTAATTTACTCTGTATTCATTTTTTCAGTTGGTTGTTTATAAGAGCTCACAGAGCCCTCAATTTGTCCGAGTTATTTCTGTCAAGCATTCGTAACAACACCTTTATAAGCATTAAACTTAAAAATAAAACCATGGAAATTATATATTTTAATCCTCTCATTTTAAAGACGATGTATTGAAACCCAAAGAGGTGATGTATCAAATAAGATCATAGAATGATTAAGAAAGCTATAACTTGGCCGGGCGACATGGCTCACGCCTGTAATCCCAGCACTTTGGGAGGCCGAGGCCGGTGGATCACGAGATCAGGAGATCCTGGCTAACACGGTGAAACCCCGTCTCTACTAAAAATACAAAAAAATTAGCCAGGCATGGTGGCGGGCGCCGCACCTGTGGTCCCATCTACTCGGGAGGCTGAGGCAGGAGAATGGCGTGAACCCGGGAGGCGGAGCTTGCAGTGAACTGAGATTGCACCACCGCACTCCAGCCTGGGCGACAGAGCCAGACTCTGTCTCAAAAAAAAAGAAAAGCTAGAACTTACGCTCAAATATCTTGACCCTTAACATGGGTAATCATTCATAACCTTAATTGTCAATGACATAATATGTTGCAGATTCATATTATTGCAGATTCATGTATTGCAGAAGATGAGCCAGACAAAGCACATCTAAATAAATTAATATTTAATATTACTTTAGGGGCTGTTACGCCTTGAGGTACAGTGTAGTTATTTGATAAAATTGTGGCATTCTAAATATTCTTCACATTTTTCTACCAAAAAGACATTGCTAAATGCTATATAATTTAACTGTCCCTTTTGAAATTCATGTTAAAACTGAATCTCCATTTTAATAGTATCAAGAGGGTGGGAAATCTGACTACAGTAATTAAAGGTGGGAACTTTGGGAGGGAATTAGAATTAAATAAGTTTATGAGGGTGGGACATTAGTAGCTTTGTAAGAGGAGGATAAGACCGTAAAGTATCACACTAAGTTCCCTAACCATGTGATACCTATACTGCCTTGAGACTCTGATGAGATGCCTTGCTAGCAAAAGGTCCTTCACCAGGCATAACCCCTATACCTTGTATTTTCCAGCCTTCAGAAAGGTAAGAAATAAGTTTCTTTACTTTAAATATTACCCAGTCCCAGGTATTTAGTTATAGCAACAGACAACAGCATATGACATTAACAGATAAAATATTTCACATAATTTTAGGAAACCATTTATGAGATATTAAAAAGTCTTACATAAGGAATTACCAAGAATGATATCCTGAAATTTGGCAAATGAAATATATTAAACAAACGTGACCACAGGGCACATTTCAAAATGATAATAAAGTTATCATTGGTACATTTAGATCACATTTTGATCCCATCTGAAAAGACAGAAAGAAGAAGAAATATTAAATAAAAATACATATGCAAAGTTTTATAACCATTATTCCTGGTATTTCATTGCTCTTGAAAGATACTAGTCAAATTTTAGTACTTTCAGTAAATAAGCAAGCCAAGAAACAAATAAATAAAATTTAAAGGAAGAAATTGTGGATAGCAGATCAATGCTTTGTTCAAACCCATACTTTTTCAAATATACACTATGGTGATATATATGCACAATGACAGTTCCACCAAGTAGGAAAAATGGGCCTTGAATCCAGTAAAAAATCCACTTCTAGCAGAATGCTTATGTTCATTAAAACAAAATTAATATGTTTTTAGTTTCTATAGGACTTATAAACAAAAGATGGTGAAAAAGTGAAATTAATTGGTATAAAGGTAAACGATGGCATTTTTGGCCATAAGCAGTTGTGAATATTGATTCTTAAGAGATGTAAACATTAATTGACAAAATTAAGAGGAATGTCAAGGAAGACAATAAAAAAGTCTGAATAGTAAATAAAATGTAGAATATCATTGCAGTCACACATGAGAAGAAAATGCACTTCTCACTCTATTAGAGTATTTTAGAATGTCATTTACTCTTCTATCTTTCTTCTTATCCTGTACAATTTATTATGTTTTGTTTGAGCTTTGGTCTAACATTTATCTAAATTTGAACTATCTTTTCACTGTAAAGAAAATAGTTCCACAATTAAAATCTCATAGGCATGAGATTAAAGAGTACCTTCCAAAAGGGTGGAAAAAAGGTATAAGCAGAAGTGATTTTTTACAAAAGATATTTTAAATGGCAGTAAACTCCAACTCTGTCTACTTAATCATTTTTTCTGAGACAAATTCAATATAGCGTTAAAATAGAAGAGCTAATTTATTCTCAGCTTAATAATCTCAGTTGACTTTTCATTAAAATTTAAAATTGAGTATCACATCAGAAAAGTCAGCTACAGTATGGATTTAGAGAAAGGTAACAGTCACAAGATCAAGGTACCCATTGCCTACACATAACATTAATCCTATGTGAAGTATGAATACTCATCCACCAATGGTTTCATGTAATGTGCTTGTGTAAATAAAATCACTTCTTCTATGGGAATGCCATCAGCAAGATTTTAGAGTAAGAAGTCTTGGGCCCAACTAAGAAAGTTCAACTAGTAACTATCCATAAAATAGAACATCCTTTTAAAAACTCCAACATCTGGAAATAATCCTGAGATACTCATATGGCATACAGAATGAAACACAATCTGAATTTAGAAGGGTAGGAGGAATGGTT
>NW_016804726.1:54627-65123 GCF_001698545.2 Rhinopithecus bieti
AAAATAGAACATCCTTTTAAAACTCCAACATCTGGAAATAATCCTGAGATACTCATATGGCATACAGAATGAAACACAATCTGAATTTAGAAGGGTAGGAGGAATGGTTATCTCTCCAAACAAGCAACTTCCTGCCCCAAGTCGGCACAGTGCCAGAGAGAGTTTTCCTTAACTCCTCAGTTTTTTCAGAGAGAAAGAAAAACAAAAACTGAATCCAGCTTCCCTAGCATTCTCAGCCCAGTCAGGACTGACTGCACAGGGAATAGTGGTAAAATCAACATGGCTTGACTGCCTGATGAGTCAGGCAAAAACAAAGAGGACTAGCACACAGATCTTCGTGGCACCTCTGCTTTCCTGCCAGCTGCAGTACTTGATCAGAAGTATCAGCCAATCTCATAACACACCTGCAAAGCTGAAATGGTGGCATTTTGGCATTTAGAAGTAGGATGGGAAGCACAATCTAGCTTAAGCTCCTAGACGGCTTTCCTCCCAACCCAGCCTCAGAACCGCCCCCCACCTCCCTTCCCAATGATCTCATCCAGGAAGAGAGACTTCTACCCTGTGGGTCTCAGATAAGTAAAGGGGCTATACTGACTTGACCCATAAAAGCAAGCAGCAGCCCCACACACCCAAAATGCCTGCTTAATAATCCTGTTTAGGAAGGAAGACTGCCACCTCTGTGCATTTTGGAAAAACAGAGCGGCTAGTACTACTTCAACCAGGAAATCAAGCAGCCATTTGTCTCAGCCAAAGGCCAACCCCACAGCTCAACCCAGACAGGGGAGCAATTTCTAATTTCATACTTACAAAGGAGCATAGCCTCAGTTCATTTCCCTGCCTAACCTCAGAGCCCAATCTGCAGCCCTTGCCAAAACTGCAGATAACAAAGAGTGAGATTATCCAGCCAGGGAATAAATCCTGTGACTGGCCTGACCAGAAGCCTATGCAGTACTTAGCCAGCAACTCCACCTGAAAGCAGAGCCAGCCAGTGGTCTCACCAGTCAGCAGACCTCAGCTAGTAGCCCCCGACAACATGAAAGCAATGGCAGCACCCCCAGCTCACTAGATAACTCACAACAAGCACTGCCTCCATAATGTCATCATTAGCTGGCCCTTACATAATCATAGGCTAGATAAATAATGAAGCTCTATACCTGCCAAAGAATATCTGTAAAGGCCCAGAAGGAGATGTCTCCTTAAATGCATAGACAACAACAAAAGGACACAGGATTGCAAAGAATCAGGTAGTCATGATGCCCCCAAAGAAAACTAATAAACCTATAATAACAGACCCTCCAAAATGAAGATCTATGAAATGGCTGACAAAGAATTCAGAATAATATTCATTAAAAAGTTAGGTAAATTTAAAAAAAATACCTATAGAAAATAATGAAATTTGAAAAACAATAAACACAAAGGTCAGATGAACAAAGAAACAGACAAAATAAAAGAACCAGAGAGATAAATAATACAAAGACTGAAATGAAAAACTTAATAGAAAGCTTCAACAGCATACCTATGCAGAAGAATCAGTGAGTTAAAAAACAAAACATTTGAAATTATCCAGTCAGAAGAGCAAAAAGACAAAACAATAAAAAAGAATAAAGGAAGCCTAATGAATTATGAGACACCATCAAGAGACAGAACATTTACCAAATAGGATTTGCAAAAGAAATAGTATAAAAATCAGATCTGTTCATCAGAAAAAAATAAAAGAGTGATAAAGATTTTCAAGAAAACAAAAGCTAAGGGAATTTATTAGCACCAGACCTATCTTACAAGAAATACTAAAGGGAGTTTCTCAAGCTTACTTAAAGAAAAGGACATTGGTAAAACAAAATATCTGAAAGTTAAAACAAAACAAAACAGCAACTCACTGGTAGAAGTAAACACACAGTCAAATTCAGAATATCGTAACAGTGTAATAGTAGTGTATAAATCACATATATCTTTAATATAAAGGTTAAAAGGCAAAATTATTAAAATAATAATATTTACATAAATTCCTAAGGAATATGCAATATAAAAATGTGTATTATGACATCAAAAACTCAGAATGTACAGGAGAGTTGGGGTTAATAGGTAGAGACTTTTCTAAAATATTGCAATTAAAGTTAATTTGTATCAGCTTAAAATAATCTGTTATGTGTAATAGATGTTTTTTGTAAGCCTCATAGTAATCACAAAGCTAAAAATCTATAATATATACATTAAAGATAAAAAAGCAAAGCATCAAAACTTACCATTAAGGAAAGTCACTTAAACAAAAAGAAAGTAAAATAGGAAGAAACAAACTACAAAACAACCAGAAAACAATTAACAAACCGGTGATCATAAAATTTACCTATCAATAATCACCTTGAATACTATATATGTCTGGCAGTAGACTTTTCAGTGGAAACCTTACAGACTAGGAGAAATTGGCATGACATATTTAAAGTGCTGAAGATTAAAAAAAAAAAATACCAGAATATCCTTCAAACACGAAGAAAAAATAAAGACTTTCCAAGATAAACAAAAGCTGAGGGATTTCTCAATATCAGACCTATCCTACAAGAAATACTCAAGGGATTATTTGAATCATAAAGAAAAGAACATTATGAGCAATAAATAATCACCAGAAGGTAGAAAATTAGGTGGTAATAGTTCACATAAAATCACAGAATATTATAACACTGTAAATGTATTTGTAAATGACTCTTATCCAAAGTAGGAAGACTAAATATGAGCCAATCAAAAATAATAAGTACAGGCCAAGAGTGTTGGCTCACGCCTATTATCCCAGCACTTTGGGAGGCCGAGGCGAGTGGATCACAAGGTCAGGAGTCCCAGCTACTCGGGAAGCTGAGGCAGGAGAATGGCATGAACCCAGGAGGTGGAGGTTGCAGTGAGCCGAGATCGCGCCACTGCACTCCAACCTGGGCGAAAGAGCAAGACTCCGTCTTAAAAAATAAAAAATAAAAAACAACAGTACAACAACATTTAAGGACACAGTATGATAAAATATAAATAGAAACAAGAAAAAGTTTGGAAGCAGGGGGATGACGTTAAAGTGAGATTTTATGAATTTTCTTTTTGTTTATGCAAATTGTGTTATTAGTTTAAAATAATGAGTTATAGGATAGTATCTGTAAGCCTCATGGTAACCTCAAATCCAAAAACATACAATGGCTACACTAAAAAGCAAAAAGCAAGAAACTAAATCATATCTCCACAGAAAATCATCTTCACTAGAGGAAGTCAGAAAGGGAAAAAAGAAGGAAGACTGAAAAACAACCAGGAAACAAATAACAAAATGTCAGGAATAAGTTCTTACTATCAGTGATAACATTGAATATAAATGGACTAAACTCTCCAGTCAAAAGACACAGACTGGTTGAATGGCAGAAAACAAAACCCATCGATCTGTTTCTTATAAGTAACACACTCCGCCTATAGAAACACATAAACTGAAAATAAAGGGATGGAAAAAGATATTCTATGCCAATGGAAATAAAAAAGAAAAAAAAGCAGGAGTTGCCATACTTAACCGACTTCAAGACAAAAACCGTAAGGAGAGAGATAAAATAGATTTCAAGACAAAAGCTATAAGAAGAGACAAAGAAGGTCACTATATAATGATAAAGGGATCAATTCAGCAAGAGGATATAACAATTTTAAATATACATGCACCGAATACTGGACCACTCAGATATATAAAGGAAATATTAGAGCTAAAATGAGAGATAGGTCCCAATACAATAATAGCTGGATACTTCACTTCACTTTCAGCATTGGACAGATCTCCATACAGAAAATCAACAAAGAAACATCAGACTTAAGCTGCACTATAGACCAAATGGATCTGATGGATATTTATAGAACATTTCATTCAACAACTGCAGAATGCACGGTCTTTTCCTCAGCACATTGATCATTCTCAAGGATAGACTATATGTAAATCACAAAATAAGTCTTAAAACATTCAAAAAATTGCAATAATATCAAGCATCTTCTCTGACAACAATGGAATACAACTAGAAATTAATAACAGAGGAATTTTGGAAACTATACAAATACATGGAAATTAAACAATATGCTTCTGAATGACAGATGGACCAATGAAGAAATTAAGAAGGGAACTGAAAAATTTCTTAAAACAAATGATAATGGAAACACAACACACCCAGACCTATGAGATACAGCAAAAGGAGTACTAAAAGGGAATTGTATAGCTATAAAGGATCAGAAAAGAGAAAAAACTTAAGATAACAATATAACAATGTTACAAAGAGTAAAACTTAAAATAAACAATGTAACAATACTTGTTAAAGAACTGGAAAAGCAAGAGCTAGCCAAACCCAAAATTAGTAGAAAATAGAAATAATAAAGATCAGAGTAGTAATAAATGAAATTGAAATAAATACAAAAGATCAATGTAACAAAAGTTGGTTTTTTAAAAATGTAATTAAAATTGACAAAACTTTATCTCAACTAAGTAAAAAAAAGACAAGATACAAATAAAATCAGAAGTGTAAAAAGAGACATTACAAATAATACTGAAAAAATTTAAAAAATCATTAGTGACTACTATGAGCAACTATATCCTAGTAAACTGGAAAATCTGGAAGAAATGAAGAAATTCCTAGGCACAGACAACATACCAAGATTGAACCAGAAAGAAATCCAAAACCTGAACAGACAAATAAGTATAGAGATTGAAGTATAGAGATTGAAAGTACTAAAATATCTCCCAGTAAAGAAAAGCCCAGAACAAGTGGTTTCGGTGATTGTCACAAGTGCAGGCTACGTTCTGTTTACACTTTCACTTGTTATAGTTCCCAATGTACAGTAAAACCTTTAGGCCAAGAATAAAATATATAAGGAGGCAGCTTTAGGCTAAATTTGATTTAATAGTACCCAGTCTTCTAGTTCCTACTACTCCTCTACATCCATTGAAATTGCCTTGTTCTCTCACATTCTATAATTTTTATTCTTGGTGACTGTGCTTCCTCCACAGACTGTTAATCCTCATTATTTGTTTTCTTTATTAACAGGCTGACCAAATTGTGAGGGGAAATCTTAATACAGTGATATTTTAGTTTACTAAAAATCCATTTGCAGTTCTAAGAGGATATTCTGTAAATCTTAGAGTGAAAACCAATTAAGTGTATAGATGAGAAAAGTAAACGTTATATAATAAAATGATATGAACTTGATTCCACTGTTTGGATCCAAAAAATTATTTCTATAGGCTGGGCGAGCTGGCTCACATCTGTTCTCCTGGCACTTTGGGAGGCCAAGGCGGGCGGATCACGAGGTCAGGAGATCGAGACCATCCTGGCTAACACGGTGAAACCCCGTCTCTACTAAAAATATAAAAAATTAGCCAGACGTGGTGGTGGGCGCCTGTAAGTCCCAGCTACTCAGGAGGCTGAAGCAGAAGAATGGCATAAACCCGGGAGGCAGAGCTTGCAGTGAGCCGAGATCGCGCCACTGCACGGCAGCCTGGGTGACAGAGCAAGACTCCATCTCAAAAAAAAAAAAAAAAAAAAAAAAAAAAAATCATTAGCATTTCTATATGACAACAGTGAATAATGAGAAGAAGAAATTTAAAAAGTAATTCCAGCCGGGCACAGTGTCTCACGCCTGTAATCCTGGTACTTTGGGAGGCCCAGGCAGGTGGATTATGAGGTCAGGCTATCAAGACCAACCTGGCCAACGTGGTGAAACCCCGTCTCTACTAAAGATACAAAAACTAGCCAGGTGTGGCTATGCACAAGTATAGTACCAGCTACTCAGGAGGCTGAGGCAGGAGAATGGCTTGAACCCAGGAGGCAAAGGCTGCAGTGAGCTGATATCACACCACTGCACTCCAGCCTGGGTGACAGAGTGAGACTCCATCTCAAAAAAAAAAAAAAGAAAAGAAAAAGAAAAAATAGTTGTATTTACTATAGCCACACATAAAATTAAACACAACAATCTACAGGTTTATTGCTATTCCTATCAAAATACCAATGACATTCTTCACAGAAGTAGAAAAAACAATTCTAAATTTTATATGGAACCACAAAGACCCAGAATAACCAAAGCTGTCCTAAGCAAAAGAACAAAACTGGAGGAATTATATTAACTGACTTCAAATTATACTACAGAGCTATAGTAAACAAAAAAGCATTGTACTAGCATATAAACAGACATATAGACCAATGGAACAGAATGGAGAACCCAGAAATAAATTCACACACCTACAGTGAATTCATTTTTAACAAAGTTGCCAAGCACATACCAGGGAAAAGACAGTTTCTTCAATAAACGGTGCCGGGAAAAACTGTATATTCATATGCCAAGGAATAAAACTAGACCCCTATCTCTTGCCATATACAACAATCAAATAAAAATGTATTAACAACTTAAATTTAGGACCTCAAACTATGAAAATGCTACAGTAAAACATTAGGAAAAGTCTTCAGGACATTGGTCTGAGCAAAGGCTTTTGAGTAATACCCCCACAAACACAGGCAACCAAATAAAAAAATTGACAAATGGGATCACATCAAGCTAAAAAGGTCCTACAGGGTATAGAAAGATGGCCAAATAGGAATAGCTCCTGTCCGCAGCTCCCAGTGTGATCAACACAGAAGACGGGTGATTTCTGCATTTCCAACTAAGGTACCTGGTTCATCTCACTGCGACTGGTTGGACAGTGGGTCCAGCCCATAGAAGACAAGCCAAAGCAGGGCAGGTCTTCACTTCACCCAGGAAGCACAAGGGGTGAGGGGATTTCCCTTTCCTAGCCAAGGGAAGCCATGACAGACTGTACCAGGGAAAAATGGGACACTCCCACCCAAATACAGCACTTTTCCAATGGTCTTAGCAAATGGCAGACCAGGAGATACTACCCCACGCCTGGCTCAGCAGGTCCCATGCCCACAGAACCTTGCTCACAGTGCAGGAGTCAGAGATTGACCTGCAAGGTAACAGCCTGGCAGGGGGAGGGGTGTCCGCCATTGCTGAGGCTTGAGTAGGTAAACAAAGTGGCCTGGAAGCTCGAACTGGGTGGAGCACACTGCAGCTTAGCCAGGCATGCTGCCTCTGTAGACCCCACCACTGGGGGCAGGGCATAGCTGAACAAAAGGCAGCAGAAACTTCTGCAGACTTAAATGTCACTGTCTGACAGCTCTGAAGAGAGCAGTGGTTCTCCCAGCACACAGTTTGAACTCTGAGAACAGAAGTACTGCCTCCTCAAGTGGGTCCCTCAACTCTGTGTAGCCCAACTGGGAGATACCTCCCAGTCCGGGATGACTTACACCGCATACAGGAGCGTGCCCCTCTGGGACAAAGCTTCCAGAGGAAGGATCAGGTAGCAATATTTGCTGTTCTGCAATATTTGCTGTTCTGCAGCCTCTGCTGGTGATACCCAGGCAAACAGGGTCTGGTGTGGACCTCCAGCAAACTCCAACAGACCTGCAGCTGAGAGACCTGACTGTTAGAAGGAAAACTAACAAACAGAAAGGAATAGCATCAACATCAACAAAAAGGACATCCACACCAAAACCACTTTGTGGTTTTATCTACCTTTGATCTTTGATCAAAGAAGGGGAGAAACCAGAGAAGAAAAGCTGAAAATTCTAAAAACCAGAGCACCTCTTCTGCTCCAAAGGATTGCAGCTCCTCACCAGCAATGGAACAAAATTGGACAGAGAATAACTTTGAGGAGTTGACAGAGGTAGGCTTCAGAGGGTCGGTAATAACAAACTCCTCCAAGCTAAAGGAGGATGTTCAAACCCATAGCAAGGAAGCTAAAACCTTGAAAAAAGATTAGAGGAATGGCTAACTAGCATAAACAATGAAGAGAAGACCTTAAATGACCTGATGGAGCTGAAAACCATGGCATGAGAACTTCCCGACGCATGCACAAGCTATAATAACCAATGCAGTCAAGTGGAAGAAAGGGCATCATTGATTGAAAGATCAACTTAATGAAATTAACTGAGAAGTTTCGAGAAAAAATAATAAAAAGAAATTAACAAAGCCTCCAAGAAATATAGCACTATGTGAAAAGACCAAATCTACGTTTGATTGGTGGACCTGAAAGTGACAGGGAGAATGGAACCAAGTTGGAAAACACTCTTCAGGATATTATCCAGGAGAACTTCCCCAACCTAGCAAGACAGGCCAACATTCAAATTCAGGAAATACAGAGAACACCACAAAGATACTCCTCGAGAGGAGCAACTCCAAGACACATAATTGTAATATTCACCAAGGTGGAAATGAAGGAAAAAATGTTAAGGGTAGCCAGAGAGAAAATTCGGGTTACCCACAAAGAGAAGCCCATCAGACTAACAGCAGATCTCTCGGCAGAAACTTTACAAGCCAGAAGAGAGTGGGGGCCAATATTCGTTTTTAAAGAAAAGAATTTTCAACCCAGAATTTCATATCCAGTCAAGCTAAGCTTCGCAAGTGAAAGAGAAGTAAAATTCTTTAGAGACAAGCAAATGCTGAGAGATTCTGTCACCACCAGGCCTGCCTTACAAGAGTTCCTGAAGGAAGCACTAAACATGGAAAGGAACAACCAGTACCAACCACTGCAAAAACAGGCCAAATTGTAAAGACCATCGATGCTATGAAGAAACTGCATCAATTCATGGGAAAAATAACCAGCGAACACCAGAATGACAGAATCAAATTCACACATAACAATACTAAACTTAAATATAAAGAAGCTAAATGCTCCAATTAAAAGACACAGACTGGCAAATTGAATAAAGAGCCAAGACCCANTGGTAAAGTGATCAATTCAACAAGAAGAGCTAACTATCCTAAATATATATGCACCCAATACAGGAGCACCCAGATTCATAAAGCAAGTTCTTAGAGACCTACAAAGAGACTTAGACTCCCACACAATAATAGTGGGAGACCTTAACACCCCACTGTCAATATTAGATCAATGAGACAGAATGTTAACAAGGATATCCAGGACTTGAACTCAGCTCTGCACCAAGCAGACCTAATAGACATCTATAGAACTCTCCACTCCAAATCAACAGAATATACATTATTTCCAGCACCACATTGCACTTACTCTAAAACTGACCACATAGTTGGAATTAAAGCACTCCTCACCAAACGTAAAAGAACAGAAATCACAACAAATTGTCTCTCAGACCACAGTGCAATCAAATTAGAAATCAGGATTAAGACACTCATTCAAAACCGCACAACTACATGGAAACTGAACAACCTGTTCCTGAATGACTACTGGGTAAATAGTGAAATGAAGGCAGAAATAAAGATGTTCTTTGAAACCAATGAGAACAAAGACACAACGTACTAGAATCTGTGGGACATACATAAGCAGTGTGTAGAAGCAAATTTATAGCACTAAATGCCCACAAGAGAAAGCAGGAAAGATCTAAAATCGACACCTTAACATCACAATTAAATGAACTACAGAAACAAGCAAACAAATTCAAAAGCTAGTAGAAGACAAGAAATAACTAAGATAAGAGCAGAACTGAAGGAGTTAGAGACACAAAAAACCCTTCAAAAAATCAGTGAATCCAGGAGCTGGTTTTTTGAAGGGATCAACAAAATTGATAGACCACTAACAAGACCAATAAAGAAGAAAAGAGAGAGGAACCAAATAGACACAATAAAAAATGATAAAGGGGATATCACCACTGATCCCACAGAAATACAAACTACCATCAGAAAATACTATAAATACCTCTACACAAATAAACTAGAAAATCTAGAAGAAATGGATAAATTCCTGGACACACACAACCTCCCAAGACTAAACCAGGAAGACATTGAATCTCTGAATATACCAATAACAGGCTTTGAAATAGAGGCAATAATTAATAGTCTACCAACCAAAAAAGTTCCAGGACCAGATGGATTTACAGCTGAATTCTACCAGAGGTACAAAGAAGAGCTGGTAGGATTCCTTCTGAAACTATTCCAATCAATAGAACAAGAGGGAATCCTCCCTAACTGATTTTATGAGGCCAGCATCATCCTGATACCAAAGTCTGGGAGACACACAACAAAAAAGGAGAATTTTAGACCAATATCCCTGATGTACGTTGATGTGAAAATCTTCAGTAAAATACTGGAAAACTGAATCCAGCAGCACAACAAAAAGCTCATCCACCATAATCAAGTCACCTTCATCCCTGGGATGCAAGGCTGGTTCAACATATGCAAATCAATAAACGTAATCCATCACATAAAAAGAACCAAGGATAAAAACTGAGATGATGTCAATAGATGCGGAAAAGGCCTTCAAAAATTTCAACAGCCCTTCATGCTAAAAACTCTCAATAGGGGCGGAGCAAGATGGCCGAATAGGAACAGCTCCAGTCTCCAACTCCCAGCGCGAGCGACACAGAAGACCGGTGATTTCTGCATTTTCAACTGAGGTACTGGGGTCATCTCACTAGGGAGTGCCGGACAATCGGTGCTGGTCAGCTGCTGCAGCCTGACCAGCGAGAGCTGAAGCAGGG